>NC_138870.1:10479686-10834747 GCF_965194805.1 Balaenoptera borealis
TCAGAATCCACGTTGTAATAAGAGAATAAAACTCAAGTACTATCTTTCCTTATAAATGTCTTTGTAACATCAGAAAATACACAGTAAATACATAGTAATCGTAGTATACACAACTCTAGAAAACACCAAGCAGTATTTCTAGGATAAATCTACAAAGCATTTGGCAAAATGCTCCTAGGTCAATTTGGAAAAACCATCAATTAAATCTCAATCATATTGTGACTCTATTTTCTGAACCCGAAATTATAGCTGACACAGTCCAACACCAAGATAAAATATTTTAAATCATTCTCCCCAGAAAAGTAGTAAGTATTCATGCCATTAGCTAAGCATAAAAATTATAAAGACACTCCAAGGTTTTAAAGAAATATTTCCCCAATTATTTCATTCAAACCCTTCATCAAAAGAAAAAACAGAATCTGAATTTTCCCAAATCTTTATACGCATGTTATAGCCATTTATCTCAGCCTCCCAGAACGCCTTGGAAACGGCCATTCTACAAAGTCTTTCCACAAACTGTTTAATTGAAAATTAGGTACAAGTATTACCACCAGTCAAACACTGTTGCTGTGTTTCCCCCTGGGAATGAGAGAGAGAGAGAGAGAGAGAGAGAGAGAGAGAGAGAGAGAGAGAGAGAGAGAGAGAGAGAGAGAGGGAGGGAGGGAGGGAGGGAGGGAGGGAGGGAGGGAGAGAGAGAGAAAGAGAGAGAGAGAGAGAGAGAGAGAGAGAGAGAGAGAGAAGGAAGGAGCATACCACATATATTACATATATTGAATAATTTAAATAAAATTACAAATACTGCAAAATACAATCATGATTCTATGATCAAGGGATTTGTATTTGTATCAATACAAATCTCCCTCTTAACAGAAGGCATTCAACAATATGACTGGCAATACTTAGGTCTGGATTTAGGACTCTGTCTCATTCTGTAAGATCTAACAAATCCTGCAATACTTAAGGCAAATGCTTAAAATATTAACTATAATATACTTTTCAACTACTCCCACCTTGATTATAAAAAACTATTAAGGGACTTCCCTGGTGGCGCAGTGGTTAAGAATCCGCCTGCCAATGCAGGGGACACGGGTTCGAGTCCTGGTCCAGGAAGATTCCACATGCCACAGAGCAACTAAGCCCGTGCGCCGCAACTACTGAGCCTGCGTGCCTAGAGCCCACGAGCCACAACTACTAAAGCCCGTGCACCTAGAGCCCGTGCTCCGCAACAAGAGAAGCCACCGCACTGCAACGAAGAGTAGCCCCTGCTTGCCTCAACTAGAGAAAGCCCACGCACAGCAACGACGACCCAACGCAGCCCAAAATAAATAAATAAATAATAAAAATAAATTAATTATAAAAAAATTTTTTAATTTAAAAATACGATTAATTCCAAGGCTGAAATTTCTATGTTTGATTGCTTTGAGGTTAATGAACTAAACTCATTTAAGATGTACACTTATATCTATAGTAAGTTAAGTATGAGCTTATACTAGTATCTCCAAGTCTAATGCACTACCACATGGATCACTGCAGCCTCCTTCCCTTGCTTGTCTGTAGCCTCCCACTCCAACAGTAAGAAACCTGGTTCCCACCACCTACCACCTACCTTACTTGTTGAATTCTAGTATAGAATCAGAATTGTTAACCATGCCTCTATGGGAAGCAACATTATCAACTTGAGTACACTACGTATGTGCGGTTCCTTTTGCCTTTAGTCTTACAGGTTCCATGCATTTCCAAAGTTACTTAGGACAGTACCTTTTCTCCCCCGTTATATTCAGTGAGATTTTTTTCATACATTTCTAATAGAATTAGATGTTTGGCTCAGTCTGCATTTCATCCTGGGATCCTCCAACCAACTACATGTTTGTTTTTTTAATTTGCACACATTAAGGGTCACTTTCTGCTGTAGAGTTCTATGGGTTTTGACAAATTTACAGTGTGCTCTTTTATGATGCTTCTCATCTTCTATATACATATAACAGCTTACAAACAATTTTACTACTCATTCTTCAGGCAAACATACACATTTCCAAAGTCCTCTTTAATTCTTCTAAACAGAGTACACAGTCTACATGTCTGTAGGCTTATCTCCATGCACATAACACTATTTTCAACCTCTGAGGAGACAGTTCAGAAAATTTACTTTCAGATTGCTAACAGTTGTTTGCTCATGGTTAGGCTTCAAAGGAAAATGTTACAGAGTTATAAGAAAACAGACTTCATATCTTATTTTACAACCAAGTTCTGAGAGTTTCACTTAAGCCTCTATCATTAATAAAATTAGTGAAAATTTAAAAAGACAGTTATGAATTCATTTTACTGCTTTCATTTCCACTTCAGTCTTCTTATATATAAACTGAGATGATGTGGATTCACTTACTTAGTTCAGTCTCACTGTAAGGATTCTTAAACAAAGTCAGTCTAGTCTAAACAGTATCTGTTTACTGTAGAAAAACAGTTTATGGTAATAAATAAAAGTATTATTAGACCCAATACCAATGGCTTAGGGAACTAGACTAAGGATATAAATAAGATATAAGAGCATACAGGTTCTATTCCCTGGGTGCCTGCCTCAATCCAAAGCAAAACCTCTGAATATGTCTGGAACTCATCTATCGAAATTAAGATTCCAGATTATATTATGTAAGATTCTTCTAGCTAATAAATATTGCATTACTTAAGCTTCATGTATTTAGATTTTTAATGCAAAAAAAGCAAAAGCCCTGACTTCCAATTTCTAGTCCACCATGTAAGAAGCTTAGAAACCGCCACTCCATCCTAACAAGCAAAAACCTGAACTGAAAAAAATCAATAGTTCTTCTTAGATCCATCAGAGAATTGGGTCACAGAGCAAATTGCTGATCCAAAAACTGGACAGACAGGCAGGCAGATACAGAGAATCATAATTTACCAGAGCAGAAAACTATGTGGGAACCAGTAGCAGGGTAGTAAAACCTGAACTGTAACTGATGAATTGCTAGAGACTTAGTGTAGATAAATCTGAAAGTTAAAAACCAGAGAGAACCAGTCATGAGGTGGCCCTCACACTTTCGTGAATTTTTCCTCCAGGAACTCTCCCAGGTCCTCACTGTGAAGATCAAAGAAAAATCCCCTCATGCTTCCAGCAATGGGAAGGAAAAAAATAGTAATTTTTGAACTACATCAGAGTATTCTATTCTTCTTAACAAGGCCTGCCCTCAAGAGAAACTATTTTACCCTAACCTATTGGGCTTTTATCAGACCTGAGGGAGGGAAATACCCAACTCCAGTCTCCTCTAGCTATCCTGCCCCACCTAAGGGGACGGAAAAAAACACACATTTGTGAAGCTCCCAGCCCAGGAACTAGAAGACTCACTAAAAGACTGAGACCTACTCATAGAACTACAGAACATATCCCCTCTTCCAGCACATTACTAAAGGCCTATTTACTGCAGTCCCTTTTGCCCAGTACATAATGTTCAGCTTTCAACAAAAAAATACAAGGCTTATTTAACTAAAAGGAAAAAAAGTTTGAAGAGACAGAGCAAGCATCAGAACCAGACTCAGATATGGCCAGAATGTTGGAATTATGAGATCAGGAACTTAAAACAACCATGATTAATATGCTAAGGACTCAAATGGAAAAAACAGGCAACATGCAAGAATAGACAGATAATATAACCGGAAAGATTCTAAGAAATTCTAAGAAAGAAACAAAAAGAAGTGCTGGAGATCAAGAACACTATAACAGAAATGAATGCCTTTAATGGGCTCATTAGGAGACTGGACACAGCTGAGGAAAGAATCTCTGTATTTATAAAATGTCTACAGAAATTTCCAAACTAAACAGCAAAGAGAAAAAAGATTGGGGAAAAAAAAAAAAAAAGGCACAATATCCAAGAACTGTGGGACAACTACAAAAGGTATATCATATGCATAATGGGAATCCCAGAAGGCAAAGAAAAAGAGAAAGAGCTATTTGAAGCATATTCTAATTTGAAGAATATTCTAATAACTTAGAATTTTCCCAAATTAGTATCAGATACCAAACCACAAATCTAAGCAGCTCAGAGAACAGCAAGCAGGAAAAGTGAAATACTTAAAAAGAGTTGAAAGGGAAAAACCCGTCAATCTAGAATTCTGTAACCTGCAAAATTATCCTTCAAAAGTGAAGGGGAAATAAAGACTTTCTCAGAAAAACAAAAATTGAGGGGATTTATTGCCTACAGACCTGCTTTGCAAGAAACGAAGTTTTTCAGAGAGAAGGAAAATGATACGGGTAAGAAACTCAGATCTACATTAAAAAAAAAAAAAAAAAGAGTATTAGAGAAGGAATGAATGAATGTCAAACAAAAAACTTTTCTCTTTTTATTTTCTTTTTCTTATTCTTTTTTTTAATTTTATTTATTTTTGGCTGCGCTGGGTCTTCGTTGCTGCGTGCCGGCTTTCTCTAGCTGTGGTGAGCGGGGGTTACTCTTCGTTGCACTGCGTGGGCTTCCCACTGCCGTGGCTTCTCTTGTTGCAGAGGACGGGCTCTAGGGCACACAGGCTTCATTAGTTGTGGCACGTGGGCTCCCCAAAGGCAGCTAAATTACGTGTCCAAAGGAAGGAATAAGAAAGAGAGACTGAAAGAGATTACAGTAAATGTTATTCTAAAATGTCTCCAGTCAATGCAATGACCTTTCAGCACAATGAGGCTCTCTGCTTGGGTCTTCTCCACAACGGTCACACTATATAGTCTTTCCTATGTTTCAGGCTCAGAATCTGCTTTATGAGACTTTGTCTTTCTCTAGAGAGTGCGGAAAAAAATGGTAATGGGCCCTAGAGAGCCAGGAGAGAAGCATTCATGGCACTCGGGGATGAAGCATTGAAGCTGATTCAAACAGAATGGAAGCTACTGAGTCCCGCTCAGGACCCTTGTACAGATATGTGATGTTGGACAACTATGGCAGCCGATCTCATCACTGGGAATTCCATTTCTGCAAACCCAAAATCATCATTCAACATGAGGGGAGGAGAAAAACCCTGGAGAGAGGGGAAAAAGAACATCCACTGGTATATGTCCTCCAAAATCAAAGTATCCTCCATATCCAAAGTAGGTACGGAGGATTTACTATGTATTTTGAGTTTGATTACCTAAGAGCTTTATTTGGGCCAGGTGAGGGGACAAAGTTGAATTACAACATTTTAACACTGTCAAATGAATATCACTTTACATCCCTTAGTCAAAGTGTAGCACAAGACAAGACTAGCATGCTCTGCCCTCATATGTAATCCAGACATGGCACAAATACACAATCTCTCTATAAATATGAGTGACTCTACTACTCTAGGTACTGGAAGAAATTTAAGGTTCAGTCTATGTATCAGAAAGAGATTATGTGACCTAGAAAAACTCTAAGTTTACAGAAGAGATTTTAAAATTCCCAGTTAACTTTTTTAACTTTATAGTTTTTCCCATTAATCTATTACAGTACATAATTTAAAGCAAAAAGGAATCCTTTAGAAGTTTGTCATTTTTCAAAATGATTCTATGACTTCAAAATTTCCAGTAACTTTACACAGCTGGGGTAGAGCTGCCAACAAGAAGCATCATGGGGCAATGAATGTCAATAAGTCATGAAGAGTTATATCTGCATTGGGGAGGTGAGGGAAGGTCATTTCCAGCCCAAAAATATATAGCATATATACAGACTCTGGCTCTCACTGTTAAGTTGCATAAGAGAATATGAAAAAATCAGGATGATATGGTAAAGGGCACCGGCTAAAAGCTTGAATGACAAACTAAGGTGTTAGATTTAATAAAGAACAATATTTAGGGGCTACTCCTTTTAAGACAATAGATTTAATAAAGAACAATACTTAGGGGCTACTCCTTTTAAGACAGTTACTCCTTAAAGCGGGGATGGGCACCAGCCAATAAGAGAAAGATGTAAACGTTTTATTTAAAGATCAACTAGTAGGATGGAGAACATCAAGATTGCCAGCAGAATAGAGACTTCAGGATGCAGAGAAAAAAGAGGGAAAAAAAATTCTCCAGATTATCTGTTAGGATATCACATAAACATTTTCTATTATTAAAATGAAGAAAAGAGTATTTGACACTGAGGCCTGAAGACCTCCCCCCTTAACCCAGCTGCCTAAAAACTAAGACTATGAGGTGAACTCCTTGACATCATTTTATTTTGGACTCCTTCCAAAAATAAAAAATAACTGGGGTACACATATTAAGGAGTCAGTTTGGTTTGGCTTAGTTGTTTTGTTTTGTTTGGGCAGTTAACCTAGCTTAGTAACCTATCGTTACCTAAAAGCACTTAACAATAAAGTTGCTAAATTCAACTAGTTGTGTAGTATATTCTACAAACACTTTTTATCAGCATTATTTAAAAGCCAAAAGGATACCTAAAGTATCCTTTAGGAAATACAAGAGTGTTTGATAAATATCTCCTATGGCTTCTCAAAAGCCAAGTTACAGGCTCACATAAGAGAAATCTCTCTTCAGCAACAATTATTACTAACTCTCCAATTATGTAGTCTGTTTGGCCTCTAATTTATTTTGGCTCTGGGTTCTATCTGGGCTTTGCATTAAGAGAATATAAACATATCTACTTGATACTGAAGAATTAAATACATGTGGTTACAGCTCCGCTTTGCCAGAGTGTGCACATCTGCTATTCATCAAAAATCATGAAAACCAGTGCCAGGCTGCTATATGCTGTTCACTAGTTTCCACACAAATGTAATTTTATTGCTGTATCTGGCATGATATCCATTTGCAACGCTTTCTGGAAAATAATTTTTAAATGGAGTAAAGGGTAGAAGATCGGCTTCATTTTAATTAGGAAGTAATTAAAGTAAAGAAAACAGTGAGTTTTCAAGACATCAAAATTTCTTATGCCAGTAAAGTAAAAATATCTCAACTGTCAATCAGACTAGATATCAGCCATTTTACACAAATTTATTACAATCCCAAGCATATAATTTCTATGATTAGGTAAGGAAAAAATAATATATTTTCCAAAATATTTACAGACTCCTAATCTAGTATGTATACTTAATTTGAATCCAGCTTCCCCTAACAAAAATACTCAGAAATGTTCAGTTTCAATAAAGTTAAACAAAAGGGATACATTTTCACCCTTTACAAGATGTAATTACATTCAAAGGTGACTAATTAAGACAACATTTAGAATTGAGTCATAAAATCTAAGTGAACCAGATCTATACCAGGTGATAAACCACTTCATGATCCTTTAAGTTACTTATATAATCCTACCTATAATTAAAAGAAGTCATTAGTACACATATTAGTAAGTATGAATAATGCCCAACTATCATGCACATATATCCACAATAAGAAAAGGTAATATTTAAAAACATAAAAGTTAGAATTTCTATTTCTGGTAATTTGATAACAGCATAACCAGAAAACCCTCCTTTTACAAAACACCTAGAACCACTGGTAAGTCTTTTTACTTGATTTATACATTGCTATGGTCTGAATGTTTATGTCTCCTCAAAATTCCTGTACTGAAATCCTCAAAGATGATAGTATTAGAATGTGAGGCCTCTGGGAGATGCTTAGTCATAAGGGCAGAGCTGTCATGAATGGGATTAGTGCCTTATACAAGAGGCTCCAGAAAGACCCCTAGGCCCTTCCACCACATAAGGACACAGAAAGAAGGTGCATGAACCAGGAAGAGGGGCCCCACCAGAAGTGGACCAAGCTGGCGCCTTGATCTTGGACCTCCCAGCCTCCAGAACTGTACACCAGGGGTCCCCAACCCCTGGGCCACGGACCGCTACCGGTCCACAGCCTGTTAGGAACCAGGGCCACACAGCAGGAGGTGAGCGGCGGGGGAGTGAGCAAAGCTTCATCTGCCGCTCCCCATCACCTGCACTACCGCCTGAACCATCCCCCCCACCCCCCGTGGAAAAACTGTCTTCCAAGAAACCGGTCCCTAGTGCCAAAAAGGTTGGGGACCGCTGCTGTAAGCAATAAAATTTCTATTGTTATAAGCTACTCAGTCTGTGGTATATTGTAATAGCAGTCCAAACGGACTGATACACATATATACACAAAATAAAAATACATAAACACTCCTTTAAATGTACAACTAAGGTATGAAAGTAGGGGAAATCTCTTAGAGAGCCAAAAATTAATAGGGAAATAAAAAGCAGTACACACCTGATACTACAGCCACCCTGCAGGTTATTCTCATCTCAGAAACTGAGGAACTTCTGTTTCAGTGGCAAAGCAGGGAAAAAGACAAGGCCTTGACACACAAGATGCACTGGGTTAGAAGTAAGATTTTTGCACTAAGCACAGACCCTTGGGGAACTGAAGTAGAAAAATCTGCCATTGGTAGGAGGCAAAGAAATCTTCTGCCTTGGCCTAGGCTCTGAAAATGTGGGAAAAATCAGCAAAGACTCTGTAATCACAAGATGCCCTCACATAGGTTTATAGTTTGAATTTATTCTATCTACGTCGTACAGGAACTCCAAATTCCAAAAATTAAATAGAAAAAATGTTCTCTGCTTGATAACATAGGTATATACACATGTCAAAACTGCAATGAAAATCTGTGCATTTTAGTACATGTAAGCTATACTTCAGTTTAAAAATAAAGTGGTCCCTGGAAACATCTCTAGGGTGCTTGGCAAAAACAAACCTCTCTGGAGTAATATGCCCCCCCGCCTCGCCAAGAAGCCACTCAGAATTCTCATAGACAACCCCTCTGAAGATCAGCTCACAATTCAAAACTATAAAACACCTAAGGAAACAGTTCACCTTAAGAATCAGCAAATATAGCAAAGAACAGAAGTGGATTTCTAAGAACTTCAGACAACTGAACAATCTGATAGACATTTATAAGTGCTTTAAATGATTAAAACACATAAAAGATAAACTAAAATACATGGGACAGGACATCATAAAACAGTAACAGACATCCCTAACACAACAATACAAGAACTGATACTTGGTGGATGTTAAAACAATCAACAGATGAGGAACTGGATACTGGCATGGTACAAAAGGATCATCCCACAGATTGCACGAAGAATATAAGAGGAAAAGCTCAATATTATAATAAGAATATTAACTTTCATCATCTGAATCTACTGAATATTAGCATCACTACAAGTAGGACAAAACATTTCTGATGTGATGAATACAAAGTACTCAGTACTACCTATGAAGCATTTGTGCCAAAACACTGAATTCGTTGCAAACCAAGTCTCCTATCATAAATTTTAATTTTACAAGAAATGTAAAGGAGGGCTTCCCTGGTGGCGCAGTGGTTAAGAATCCGCCTACCAACACAGGGGACACGGGTTCGAGCCCTGGTCTGGGAAGATCCCACATGCCGCGGAGCAACTAAGCCCGCGCGCCACAACTACTGAGCCTGCGCCCTAGAGCCCGTGAGCCACAACTACTGAGCCCACATACCTAGAGCCCATGCTCCGCAACATGAGAAGCCACTGCAATGAGAAGCCCGCACACTGCAACGAAAAGTAGCCCCCGCTCGCCGCAACTAGAGAAAGCCCGCGCACAGCAACAAAGACCCAACTCAGCCAAAAATAAATAAATAAATAGATAGATAGATAGAAAGAAATGTAAAGGAATAAAAATAAGTCAAACATCCAAATAACTCTTAAAAAACCCAAAATCTGGAACATTCTGCAAGAAAACTGTAGAATCATTTCAATAAGTCAAGAGGGTGAGAGGAAAAAAAAGATGGGGGGGACTGTTCTAGACAAACTTAAAGAGACATAATCAAATGCAACTTATGAAGCTTGTTTTAAATCCTAATTCAAACACGCCAACTGTAACACAGCATTTCTGAGGCTATGAAAGATATCAGAATATAGAATAACTAAAATATTAAAGACTTGTGCATTTGGGGTGTGTGGAAGACAATGGTACTGTGGTTATGGAGAAAAATGTCTATTTTTCAGAGATGCAACATAAAGTGAGATGTCACTGTGTGATTTGCTTTAAAACACCTCAGCTAACAAAACAGCCTAAGTTTCTAAACACAGGAGAGTAGCTGAATAAGCTATGCTATATTTGCACAATGGAATACTAGGCAGTCTCAAAAAAAAGAATGAGGAAGAGCTCTATGAAATGATATGAAGTGATATTCAGTATATATTATTAAGTTAAAAAAAGAAAGTACAAAAAAACTCTTTAGTATTTTTTTCATGTAAGAAAAAAAGGCAATATAATAAGAAAATTTATATGTATCAGCTCATTTGCACAAAAAAGAATTCCAAGAAGATAAAACCAGAAATAAATGATAATAAGATATCCTAGAGGACAAATCGGAACAAGCTGGAAAGAAAGTGAAAATGGGACCATGGTAGAAGGATAGGGAGGACGGACACTACTCTGAGTAAAGCTTTTTGTGTTATTTCTAACTCTTAGAAACATGGTAATTGTTTCACATAACCCCAAAATAAACTGATAATTAAAATCAACCAGGATATGGGGGGTGGGGATTCAAAATGGAACACAAACAGTAATAAATGTATTACAAATGTCACACTGCAATGGGTGGGAAAGAAAAGAAATTACCTAAATAAATTTGGAAAACAGTATTTTGACTCTACTGACAATATTTTCATAGTAGTGTATTCTAGACAATAAATTTGTTTCTCACAAGAGTAGAGGTTAGCAATTCTGAATTCTTGTATACTAGGATTGAGCAAGTAAGAAAATACATTGTGGACAATGAGAGCCAGGTTTCTCACTATCATAGACTGGAAAAACAACCTATCAAACAAACGGTGTGGGGGGAGAAGACTATAACACAATTCTGTAAGCAGTGGATTGGAATTGGAGATATCAACACGAACTCTTTTTTTTAAATATGTAGATACAGATAGAAACACACAGAACTGGGTGTATGCATATACATACATGTATTTCTTAACTCTGTCCACTGAGAGGACTTAAAAGCAATGAAAACCCAGTATGAGCACACCGAGCTTCCAGATCTTAATTTCTCAATACCATTTTCCAATCAAAGGAGAACAGAGCCCCTTGGAGAAATGGTTGATTCTAAGGGTGAAGCAGAAGAAGGACAAGTTGAATCTGGAACATCTTGTGCTATGCAGATAGTAAAAAAAAAAAGGGTTTAAAAAATGATGAGGGCCTGTCAAAAGGACACAGGAGCAAACTGGAAGGAACTCCCAACGGCAAAATCTGGGACAACACTAAGCAAGAAATAATGACACTAATGGATTATAACCTATAGAATAAACAAGTGCCCAAGTCCATACTAGTATAAATAATTGGATAAATGAATAAATAGGAAAGACAGGAAAGCTCTTCCTTAAGATGGAATTCTAACTGATAATGTATGTAATAGGAACAATGGGACTAGAAATATCGCCATTTGGCAAACACCACAGTAATAATTGTTGCAGGCAAAAACCATTAAAAAATGCTGAAAAGTATGATAAGAAACAGGATAACTGCATAGCTTCAAATATTTATTACAAGGGGGAAAAAAGTGGATACAAAAAAAAATAAAAACCAACCCGGCAGACAACACCATAAGCAAGTGATCAAATGTTACATCGCCAGTATCTACATCATGCACCTGCTGATATGATGCCCAGAGAAGAACACAACACGACCTCTGCCATGCCAAAAATGTATAACCAATCACAAGAAAACATCAGACAAATCCTAAATGAGGGACATTCTACAAAATGGCCAGTAATCTTCAAAAGGTCAAGGTTACGAAGACAAAGACTGGTTAAATGTCCAGATTAAAAAAGACTAAGGAAATAACAACTAAATGTGACATGGGATCCTAGTCCACAAAAAGGACTCTAGTGGGAAAACTGGAGAAATTCAAATATGGTCTACAGATTAGTCAATGGTATTTTATCAACATTAATTTCCTGATCTAAGATAACTATTCTATGATTATATAAAATATAATATTAGGGGAAGCCAGGTAAAGTTTATACAAGAACTATACACTATTTTTGTAACTTTTTTATA
Source organism: Balaenoptera borealis (assembly GCF_965194805.1). Taxonomy (NCBI): domain Eukaryota; kingdom Metazoa; phylum Chordata; class Mammalia; order Artiodactyla; family Balaenopteridae; genus Balaenoptera; species Balaenoptera borealis. The sequence goes on from NC_138870.1 coordinate 10,491,688, forward strand.
AGTCTAATATTATTGATAACACTATTTTCTCTATTTTCATGTAGGCTGACATTCTCATAATAAGTCTTTTAAATGAGGGGCACAAAGAACTTCTAGAAAAGCAAAATACAATTGCTGATATTAAAAAATCAACTGACTCAAACTGTAAAATTAGGCACAGCTTAAGAAAGAATTAATTATCTGGAAGGCACGTGCAAAAACTAACCAGAAAGTGGCCTAGAGAGATAAAGATACAGAAGATATGAAAGCAAGATTAAGAGGCAAGGAGCAGAAAATTACATGGTCCTCATACATCAAACAGGAGATCCAAAGGCGACTAAACAGAATGAAGGGTAAGTAAGAAAATAAAGGATAATACTTCTCTAGAATTAATAAATAACAATAATGATTACATTCTAGAAACAAGAGCTCTAAGCAGGATAAATAAAAACATAGTCACATCTAGACACAAAGTGAACAAAGCTGCAAAATATCAAAAATTAAGGGATGGGGCTTCCTTGGTGGCACAGTGGTTAAGAATCCGCCTGCCAATGCAGGGGACGGACACGGGTTTGAGACCTGGTCCGGGAAGATCCCACATGCCGCGGAGCAACTAAGCCCAAGCACCACAACTACTGAGCCTGCACGCTAGAGCCCGTGAGCCACAACTACTGAGCCCGCATGCTACAACTACTGAAGCCTGTGCGCCTAGAGCCTGTGCTCTGCAACAAGAGAAGCCACCGCAATGAGAAGCCCGCACACCACAACAAAGAATAGCCCCCACTCACCGCAACTAGAGAAAGCCCGCGCACAGCAACGAAGACCCAATGCAGCCAAAAATAAAATAAATAATTAATTAATTAATTTAAAAAAAATTAAGGGATGTTTAGGGACTCCCCTGGTGGTCCAGTGGTAAAGAATCCACCTTCCAATAAAGGGGACATGGGTTCGATCCCTGGTCAGGGAACTAATATCCCACATGCTGCGGGGCAACTAAGCCTGTGCGCCGCCACAACTACACAGCCCACAAGCCCTGGAGCCCACGTGCCACAACTTGAGAGAGAAAACCCGCATGCCACAACTAGAGAGGAGCCCGGGCGCCGCAACTAGAAAGAAGTCCAAGCAGACTGCGCGCCATAACGAAAAAGATCCGGCTTGCCTCAACAAAGATCCCATGCGCCACAGCTAAGACCCGACACAGCCAAAAAAAATAAATAAATAAGGCAAATAAATAAAATTTTTTTAAAAAAATTAAGGGATTTCTAAGGGCTGCTTTTAAGCAACCAGAAAAAAAATAATAATAAATTACTTGCCAAGCAACAATAATTAGAAACAGCAGACTTCTCACAGCAACAATTAAAGTCATAATACCCTCGAAGGACGAAGTGCAAATAACTATCACAAAGAATTCTATAATCAAATAATTATCATTCCAAGAATGAGGACAAAATAAATACATTTTCAGACAAAGATCAAGAGTTTACCATCAACAGACCTCTGCTGAAAGGAATATTAAAGAACATACTGCAAGCAGAAGGAAGCTGAACACAAATGGATTAAGTGGGATGCAAAAAAATATAGTAAAATAAGAAATTAGTACAGTGAGTAAATCTAAAACACAGAATTTATAAAATCCTCCTTTAAATAAAGCTACTATGTTGCATATTTTAAAGTAATTAAATGTGCAAAAAAAATGGCTTTAGCAAGATACCTTTCATGATGAAAAAAGCACCAAACGTGGAACTGGAAAATCTCAACCAAGAATCTGAGTTTCTCTTATTTTAGCCAAAGGCCTAAGTTTCTTCAGCCAAAAAGTGAAGGCATTTAGCTAGAAGATCCTTAAAATTCCCTAACAGTCCCAGGATTTAATGGGCAGAAAATAGGCTTCCCCAATTGACCAGGACACTTTTAAAAATGTAAATTATTGAGAGTTCAGAGCAAGATATTTCACACTCAGAACCAGTGCTTGAGGATATGGAGCTTTATGGATAACTGACTATCTGCTTCTGTGCAAAAACTATGGAAATGGATATGATCTTAGAGAAAGAATATAGAAAATGATGCATTTTAAACTTGAAGAGTTAATAAAGAAAGGAAAAGGGTGGTCCAAGTGGTAGGAAAACGAACAGTATAAAAATGAGAAAGTCTTAAGAGAAAATTTCTAAAAGGAATATGGTATCAATATCAAATGCTGCAAAAAAAAAAAAATACTGAAGACAATCATTTTATTCCTACTTCACAAATTAGCTATCACAGACTCCTCCTTCCAAAATCTTAAAGGTTCAATGACAGAAATACCAGGAGCAATCAAACTAATTTGCTATAATTGCTAAAGAGCCAATCATACTGGAATACAGCAAGGGTATGTAAGATCTCCAAAATGCAGAGAACTCAGTTAAAGGTATCCTATTCTTTACTCTCATAAAATTTCATTGTTCACTGTTCTCCTTGTTAAGGATAAATTACAAGGTCAATGCTGCAAGCAAGGATAGCTTTTAGCAAAGAAAGCTATTAAGAGACTGGGCTAGGTCATACTGCAAATACTCCCTTTCAATATTCCTTCAATAAAAGTGGGCCTTGGAGATACAGAACATAAAAATATCAGACCACATAATCAAAACTCAATTTGAGATGTGATGTATATCACTAGACATAAAGAATTAAAAACTGGATGAGGGTTAAGATGTTTATAAGAGGAAAGACCAACACTAATATTTAAGAATACATATAAATATACACACACATTTATTTATTCTTTTTTTTAATTGTTGAATTTTACTATTTTTTTATACAGCAGGTTCTTATTAGTCATCAATTTTATACACATCAGTGTATACATGTCAATCCCAATCGCCCAATTCATCACATTTATTTATTCTTTAAAAAAAAATGTTTTCACTTCCAAGGGCCTTGATTCCTATCCCAGAGGCTGGTAAAGCTAAACCTATTATCCAGATTTCCTGGATTAGTGGCTTTTCTTATACACTCTCTTAATTTTTAAATAATCTCAAAAACACCTACCTCCGGGGGCTTCCCTGGTGGCGCAGTGGTTGAGAGTCCGCCTGCCAGTGCAGGGGACACGGGTTCGAGCCCTGGTCTGGGAGGATCCCACGTGCCGCGGAGCAACTGGGCCCGTGAGCCACAATTGCTGAGCCTGCGCGTCTGGAGCCTGTGCTCCGCAACAAGAGAGGCCGCGATAGTGGGAGGCCCGCGCACCGCGATGAGGAGTGGCCCGCGCTTGCCGCAGCTGGAGAAAGCCCTCGCACGGTAAGCGAAGACCCAAAGCAGCCAAAAATAAATAAATAAATAAATAAATAGAATACCATGGCCAAAAATCAGTAAAAAAAAAAAAAAAAAAAAATTAAAAAAAAAAAAAAAAAAAAAAAAACACCTACCTCCAAACATATCTGAATATATATAGTCTGCCTAAAAGTAATGGGCCACATTTTCCATTCTTCATACAAAAAGAATCCTTCGCCATTTAAAAATATTTTTCAGTTTACATCAAGTGGAACTGGAAAAGAGGTTTAAACTAGAGGTGAAACAACCCTAAAAAAGTGTGATGACATATGCAATAAGGGCAGTAGAAACAAAATTTTAAGAAGAATCTGTTCTGAAGAAACACAATTCTAAGTGTAACATACCTAAATTAGACTTGAATATGTAATTGTAAAATACAATTTTTAAAATTAGAGTACTTTCTTAGGGCTTCCCTGGTGGCACAGTGGTTGAGAATCTGCCTGCCAATGCAGGGGACACAGGTTCGAGCCCTGGTCCAGGAAGGTCCCACATGCCACGGAGCAACTAAGCCCATGCGCCACAACTACTGAGCCTGCGTGCCACGACTACTGAAGCCCGCGCGCTTAGAGCCGGTGCTCCGCAACAAGAGAAGCCACCGCAATGAGAAGCCTGCACACCGCAACGAAGAGTAGTCCCCGCTCGCCGCAACTAGAAGAAAGCCTGCGCACAGCAACACAGCCAAAAATAAAAATAAATTAAAAATTAAGAGTACTTTCTTTAAATGTCTGACTTTTAAAACTTAAATAATGTCAAAATTGAAAGGAACTCATCATTCTAGAGATGAGGAAATTGAGGTCCAAGAAAATGAAGTAACTTGCTTGGTAAATAACAGAGCAAGATGTGATATGAAACATGCTCCAGTGAGTGTATTTTTATAAAATATGATCTTGAAAACTTGAAATGAAAAGACTAAAAATCTTAATTATGTTTTAAATTAACAATTGCAGTCAAAGCCATAGTGATTTAGAATTCACAGGACCATGCTAAAATTTACATTTGCTTAGAAAACAAATGTCCCTAACAAGGATAATTAATAGAATTATAAAAGAAAATATAAAGTCCAGCCACTCAGAAATATTTACTGAATACTTACTATGTGGCAGGAACTATTTTAGTCACCTGGGATATACCAGTATAGAAAATACTTTTAAACATACTCAAGTTATGACAATTATATGTACATAATTGATAAAGAAATTATAAATCATTCTTTTTCCACTGAACTAGTTCTGCAAGCATTTTTAAAGCAGAACTTTTAGTGTTGTTAATATTATTCTTAACAATGATAAAAATGTACTTTTTAACATATGTATCATTCAAAGCTATTCAGTATGAATTCACTTCAGACTGAATCACTAAAATTTAACTTTCTAAAAAATATCCAGAATGATTTGGAATATGAACAGATCCTTAACAAACAAAAAACCCTTAGAACTGCTTTATTTGTACCTGAAACAGTAGGTCCTCAACATCACTAAGGTTAGTACAGTCACTGTGGATCAGATTAAGGAGTTCCACCATTAGGAGCAGCCACATAGGAATCACCTCTCACTATAAAGTAAGGATACTGCTTTCTATAACCATGGTTGTTCATTTCTGGAACAATTTCCATACACACGTTTTCCTGCTCCTTATTCTGAATTCTACACTGCCAGTCACTCAAAAGAAAAAAAATCTCAGACTAACAGAGGCCAAATTTAGGGAGGGAAATAAAAATCTTCCTTCAGTCTAGGCTAAATGGACTGACAGCACAAAGAACTCCATACATCCAAAAGCACACAGATTTCTGCACCAGTTCCCAGGGTTCAAACAATACCAGTCATTCAATAGCTTTCCTTTTACATAAGCTGCTGTGAGAGAGCTCAGTCAGCTCTTCTGAACCTCATAACCTAGGATCCCGGAACTCGGATAAAGCCACCTTTTTCCTCAGCTCTGTTTTCATGTACTTTCTCTGGAAAGCAAACTTCATTTTTCCCCTAAAAAATAAATCTGAAAATCATCTCTTCTGTTTGATAAGTGATATACTCAATCCAAAATTACTATTCCATTAAAACTAAAAGCATTAACATAAAACCTAAGATCAATACCGAAAAACTGTTTGATAAAATATATTTTTAAATGCATGAGTTTAAAATATAATTTTAAATACGCTTCATCTTGCTAATTACCAAATGATGCCATTTGTCTGCATTCTATTTGCTTCCAGTTGCACAATTCAAAAAATAGCCATCTGACACAAAACTTTCAAAAAATTAAAAGAAATTTTAGAACTGTTGAAGGGGGGGGAAAGTGAATTTACACACACATACACACTCAACACTAACTACAGACATCAAAAATAATGAAAGACATTTCTTTGAGTGTTTGACCACACCCCCATTTAGGCCTCAGGAAAAATATACATATTCTTCACTGAACATCCCTTAGAAGCTTAAATAACAGTACTTTCTACCTTCAAAGCACATTATTATTGATTCTTCCAGTATCCTTTACCAGCTGAGTCTTTGGCAAATTCAAACTTTAAATATTAGTAAATATTTAAGCCACGGAAACGCTAATGTAAATACTTTTTAATCATATGGCAAACCTACTTCCTAAGACACTTATCAGACCTGCCACCCAGAAGTGAAACTCAGTTTTAGGGGACAAAATGAGAATGATTCATTTACTTATTAAATTATCAGCTCCTGAATAGTCAATAGTTGCCTATAAATTCATCTCCCTTGACTATGTACTATCACATAATCATTACCCCTTATAGAAATGATAAGATGCTACTCCAGAATTGTGATAATCTAGCTATTTTATCCACCCATCCTCCTTAAGAGTTCTGTGGCCCTTCTAATTCCTTTAACACTCTTTCCCTCTCCACATACATACTACATAATGCAAATAAACATGCTCTGAAAAATGAAAAGTTCTCTCTCCTAAGTTTTCTCTCCTTAAATAAAATAGTAAATCCTTAAAGATATTCACCCTCTCCACAAGAAGAACACAAAAAGCAAAGCTCTGAACATACTAACCATTTAACAGATATTTGGGGAAATTTCCATCATCACCCTTAGAGTTATAAGATTGAATCTGTCAAAAATGGGGAAAAAAAAAAGAACTATTTATCTTTTCATCAACGTATTACTCCCTAATAACCACTGAAAGCACCAAAACCCTGTGTGTTCTGTGAAGCAGTAACCTCAGAAACATTTCAACACTCCCTGAGACTTAACGAACTTTGTTGGCAAAACAGATTCCATTTCTCAAAAATACCCTGCAAGTTCTCAAGAAGCAAATTCTTCAATCAATACAGTTTACCACACATTCAACATCTGTGACCTTCTCCTTGGGACACACAAACCTTTTTCCTACCACTAGAGTCAGTATAATATTTTCTGATGCTTTATTAAAAGACCATCTGACTTTAGCAGATACCTCTAAATGCCCCTCTAAAAATACATTTTTTATATATTATATAAAGTATACATAATATATGTTTTCTAGAACTTCTCACCCTAAAATTTCACTCACCATTGCCCATGTTATCTTTTATAGTCAGAAAAGGCTTTTCATTTTCCTATAACATTGTATCTTCTTTAACTTTTGTCACCAAAAAGGGCCTGATATCAAGAGAAAGGAGCATATATAAACCTTTCTTTCATTTTTCCCAAATTTTCATTTATTACATAATATTAATCCACTGCCTTCTATAAATGAGTTTTAAAGCATTCCAACATACTTGAAAGTCAAAGAAAACGAAGTACTAAAAGAGTTATTCACAGGTTATTTATCTTTAGATTTTAAACAATTATTAGTAACTCATTTCAGGTTCATGTTTAGTTATCTATACCTAGCCATGACAGACTCTGGCATGACAATGTATTCAATAGATAAATAGCAAGGAATTGTATATGGCAGGACTGAAACACAGTAACAGAGAAGCACCTGGGGACACAGTTCACATTTTATAATAAGATCTGCCCATAGCTTTACGTTTCTCTTCTATTAGAAAATAAACTTTGGGACTTCCCGGGTGGTCCAGTGGTTAAGATTGCACGCTTGCACTGCAGGGGGCGCGGGTTTGATCCCTGGTTGGGGAAGTTCCACATGCCGCACCCGGTGTGGCCAAAAAAAAAAAAAAAAGTAATAGGATACCGTGGTCTCCCTATACATTGTGTTGCCCAAATTAGAGACAGCTTTCTGAAAAATCAGTGGTTCTGTAGAGAATATCTGCACTAAAAATATATATATAATAAAAACACAAATATTTAGGGAAAAAAAGAAAATAAACTCTTATGGCAAATACATGTTTAGCTAACTAAAAATGAGTTATTTAACAACCTAATTTTTATTTTTCATTCAACACTGACATATTAAAAATATCAGTTTAATATAAAAAAACACTAGCATTACAAAACACTTGTGTATATAATAAAAGGTGTAAGATTCAGAAGATTTTTTATATAATCTTGAGCTATCAAATACTACTCATTATCATTCCTTCTTCTCCGCCTTCTGATTATCCTCTCATAATTATAAAAAATAAGTGCAGAAGAAAAACCAAGAACTATAAACATGGCTATCCCATAAGTGATACTAGAAACACAAAACTATTTACAGACACACCTTACTTTCAGAACATGACCTAACTTCCCACATTCAAATCTACTTGACAAAGAAGCCCAAAGAATCTAAAACTGGGGTCTGATGTTTCTTTTCTCTTGGAGGTAAGGGATGTCTATGCTAATGGAGAGAAAACAGCCAGGAGAAGGAGATACAATAACCTTTGTACATGATGCAAAACTTACCCACTTGAAGGATCTAAGGCAATAGCTCTAGGTTGATCCAACTCTTGCCAAAATAAAACTTTTCGTAAAGATCCATCTAAATTAGAAACTTCAATACGATTAGTTTCAGAATCTGTCCAGTACAATTTTTCTCCAAGCCAATCACATGCCAGCCCATCAGGGGACAATAATCCAGAAACAACAACATTCTGTACACTCTCAGTTTTGTTGAACTCTGTTCGTTTAATGGCTTCTTCGCTGACATCACTCCAGTATATCAAGCCATGACCAAACACAAAGTCCACCGCAGCTGCATCCTCCAAGCCTCCAACTACAATCGTAGCATTCTCTTTGCCATTTGCAGCATCAACCAATCGCAAGTCCCGTCTGTTTGCATAAAGCAACAAAGGGGCCGCTAGAACAAAAAAAGAAAAATATGTAAGTCAGAACGAAGGAAATGTCTTGGTTCCTATAAATTGAGTTTCAAATTAGTGTTAGTGAGCAAATACTATCAAAACTAAAGAGTAAATAAATGTATAGAAAACTGTCAAAATCTTTTCACATGGCATTATTTTTGCAGCATTTTAAATACAAAAGAGTTGCAAGAGGGGAAATTAATTCTACCAGGACAGTCTTTTCTTGTTAAAATAGTCTGTCAGATAAAATTTTAAAAGGCCTGGTCATTCCAAGAACTGGCAAGGATATGGAGCCAGTGGACCACTCATACTCTCCTGGGTTGGGGGGGGGGGGGGGCGGGCTGTGAAATGGTGCAGCACCTTTGGAAAACAGTTTGGCAGTTTCTTAAAAGACTAGATATTTACTTCAGAGAAATAAAAGTATATGTCAATACAAAGACCTGGTTGCATGATGTTCACAGCAGCTTTTCTGTAATAACCCAAACTGGAACCAACCCAAAAGTCATCAACAGACTAACGGATGAAAAAACAGTGATATATCCATACAATAAAAAGTAATGGGGACCAAGACTGAACCAGGAAGAAATAGAAAATATGAACAGACCAACACAAGTAATTAAATTGAAACTGTGATTAAAAATCTTCCAACAAACAAAAGTCCAGGACCAGATGGCTTCACAGGTGAATTCTATCAAACATTTAGAGAAGAGCTAACACCCATCCTTCTCAAACTCTTCCAAAAAATTACAGAGGAAGGAACACTCCCAAACTCATTCTATGAGGCCACCATCACCCTGATACCAAAACCAAAGATACTACAAAAAAAGAAAATTACAGACCAATATCACTGATGAATATAGATGCAAAAATCCTCAACAAAATACTAGCAAACAGAATCCAACAGCACATTAAAAGGATCATACACCATGATCAAGTGGGATTTATCCCAGGGATGCAAGGATTCTTCAATATATGCAAATCAATCAATGTGATACACCATATTAACAAACTGAAGAATAAAAACCATATGATCATCTCAATAGATGCAGAAAAAGCTTTTGACAAAATTCAACACCCATTTATGATAAAAACTCTCCAGAAAGTGGGCATAGAGGGAACCTACCTCAACATAATAAAGGCCATATACAACAAACCCACAGCAAACATTATTCTCAATGGTGAAAATCAGAAAGCATTTCCTCTAAGATCAGGAACAAGACAAGGATATCCATTCTCACCACTATTACTCAACATAATTTTGGAAGTCCTAGCCACAGCAATCAGAGAAGAAAAAGGAATAAAAGGAATACAAATTGGAAAAGACGAAGTAAAACTGTCACTGTTTGCAGATGACATGATACTTTACATAAAGAATTTTAAAGATACCACCAGAAAACTACTAGAGCTAATCAATGAATTTGGTAAAGTTGCAGGATACAAAATTAATGCACAGAAATCTCTTGCATTCCTATACATTAATGATGAAAAATCTGAAAGAGAAATTAAGGAAACACTCCCATTTACCATTGCAACAAAAAGAATAAAATACCTAGGAATAAACCTACCTAGGGAGACAAAAGACCTGTATGCAGAAAACTATAAGACACTGATGAAAGAAATTAAAGATCATACCAACAGATGGAGAGATATACCATGTTCTTGGATTAGAAGACTCAATATTGTGAAAATGACTACACTACCCAAAGCAATCTACAGATTCAATGCAATCCCTATGAAATTACCAATGGCATTTTTTATGGAACTAGAAAAAAAAATCTTAAAATTTGTATGGAGACACAAAAGACCCCGAATAGCCAAAGCAGTCTTGAGGGAAAAAAACGGAGCTGGAGGAATCAGACTCCCTGACTTCAGACTATACTACAAAGCTACAGTAATCAAGAAAATATGGTACTGGCACAAAAACAGAAACATAGATCAATGGAACAGGATAGAAAACCCAGAGATAAACCCACGCACATATGGTCACCTTATCTTTGATAAAGGAGGCAAGAATATACAGTGGAGAAAAGACAGCCCCTTCAATAAGTGGTGCTGGGAAAACTGGACAGCTACATGTAAAAGAATGAAATTAGAACACTCCCTAACACCATACACAAAAATAAACTCAAAACAGATTCGAGACCTAAATGTAAGACCGGACACTATAAAACTCTTAGAGGAAACCATAGGAAGAACACTCTTTGACATAAATCACAGCAAAATCTTTTTTGATCCACCTCCTAGAGTAATGGAAATAAAAACAAAAATAAACAAATGGGACCTAATGAAACTTAAAAGCTTTTGCACAGCAAAGGAAACCATAAACAAGACGAAAAGACAACCCTCAGAATGGGAGAAAATATTTGCAAATGAATCAACGGACAAAGGATTAATCTCCAAAATATATAAACAGCTCATGCAGCTCAATATTAAAGAAACAAACAACCCAATCCAAAAATGGGCCGAAGACCTAAATAGACATTTCTCCAAAGAAGACATACAGATGGCCAAGAGGCACATGAAAAGCTGCTCAACATCACTAATTATTAGAGAAATGCAAATCAAAACTACAGTGAGGTATCACCTCACACCAGTTAGAATGGGCATCATCAGAAAATCTACAAACAACAAATGCTGGAGAGGGTGTGGAGAAAAGGGAACCCTCTTGCACTCTTGGTGGGAATGTAAATTGATACAGCCACTTTGGAGAACAGTATGGAGGTTCCTTAAAAAACTAAAAATAGAATTACCATATGACCCAGCAATCCCACTACTGGGCATATATCCAGAGGAAACCATAATTCAAAAAGACACATGCACCCCAATGTTCATTGCAGCACTATTTACAATAGTCATGTCCTGGAAACAACCTAAATGCCCATCGACAGACGAATGGATAAAGAAAATGTGGTACATATATACGATGGACTATTACTCAGCCATAAAAAGGAACGAAACTGGGTCATGTGGAGAGACGTGGATGGATCCAGAGACTGGCATACAGAGTGAAGTAAGTCAGAAAGAGAAATACAAATATCATATATTAACACATATATGTGGAACCTAGAAAAATGGTACAGATGAACCGGTTTGCAGGACAGAAACTGAGACACAGATGTAGAGAACAAATGTATGGACACTAAGGGGGAAAAGTGGCGGGGGGTGGTGGTGTGATGAATTGGGAGATTGGGATTGACACGTATACACGGATGTGTATAAAATGCATAACTAATAAAAATCTGCTGTATAAAAAAATAAAATAAAATTAATTTAAAAAAAAAAAAGTAATGGGGACTTCCCTGGTGTTGCAGTGGTTAAGAATCTGCCTGCCAATGCAGGGGACACAGCTTCGAGCCCTGATCTGGGGAAATCCCACATGCCGTGGAGCAACTAAGCCTGTGCACCACAACCACTGAGCCTGTGCTCTAGAGCCCACAAGCCACAACTACTGAGCCCGCATGCCACAACTACTGAAGCCCACGCGCCTAGAGCTCATGCTCCACAATGAGAAGCCACCGCAATGAGAAGCCCGCGCACCACAACGAGGAGTAGCCCCTGCCTGTCGCAACTAGAGAAAGCCCGCATGCAGCAACGAAGACCCAACACAGCCAAACATAAATTAAAAAAAAAAAAAAAGTAACGAACTATTGGGAATTCCCTGGCAGTCCAGTGGTTAAGACTCCACGCTTCCACTACAGGGGGCACGGGTTCAATCCCCAGTCAGGAAACTAAAATCCCGCGTGCCACACGGCATGCCAAAAAAAAAAGTAATGAACTATTTGTTTATGTAACTTGGGTGAATCTCAAAATAATTATGTAAAATAAAAGAAGTCAGAATAAAAGTGTATATATTGCATACTCCATTTACATAAAATTTTAGAAAATTCAGATTAATCTATTGTAACAAAAAGCAGATCGGTGGTTGCCTGGAGGTGGGGAGAGAGGGCGGAAAAGAAGAGGAGGAGGGATGATAAAGGGGCATGAGGAAACTTTTGTAGGTGATGGCTATACTATACTGACTGTGATGATGGTTCCAGAAGTACATACATATGTCAAAACTTATTAAATTTTAAACTTTACATATGTGTAATTTATTGAATTATCAATTATACCTTAATAAAACAGTCTGGCAGATATAGTTCTTAATGCAACTATTTTTATTCTGTTTTATATTATTATTAAAATGATCTTTGAATAAGACCTAATACCAAAACTAAATATAAAGCCTATCCGAAAGAGATATTTAACTCTGAGAAAGCTGAAGCTGTTAGGACTGAAGTAGTATAAATGCTTTTTTTTTTTTTTTTTTTAACCCAAAATATGGGTTTTGGTTTTTTTAAAGCATTTATTCCAAGCTTTTGACATCTACTTTCCTGGTATCAACAGTAATTAAAGATCTAGAGCACCACTATCCAACAGAAATTTCTATGATGATAGAAGTGTTCTCTCCACTGTGCAATACAATAGCCACTGGCCACATGTGGCTACGGAGCACTTAAAAGATGGCTAGTATGACTAAGAAAATAAATTTTTAATTTTATTTAATCTTAATTCATTTAAATTTAAGTAGACAAGTGGTCGTATGGATAGCACAGATCTAGAGGCTGAGATGAAGAACACAGACGAGGCAGCAAAAATAAGACCAGAGTTACGATGCAATAATCTACATGATCTTCTCTCACAATTACTTACTAAAGATCTAAAACAGTCATCCAAAGCCAAGACCAAGTGCCACTGAAAACTAACCACTCCCCTCTTTAAGAAACTAATTTTTAAAAAAATTAAGGTGCTCAAAAACAGTAAAGAAAAAAGTGATGTTTAAGCCAGTTTATGGGTTTTGTCTGCCAAATGGAGTTATTAAGTCCACTATTTTCATCAGTAAGCACAACATGAACTTCCCTTCTAACTAAGCTTAAGTCCAACTTTCTTAGTCAAAAACAGATGGGCGGACAGCTTTTTAAAAAAGTGACTAAGAGGGCTTCCCTGGTGGCGCAGTGGTAAAGAATTCGCCTGCCAATGCAGGGGACACGGGTTCGAGCCCTGGTCTGGGAAGATCCCACATGCTGCGGAGCAACTACACATGCTGTGGAGCAACTAAGCCCGTGCGCCACAACTACTGAGCCCGCGTGCGACAACTACTGAAGCCCACGCGCCTAGAGCCCGTGCTCCGCAAAAAGAGAAGCCACTGCAGTTAGAAGCCCGCGCACCGCAACGAAGAGTAGCCCCCGCTCGCCACAACTAGAGAAAGCCCGCGCACAGCAGCAAAGACCCAATGCAACCAAAAATAAATAAAAATTAAAATAAATAAATTTATTTAAAAAAAAAAAGTGACTAAGAGCCCTTTCTGCTTATTCTGCGTACCTACAGCTGCTATTGGCAAATTAGTAAATTTCCCTCACAGATTCACTTTTAGCTCATTTCAGGCCTTCATACATCACACTGATTTATCAGTCCACATAGTGTTCACTGCACTATCTTATACTGAACCCCTCATATTATGCGCCAATTATAAAAATCAGAAGAAAGGTCAATATTAGTTAAGGGTACAATGTTGTTAAGTGCTGCACAAGGCTAAGAAATAGCCCCAGAGCATTTACAATTTAAAATCCAAGAGTGATAATAATCTGATATTTATTGGGCACCTTTCTTTATGGCACTTTCCTTGGAAAACTATACCAAATCTGTATATGGCATTAAGTGGCAGCTAAATGTCTTTTATGGCTTTCAAGTCAAACATTAACGTTTCTACTAAATATGTGGTCTACAAAATCCAAAGAACCTTTCTGGTCATTTAAGGCCTCACAAGCCTTAAGAGTACAAAAAAAAAAGGAGGGGAGGGGGGTGGGTGGGTGGGTGTGTACAAGTTAATTTAAGTTAGCAGTAGTGATTATAATTGAGGATTTCTAAAGGACTATACATAACCCTATACACACTATTAAAAAGAAATCCCGGAGTTCATCCTGTCCAACCACCCTTCTGATACTTCAATACTTTCTACAATATTGTCACCAATATCTACTTAGCAGTGTATTAAATGGGACATCTGAAAGGTATAATTTGACTTGTAATACTGTTTTAATCTACTAAAGAAATACACTGGATCCACACACACTTGCCCCTAGTTGTAGCGTATGTGCCATGCACTCAGTATCTTCCACTCCAAAGCACTTACCTTCAGACTTAATACCCAGATAACCCAAATAACCACCATCATATCTCTTTAGTGAACCTTCACAGGTGCTTAGAAATCCTTATTTTCCTTTATTAACTTCCTACCAATCTTTCCCTAGTGCCTTTCTAAACTTTTTCTGCTTTCCTGAAGACAAATTCCATGCTTTGAATCCTTCATCCCAGATCATCTTCACAAAATAATCTCAGTGAAGCAGGAAGCAAGGTAAATGTCATACATCCCCAACATCTTACTTTAAACTTCTCAAAAATCTCTTTATATCCTACCCATCCTCCTCTATTTTGTCCTCAGTCTCAAATGACAAGTTGCCCTTCCTCCTTTCTTAGTCTATACCTATGTTTGGTAAGTGGGAGGGAAGATTTGAAACTAAAAGGCAGATGAAGCACGATCAGAGGAATAATAGTATAGTATAGTATGCAGAACATTCTACATAGGTGGGGATATGGTCAACATTTTTGAATGCTGCAGAGAAGAATAAGGACTGAGAAAAGGCCAGTTGGATTTGGTTATGAAGACTTGGAGAAAGCAGTTTCAGCTGAGTGCTAGGTGGGAAGTTAGACTAAAGGAGTTAATAGCTAATGGGTGGTTATATGAAGTGTATACCAATACTGTAAGGTTTTGTGATTAATATAATTATTCTCTTGGTGGTAGCAAGGTTAGCTTTATTAAAACTAAGTTTTTTGAGAGCAGGGACCTGGCAGGAGCCATTGGAGATTCAAGAAACAGGATAGTGAGATGGCCAACAAGAAGTTATATGTATAGAACTGAAGCTTAGGCTGGAGATGATGACTTGAAAATTACCTGAATAGAGTTGCTGGTTGACCAGGTGAACTTGGATAATCTTCTCTTCTACACTCTCTTACTTAGGGGACAACACAGAGTGTAGATGAGAAAATTATCTAAGTTGGCCGTCTCTTCCGGCCATAAAATTAAATTCATCACCAAAGAAAACCCTCAAGAGTCAATGGTACCACAATTTTCCTAATCCTACTGGTGCGCCACGGAGCCATCCTTGACACCCACCTTCCCCCCCCCCCCCCCCCGTCTGCCAATCACTCACTGTCTTGTTGATTCTCCTTTAGCATGTCCTTAAATCTGCCTCTTCTTTTCCCTTTTTTAGAACCACTATCCTACTCTAGACCTTCATAACCTCACGCCTAAACTACCTCAATAGTAAATGATCTCAACACTCTCCCTTCCCTTTTCTACTTCCAATACTTCTACTTTATCCAACTCAAAAAGGTTTCTGATCTGTGCCTAAAATTAAAAAGCCTCAATACCTCAGGCCTCCACCGGGTGCTTTCTACCTATGACTCTAACTTACCTTTTATAGTCTCTGCGTCATACAAACTAGTTTTTAACACATCAACTGTGAGCACATCATACTCCATCACCACAGTGTATTCATTTTCCTGCACGCTCCGTATTTCTCTAACCTTATCCAGCAAGCAAATCCTTCAAGGCCAGATTCAAACCTTATCTATTCCAAGAATCTTTCCAATTGCCTCAGCTTTCCTTCTTTGCACCCTTACAGTCTTCACCACTTATTTGATATTAGCATTTTTTTAGGTATATTTCCTTCTTCAACTAGGACCTCTGCCACTTGGGAACAGGAGCCATACCTTTTAACTAATTTGGGGAATCCCTAACACAGTTCACTGTATGACGGTCATATAAAAAACATTTATTAATATTTAAAAGGAATTTTTTAGAACCTGATCTAAAAACATACTTGTCATAAACCCTAAAGGATTTTACATTAAGTACTGGCCAAATGCATACAAATGCCCAACTTACACATTGACTCGGCCTGACCAGATTAGTCAGGCTTCTGGGCCCTAAACTTCGGCCAGCTCTAACCTTAAGCAAGCCAATCCAGAACATCCTCTCTTAAGGACTCATTTGAAGTATCAGCTGACCATACACTCAAAAAAATCTCCTGTTAAAACTGCCCTGGTCATGTCATCTGCTAACCTCTACCCACTTGTCCCACTTTCCCACAAAGATCCTGCTGGCACTATTCATTTCTACATATAAGAGTAAAGCCTTTTTGGGTTTGATTCTGAGATACCTGCATACCCTGTGGTCATTCTCCTTATTGCAAAAGTCTTTTTGAATAAAGACTCGCCTTACCAAGCAGGAATTTATTTGTATTTGACATCTGTATAGTGAGTGACATGACTTGGATGGGTATTGACCTCACCTATGGACCCGTGCCATCCCCACCTCAATAATGACACTTTGTGAGTCATTTAAACTCCTTTCCTGCTCAGAGATTCAGGGATCTTTCCTTGAGTTCAACTCTTTAACCAGTGCTGCAGACATCTTATCTGTTGCAACATGGTAAGAAGTTACCTTGATATTTTCCAGCAAATAATTTTTTTCTTTGCCTCTCTGAGTAGACAATCACACCCTAACTCTTGAGGCGGAATATTCCCAACTCTTCTGTGAGGCCTCTTCTAACTTCCCTAACTCCTATAATGGAGATTACACAAGGGAATTTCCTGGGCTCTTCACAAGGGAATACCCTTTCCCAGCTCCTTTAAATTCTTATATCTCCATCATCAAAAAATCTACAAACAATAAATGCTGGAGATGGTGTGGAGAAAAGGGAGCCCTCTTGCACTGTTGGTGGGAATGTAAATTGATACAGCCACTATGGAGAACAGTATGGAGGTTCCTTAAAAAACTAAAAATAGAACTACCATACGACCCAGCAATCCCACCACTGGGCATATACCCTGAGAAAACCATAATTCAAAAAGAGTCATGTACCACAATGTTCACTGCAGCTCTATTTACAATAGCCAGGACATGGAAGCAACCTAAGTGTCCATCGACAGATGAATGGATAAAGAAGATGTGGCACATATATACCATGGAATATTACTCAGCCATAAAAAGAAACAAAATGGAGTTATCTGTAGTGAGGTGGATGGACCTAGAGTCTGTCATACAGAGTGAAGTAAGTCAGAAAAAGAAGAACAAACACCGTATGCTAACACATATATATGGAATTTAAAAAAAATGGTTATGAAGAACCTAGGGGCAAGACAGAAATAAAGATGCAGACTTAGAAAATGGACTTGAGGACACAGGGAGGAGGAAGGGTAAGCTGGGGCAAAGTGAGAGAGTGGCATGGACTTACATATATTACCAAATGGAAAATAGATAGCTAGTGGGAAGCAGCCGCATAGCACAGGGAGATCAGCTGGGTGCTTTTGACCACCTAGAGGGGTGGGATAGGGAGGGTGGGAGGGAGACGCAAGAGGGAGGAGATATGGGGATATATGTATAGCTAATATTATACTCTAATAAAGATGTAAAAAAAAAAAAAAGATAAAGAAAAAAAAATTCTTATGTCTTGTTTAATTATCTAATCCAACAGGTAATTGTCACTCTATTGAGCGCCCTCCGTCTTCTCCCACTGACCACATGCTTCACCATTACAGCACTAATTCAGTCCACTATCTTCAAAAATAGCAAAATTTTACTAAAGACAATTTAGAACTTCAATGTCCTCCTTGGGAAACGGGATCTCCCTAAAACCTCTCCTTTCCCATCACCATCTCTCTTCCTTCCTCCATTTTACCAACCTCAACCTTCCCTTAAATCCTTTATCTATCCTCCTTTAATACCCCAATCTCCTCCACCCCTCTATCCACCCTGTCAGACCTTTCCCTTCTCACTCCAACCCCTCAATTCCCTGTAGTCACTAGCACTTTAAGGTTCCCTTTTCCCCCCTAGGGACTCATGAGGGGCTCAGGGACCTGAAGTTAAAAATACAAATTGGAAACAGGCTGGATCTTTTATCCACTCACATGAGCTTCTGAGACACCCAGACAGCCCTTGGTCTCTCTTTGGGCCCTCACTCAAAATGTAGTCCACAGCCTCCTTAAGGTTACATGTCAGGGCAAAGAAAATCTGAAAAGTCTCCTCCACAAATAATGGTGGGAAGACTTTAGCCTTCATAGTGACTGGGTAGGTAACCTCAACCTGCCCTATCTGCCAGAAACACAAAGATAAAGGAAGGATAAGAACTAGCTCTTCTACATAAACCATCAGTGAGCTGAAACTTTCAAACTGACGCTATAAGCTATTTGTATGTTTTATGTACATATGTATGTATGTTATATATGTATATAAAATACTTCCCTACCTTCAGATGGTATTGTTAAGTATAATTTTAGATTATGAAATCCCTTGAAGGAGTTCTATTCTGATTAGCTTGAAGATAAATAGGTGCTCACAGGTTCTTTTTGGAGTGATGAAAATGTTTTAAAACTGATTGTGGTGATGGTGGCACAACTCTGTGAATAGACTAAAAACTACTGAACTGTACACGTGACATGGGTGAATTGTATGGTGTGTGAATATCTCAATAAAACTGTTAAAATAACAACAAAAAGTGCTCATATAAAAGTATTTCTAAGATTTCCAGAAGTTAAGGAAATCAAAATTCTTAGAAACTAACCCAAATGTTTTAAAAATCCAAGTTAACATACATTTAGGCAAATCTTTGGTATATGAGACCAGTTTAATATTGTTGGTTTAATAAAAACACCTATGTCTTCTGAGTTATGGGCATTAAGTATAACACAAGAATAGGTTTTTATTCTACTTGAATATGTTCTTCCTAAATTTTTACAGGTTTACTGACAGAATAAACTAGCATTTTATCTACATTTGTACTTAGCCAAGTTGAATCATTATTCTGACAAACTGTACTTCAAAAGTAATTATATCTTGTAATAAGCCAACTTGAAGATAGTTTCCAAAATCTTTTAGTAACTTAAAACCTTAGACTTATGCTAAGTTAGTCCATGGATATTCATCAAATACCTAGGTCATTTCTAAGTAAGACAGAACACTGAAGCATAAGCATTTCAAGTTTATACAAGTTTTTGCCTCTTATTTTCATGGTACCAAGAAGCTACACATATTTGAGTCTATCAATGAACATATTCATTTTTGTCACATTGAGAAGTTGTACTATCTGGAAGTGCATGGCTATAAGAAGTTGTAAGATGTATATTCATAAACTCTGCCAGTCTACTACAAAATGTTGGTGTATGACAGACAGTTCACAACTATCCACCTCATAGTTTTCTCTGTAAAATAGTAGTTACTGTCATTATAAGTTATAACCTTGTATGTAAATGAGACTCTAATAGAAATAATGACAGAAAGGAACAACTCTATATGCACGATGTGTTTTTAAGGAAAAAGAAAACGGTCCTAAAGTAAAGTGACTAAGTGTTCCAGAATGAGAAAGAGGAACATGTAGAACAAAACCTGAATGGACAGAGAAAGTTATAACAAGTTGATGATAAAAAGAATTTTATTTGTCACGGTCAAAGCCAGCTAAGACTTGACAGGTTTATTTGTAAGATTTTCAGAAAGTGCTTCAGTATCAAACATTATACTTGTACAAAACTAAAATTTGGTTTTCTACTAAAATGACAAAATTATCTTGGGTTCTGATCCGCTGTTAATAAAGAGGTTATAAAAGGTTTTTCTTTGTTTTCTGAGTAATCAATCTCCTTAGAAGCCAAAAATTCGGTGTCTTTTCAGCATTTCCTGTACTTGGTGTTAATTTTATCATGTCTTATTATTTTAAAAAGTCTTCTCACTTTTGAAAGAGCTAAAATTCTTTCCTATGTTCACTTTTAAAAAAATATTTTTTTGACACTGGTTAAACAGGCTGACAGGTATTTTTTCTCACTGATCCATGATCCTATTTAATCGGATGTTCAAACCTCCTGACAACTTTTGACATTCTGCCTTTTCAAATTCAAATACTAAATGATGTATTTTGCACCTACTACTGTCTTTAAAATTTCCCAAAGGGCCCCTGGAAGTTCACAAAGGATTCTTTCACCTTGTAAGAAGAGAGGTACTAAAAATAACTGGTTTATTTGATCAATGTTATGATTTGCATGGGAAGCACTGCCAAATCAGAAGAGAGGCTTACCCTCCCTAGATTAAATCAGTATGGGTAAAATGTTAATATGATTATTTCAAAAACTGGATGAAGTTCCTAGAAATTTATCAATAGCCTCAGTGTTCACAATGTGTTTCCATTTCCTGAGTCCCAGTGGTGCTTTGTCTGATATTAAACAACAGTACAGAATCATCAATTATAATTTTGTTTTTTCTTTTTTATGATTTTTTTTAATGTTACCTTGGTCACAATTTCATTTCTCTAATTTGAATACAGTATATTATTAGTAGGCCAGTGAGTGGTTCTCCACCAGGGATTCACTTAACTTACTTACGGAATTTTATTATACAGATGTTTAGGACTTATTCCAGACTTAACTAAAAATTTTTACTTGATAATCTTGATATGCTCTAACTATATGCTTCATAACACATTATGTCTCAGGATTACTGCATATCTTTAAGTCTTTTTCTCTACAAGAGTTATATTCACTTATACTCATAAATCAGATGTAATAGCTACTCTTTTTTAAAATAAGGTTAATCATTATGCCTATAGATATCTTGCCTAAAACTTTTCTGGACTGATTTTATTTTGGTTTGCACGCCATAAAAGCAACCAAACTGGGCTTCCCTGGTGGCGCGGTGGTTGAGAATCTGCCTGCCAATGCAGGGGACACGGGTTCGAGCCCTGGTCTGGGAAGATCCCACATGCCGCGGAGCAACTGGGCCCGTGAGCCACAACCACTGAGCCTGAGCGTCTGGAGCCTCTGCTCTGCAACAAGAGAGGCCGCAACAGTGAGAGGCCCGCGCACCGCGATGAAGAGTGGCCCCCACTCGCCGCAACTGGAGAAAGCCCTCACACAGAAACGAAGACCCAACACAGCCAAAAATAAAAATAATAAATAAATAATAAATAAAAAATTTTATTAAAAAAAAAAAACAACCAAACTTATTCATCAACTGCATTTTTTTTTTTTTTTTAGATCTTTAAATTTTATTTATTTTTGGCTGCGTTGGGTCTTCATTGCTGCACGTGGGCTTTCTCTAGTTGCGGCGAGCGGGGGCTGCTCTTCGTTGTGGTTTGCGGGCTTCTCATCACGGTGGCTTCTCTTGTTGCAGAGCACAGGCTCTAGGCACACGGGCTTCAGTAGTTATGGCTCGCAGGCTCAGTGGTTGTGGCTCGCGGGCTCTAGAGCGCAGGCTCAAGCAGTCGTGGCTCACGGGCTTAGTTGCTCCGCGGCATGTGGGATCTTCCCAGTATAGGGCTCGAATCCATGTCCCCTGCATTGGCAGGCAGATTCTTAACCACTGTGCCACCAGGGAAGCCCAACTGCATTATTTTTCATAAACTCTCATCAGATCTTTCGCTTTTAAAACTACCCGTATAAGTCAGCACCACCATTTTAAGTCTTTTGTTATCTACAGAGTGTTTTTTGTTTTACTTCGATGCTTCCCTGAAAGTGCCTGCAAATGAGCTACAGGCCAAGTGCTTGTCTTCAACAAAAAAAGGATTGTTGAAAGAGGACTATACCGGTAACTCCTGGGCACAAGCTTCTGATGGCATCACTTAAATAACTTCAAGACTATACCAGTGGACTGAGTCAGGATTCCCAAAAAACTAGTGAAGCAGATGGATTCATGAGACTGTTAACCCAAGATCTAGCAGAACAAGAATTAATCACACAGGACTGAATAAACTGATGAAGGATGATTATGGGTTTTAAAATATTGCTGATGCTTTAATGTCCTATTTTCTGGATATAAGGAATTCGTTTCTCTTTTCTCTTAAGCTATCTATAATTCATTGACAATTTCAGCAGACTATGCTTTTGTAAACAGAAATAAAAATATTTATCTTTTTCTCCCTAATTCATCCATAATTCAAAAACAAAACTCTTATTTAAATGAGTATTCTTATTTTCAGGGCAACATAGTTATTTGTATAGGTTCAATAAAAGTCTGTCCTCCCGGTTGGAAACATTATAATGCAACCAAGGCTTTGACTGGATGTCATATTTGAAAGTCATGTTCACTTAATCTAATACCACCAGTTACTTTTAAGGAGCTGTGATTGATTTTATGGAACAATGCTTACAGTTCCCTTGGGAAAACTAGACTGGTACCTGGCTTACAGAGTTCCCAGTCTTACAGGTAAAGTAAGCAAGGTCAATTCCAGGCAGGCCCAGGAACCCTAGGATATTTTGGGGACCTTAGGAATTTACCCAAATCTACAGGTACTGCAAGTGAAACCCAATGGTGAGTACTTGACTTGGCTTCCTGGCCTCAAGAGGCTTTTAAAAGTTCAATCCAAGATTCCTTATAAAAAGTCCCATTGAAGCAGACCTAAAATGCCTACACCTACATAAATAATCAGACCAATCTAATGAGACCAACTTCACAATGACTTTAGCCTACTTTTTTGTGGACCGAACGTCTGTGTCCCCCAAAATTCATACGTTGAAACCCTACACTCCCCCTCATGTGAATGTATTAGGAGGTGGGGCCTTTGGGAGGTAATTAGGATTAGATGAGGTCATAAGGGTAGAGTCCTCATGAATAGGATCAGTACCCTTATAAAAGTCCAGAGAGAGCTTGCTTCCTCTCTCTTCTCTCTGCCCTGTGAGGATACAAAGAGAGGTCAGCAGTCTGCAAACTGGAAGAGGATCCTCAACAGAATCTGACCATACTGGCACCCTGCTGTTGGGTTACCAGCCTCCAGAACTGTAAGAAATAAATTTCTGTTGTTTATAAGCCACCTAGTCTATAATATTTTTGTTGTAGCAGCCTGAGCTGACTAAAACATATCCCTAAGACTGACAAATTTTCTTTTAAACAACAGCAGGACTGACCAAGTGCTCACAACTACCCTTGCTTATCCACTGACTTGGCTTGACAAACTTTAGTCAGGCTTTTCTCCTTTCCCACAAGCCCCTAAAGTTTGGCTTGCCCTAAATTTAAGCAAGCAGATGCTCTTAGGCTCCCTTAACAGCTCATTCTAAGCCATCAACTGACTGCAGTAAATAAAAAAAACTCCAGTTAAACTATCTTGATCATGCAATCTGCTCACCCTCACCCACTCGGCCCACACTCTTACCAAGTTACTGCTAGCCCTGCTCACCCTTGTCCATAAAAGAAGAGTCTTTTTGTGTTTTATTTTGAGATGCCTGCAGATCCTACAGAAGAGCATTCTCCCTTTTGCAATAATCCTTTTGAATAAAGTCTCTCCTTACCTAAATCTGGACTAGTTTTTATTTTACAGTAATATGACAAACCACCTATGTACAAACTCCAAAATTACAATGTTACTTATTTTCCCCTATCAAAAGTGATTGGTGTAAAAAAAAAAAAAAAAAAAGTGATTGGTATCATTTTCAAAACCATATTAAGGTCCAGGTGAAATTAGATGCATACAGAAAGCACTGCATGTAAAATTACTGTCCAGAGTACAAGCAATCTGGCCTTAGATCAGTCATTCGTCTTTCTAGTGTCAATTAATAATTTAAATTTTCACTTTTTTTTTTTTTTTTGCCTAAAAATATGATTTCACTTCACATCCCCAAGTTCCTGGCCCTTCCAAGCAAGGTATCACAGAAACAAAAATCAGCAAGTTACATTATAGCTAATAGGATCACAGCATTGAAGTACCTGTAATGTTCACCAAATTGAGCCCAGGCACATTTTAGTATTTTCCAGTCTCACATCTGCATGACTTTTTTGTGAAGATAGTCACTGCCACAAATAACACAAACAGCTTGAGAAACAAAAGCATGTGCTAATAATATCAAATAACAGTTTTCCTTGTATTTATGATGAATTATATTTTAAATGAATAATCTCAAAGACAAATATCCTATTCTTTAGGTTGCCTAGTCCATGTATCTGAACTAAATTTCAAAGTTATTCACATGGAGCACAGTTCTATTCATTAAGAGGAAGTCCTTTTACAGAAAATATGTAAAAGACTCTCATACAAAGACTGAAATATACAATGCAGGAACTCAGTATAGCATTTACCCATCCTACAGGGAGAAGTCCATCAACTGATTTTAATTATTATAAACAAACACAATAATAAAACTCTCAATTAGACAATATTTTGATAAAATTATTTTGCCCATAAGTATGGGCAACTTTTAAAAAAGTAAATAAGTATAATTAACCGAACTACTTATTCTCTAGCTTATTTATAATAATCACCTAAAAGTGTTCAAGTTGCAATCCTTTAGAAGGAAAAATAAATTTAGTAGATAGTGGCCATCTTGTTTATATAAAACAAAATAGAAAATATCAGAAGTAAAAGTATTTCACGGAATTTGTTCCAGTTGCCAAAGAATCAAGTTCAAAAACCACTGGTTTAAAACTACTGTCTAAAACAGTGCCCAGAACATAAATGTTTTACTCGTCTTTCCTGTGCATTAACATTTCTTTTAAATTAGCCATCTTGACAATAGTGACCATTTACTCAAAGTCCACAGACTGTGCACTGTGCTATCCCTTTGCAAACACTCCATCAGTTCTCACAGAAATCTTGGAAGGTATTATCCCCGTCTAATAGTAGAAGAAATAGTAAGAAATAGTAGAAGAAACTAAAGCTAAGTAACTTGTCCAAGGCTACATAAAGTGGTGGAAGACAAACCTGATTTGTCAACAAAGCCTCTTCTCTGAATATCAACTTGCAATAAAATTTCCATGATGAAAATGAATTTTCTCAGAGTACTTACCCATGGTCTAAGCAGAACTATAACCGGTATTACTTGTTTTTCCAATATATTCAATTTATAAATTCACATAAAATATTTTCCATTTATATACTCCTTCACAGAATCTTCTTTGATATTCAAAAAAGACAAACCTTTCTGATAGTCAAAACACATATAACTACACAGAAAAGCATTTCAGTTCAGCAAATGGAAAAACCTCCAATTAAAGAAAAGAAAAATTCTCTGAAAAACTGAACCATGGGAAATCACTGTTAGGCCTGATGATAACAATGAGCTGAAACCCTGAAGTTTCATAACCAGTCAAATTATTTCCTAGTCAGATGAGCAAATCTAAAGCCAAGTAAGTAAGAAGGGATTAAAGTATCAGATTCAACTATACGAAATTATCATCAAATATCAATTCACATGACTCAACCTAATGCTTAAAGGGTTACTGAGTCCAGGTTCTCTCTACGTTTGTTCCTTGGAACAAAGGTTCAGCAGACTGTTAAAAGGATTTACGAAAAAATTCATTGTCTACTTTGGGAAACAGTGGATTCAACAAAGTTAACACTGGTCTCTACCTCAGAATCTCTCAGAGCCCTTAGTGTGTTAATATGAAGTAAGAACCTCCAAAAGAAGGATTCATTATCCTAACGAAGGTGTACAGAGTTTAGGTAACTTATCCAAGGTCACACAGCTAGCAAATGACAAACTTAGAATAAGAATCAAATTCTCCTGATTCCCACACCAAAATTCATTCTATCTTCCCAAGACTTCGTTATACCTGATACTAAACAATTTTCCAAGGACCACTCTTATAAAAATTTAAGATGGGAAACACTAGTGGCTTGTGCTGACAGTATTTACCACCACCCTACCAAAACAAATAACAACAAAAAAAGGTAAGTAACAAAGAATTCTTATAGAACAACAAAGCCTTCTCAAAATAAGCTAGACATAGTATTTACAGATTATACACACTTATGGTATTCCAAAACTTATATTCTTATAAAAAATATTTCCTCTAGGAAATCAGAGCTATACTCTTCTAACCAGCACCTGGATGGAAGTAAGGATGGCAACCTAGATCGTGAGGTCCATGAGAGCAGGGCCCGTGTCGATTTTGCTCACCAATATACCATCAGAGCCTGATACATAGTAGGTATACCATACCTAATTGCTGAAAGAATGGACAGTAAATCCCTGCTCTAACATTAACTAGCTGTAGGATCTTGATCACGCTATAATCTCTCTGAATCTGAGTTTCCCCACTTGAAAATGAAGTGGTTAGATCAGAAGGATCAAGATCTCTTCTATCTTTAAGAATTTGTGAATCTCATACGAATTAAATCTCAAATCCCCAGCATTTGAGGATACGTCCACAATCAAAAATTATAACAAAAAATAACATTTGCAAATCACTTGATATTCAGTACTTCATTTAATATACCCAACAAATTTGCAAATTAGCTTGGTATTACTACCCACATTTTACAAGTAAAGAAACTGGGGCCCAGAGAAACTCACTGACTAGACTAGAATCACAAAGTTATTAAGTAGTGAAGCATGGACTTTAAACCCAAGATTTTGGTGTTGAAATTCCCAAATCTTTCCATTACACCTTGTCCTCTGATGATAGGGATAGGGATGCAGCCCAGATAATGACAGCATTATTCCCTGGCTTTCAGCTATTGATTTAACAGGGCCAGAGGACAAAAGGTCTCCCAAACTCTCCCATCATCCCATCTTCCCAATGTTAAAGTTCCAACTCTTCTGTGAAGAAACATTATCTTAATGCAACAAATTAATCATATTTCTCCCTGGAGTCCAAGGTTATCTAATATTGCCATTTTAACACAGGATGACATTATCATGGAATGAAAAGAATCTAAATTATGAATAAAAATCTTTCACACTGAAAGACAGTTTTAGTTCAAATACATACTCACAGTTAAGTACACTGAATTCAAAGACCACCTCATACCATTATTAGACTGCATTTAAAATGAAAGCTTCACTTTTGGAAACTTTGCTTGCTAGTGGAAATGAGGCAATTTAAACTATTAACTCTTTTAGGTCTTCTTACACAATATCATACTGCACAATATTACTTCAAGTACAACTTCTCTCAATTCCAATAATGAATAAACCCAACTCTAGGCTCAAACGTGTTGTTAAACAAGTGGCATTTACATCATAACCTTCCCTTCCAAGAAACACAATTGGGCAACCAGAAACATCCCGGGTTATGGATTTCAATTTCTCAAAGACTTTAACCCATCAGCTGACTCTCCTATTTGTTAACTCTATTAATCTTCTGTCTTAAAATATATACATATTCTATGTCAAATATAATTGTTTTGCACAGCTATAGCAAAATCCCCTTTCGACAGGGAGTATACTATAACAAAATAAACATATACTTATTAAACCTCTCAAGTACATAACACTGCATTAAATTCTCTGCCATGAAAATGAAATGGGCACTAGCTTTCTGGAGTTTACACGTGGAAATAGTTTAGGATATGCTTACAGTGGGTCGTAATTAAGTAAAACTAAGATACAATAGGCAGACATAATAATCCTGAAGCGTTAACTAAAGAAAAAAAATTCCTCCTCCAAAAAAATGTCAATCACCCTCATCTAAAATAAATATATACTCAAAAATGGCATATCTGGCTCATTTATAGCACAAGACTATTAGTTTCTATTGTGTTCTGGAAACCTCAGTAACTTTGCACGCTTACCAAAAGTTTAGTCTGTTAAATTAATAGCTAAAAATCTCCTTAGACCCAAGAGGTTCCGTACCCGAAAAGAACTGACCGTGAATACAAGCGAGAGTTTTAACAAAACCAAAGCTACAAGTCATGGCATCAATCGGTACTTAAATTCCTCTGCTGGTAAATGCCCCATAGCATCAGAGTCATTACCGCTTCACCACTGATAAGTTTGAGAAGAGCTGTTGAAATCTTGCGGGCCAGTGAAAAACCTCAGTGAACTGTCACAAAATAAAAGTCACAGCGTATGTGACAGCTTTGCAGGCCAATCAAAAAACAAAAACAAAAACCCACAGGACCATCGAATTTACGCGATTCTCGGAGCAAATCATCTAGAATAGCCTATGTTATTTACCAAAGTGCCAAGCAGTCCCCAGGGGAGCGCAGCAGACGATAACTTAGGTCCCAAGACAGGCTCCTCTGCACCAAGGATGACTCTCCTACTTGGTGCCAACTGTGCACTTGCATGCTCCGAAAATAGGGGCAAGTCCTGAATGCCAGGAGTTGCAAGGGCAACGTTTCTATTTTATTATGGCCTGAAGCCCGGGCGATTCCCAAGGCTGAACCTCTCGACCTTTAACCTCGGAGTCACTTTCCAACTGTGCTCTCACCCACGATCATTATATTCCCAACGGAAACCAGTTATTAGTTGTAACAAGGCCTGGAAAAATAGTAAGGGAGCTCTCAAAGTTCCCAGGACCGACACAGAAAAGGCGGGGGCTTCGACGGAGAAGCCCAACGTGGAAGCATCTTGGGCTCCACCGTTCCGAGAGCCAAAATCCGGACAAAGCCCCTCGTCCCCGGTGACTCCAGGCAGAAAGAGACACACCGACCCTCAGTCACTCGGACAGAATGGGGCTCCGGGGGGTCGGGGTGTCACCCGGCCAGGGAGGCCGGACGGAGGCTCCGCTCTGCCCCGACGAGGTGGGCAAAGCGAGGCGGGGGCTGCAGCGTGGCCGGGCCGAGCGCGCAGCCCCTTCTCCCGGGCCCCTCTCTTCCTCCTTCCCCACGACCAGGCCTCTCCCGGCTCCTCTTCCCCTGCTTCGCCTCCCTCCCTCCCCTCCCCACCCCCACACCGCAGAACGAGGCCCCCTCCCCCCCCCCAAAGCCCACCAACTTCCCCGTTCCCCCGCTTCTCCCCACCTTTCAGGAGCACGCAGAAACTGCAGGCCAGGAGGCTCCTCAGGACGGCCCCCATCTTCCCTTCTCGCATTCGCTTCTCTCACCGGCGAGGGGCGGCCCGAAGAGGGGGAGGCGAGGAGCCGGGGCGGCCGCCGCAGCGGCAGGTCTGCACGCTCATGCTTCCCAGCTTTCCCGAGAGAGAAGAAAGAAAGGGGCCCGTCAAGGCTCCGCGCGCGCCGCCGCCGCCGCTGCCGCCCTCTCTACCGCGCCGCTCCGCCCGGGGCTCGCGCGACGCCAGCGTCTGCTTCCATGCCGCCGCCTCCTCCCCCGGCGCCCCGCTTCCCCCGCGCAGCTCCTCATTCAGCCTCTTCCTCTCACGCAGCGGCGCAGGGATATACCTCCTGCCGCCTTCATGAGTCGCCGCCGAGGTCTCCCTGCGCGCGGGCGAGCCCCCTCCCTCGGCGCCGCCTCCCGAGCATTTCAGAAAAGGAGAGGGGGCCGTGCGCACGGCCTCGGCTGGGAGACCCCGGGAGACGTGCGGGGCGAGCAGAGGCGGGCGGGAGGGGAAAGGCCGCCCGGCGGCGCATTCCAATGGGATTCTTTCCCGGTCCGGCCCCTTCGGCCCTCCCCGCGGAGGGCGTGAAGCGACGTCGAACAACATCGAGGACGGCGTGGTCGGGACTACTTTCTGCGGCTCGGCCCGGCCGCCGCCTGCGCGGGTCTTTGTGCGGCCGCTGCCGGCCGAGCCAGGTGAGGCTCCTGGGCCACGCCGGCCGCCACCTGGGCCGGGACCGCGGGGGGCGGCGGGGGACGGCGGGCCGGGGCCGGCAAAGCCGCAGGTCCACGCTCAGGGAGCCACGCGGGTCCCAACGCGGGTGACGAGCTTAGTTCCAGGGTTGGAAATTGGTTTAAGCATCTATTTTTTTTAAGGTAAATAAAAATTAATGCTGCGTCCACCGACTTTCAACGTAGATATGGTTTGAACACCAGAAGGGTGTTCAAACGCCAAAACAAAACGGAGATTTTTTAAATTTTTCTCCTGGTTTCCCAGAACTACAGACTGCCCCCTCAGTTAAGTCCAACAAGGACTAAAGATTTCTAAACTGGCAGATAAAATTCCAAGATAAATGCGTCAGCACCTAAGACAGAGCAAAGGGACAATTGGTCAGAACTGTCTTCGGGATTTTACAAACCGCGTTTAATGATGAATGTTGGGCATGTTTTGACGATCCGTTTTCAGCTTGAGGAAAGGATTCCTCGGAATCTCGGACTCTGATTTTGTACAGCCTCTGCTGGCTGCTCTCCGTGCACTGGGCATTCAGGAGTAACAACCCACACGCCCCTGGAATCACATGGCAGCTTCAGTGCGGGATGAAGGGGGAGGTGGGGAGGGAGGAGGGCAAGCCACCAAGAGTTAACGTAAAGGAGCCATTAGGTGCAACCTGCCCAGCTGTCACATGCCCTTACCTGGGGGCAGATGGATGCGGAGCTGGAGCCACTCCCGCATTGGTACTGGTATCTTAGTAACATTGCAGTTCACCAAGTGCTGAGCACACATGATCAGATTTGACGCTTACAGCTACCCTGGGGTAAGGCAGGTTGTGTCACTTAGTATCCTTGGTGCAGAGAGGAAAATGAGAAGCTGAGGAGTTCAATGACTTACCCAAGGTCACTCAGGTAGAGCATAGCAGGTCAGAACCCAACCCAGGTCTTCCGACTGCAGACGCTCTGCTCCTTCCAAGAAATGCACACGGAACCAAGGCAATACGTGTCTGTAAGCAGAAGGGCAGAAAGAGCCAAATCACTTTCTCCTAATCTCACCTGTGAAAGTCTGGCCATCATTGATTTAAATTACCTTCTTCCAAGAAACATGTCAGGACTCTGCAAGTTTTGTATTCTGTCCTCCTCAAAACAGGTAACTGAGAACCAGGTTTTCAGCAGTAGCCTAGAGAATATTACCTGGAAGCTGTGAGGCTGTGGAGACAACACGATGTAATGAGAAGGCATGAGCTTTGGAATAAGACCGGTAGGCTCCAAAACCCTGCCAGTTACTAGATGTGTAACTTTGGGCATGATAGTTAAATGCACTGCACCTCAGTTTTCTCATCTGTAAAATGGGGATAATACCTTCTTCAGGTTTGTGGTAGGAATTAAATTTTAAAATATATACAAACTTCTCACTATATAATAGGTGCTCAATAAATGACCATTTCCTTTCCCAACTGCTGCAAGGTGAATGGTATCATAGTAACTTGGAATCCTTCGAAGAGAATGGAAAAGAGGGAAAAAAATTCATGCTCAAAATGTTTATTCCAGGATTATTTCTAGTTGGAGGTAGATAACTGTGAAGCCAATAAAAATTAATCTTCAGGACTTCCCCCCCACGACTTTCACAGGCCCCTTCCAAAGCCTGGGGAGGGACCCTAACAATGTGTTCACATGGTCCTATTTGCAAAAGTAAGATAATTTTGTATTCTTTTTCTGAAAACATGACTCAAAATTGTGTAAATTTCAAGTTCTACAAAACCTGGATCTGTTTCTATTTATAATAGAAAACTGGGTATAACCTAAGCCTCTTTTAGGCTATCAACCGAAGCAGGGAAATGAGATATGCAATCCTGGAAAAATGATAATTTGGAGGACTATGAAACAGTGTTGGAAAATGCTTACAGTTCATTAAGCTTAAAAACATATAAAAGTGCATGTATATTTTAATTACAGCTATGTAAAATATAAATATATATATACATGTATAAACAAAAATATATATAAATATCGCATATTTGAGAAAAGACCGAAAGTAAATACACTAAAACAGGGATTAGGATGGTGAAGTAATATGAGATTTACTTTAGTTTTCTGTTCTTAAATTTCCTTTAATGTATTATATATTTTTTGCAATTTCTTTAAAGGTACTTATGTGAAAATCTATAGCTTAAGCTTAAGCTCAGCCAGGATGCTGTTCTTACTGCTTAATAATTTGTTTCACGTGCATTCAAGTGCCTGTTAAAAATACTCAGTGCCAGTCCCGGTGTAAAGTGCTGGGTATGCAAAGATGAGATTAATCATATAATCCCTACCCTCTAGAAGCTTACAACCTGGTTTGGAAACTCTAATTAATAAAACAAATAAATAAAATGTTAAAATTGCTGTAGTGCATGTTTGTGCCATATCAACAAGGAATTCAAGTACAGAAGCACTTAAGTCTGCCTGAACAATTTAAAGAAGGGAAAATAACCCTACAGCTGAGTCTTGAAATTTAAGTCGGAGTTTGTCAGGCCAGCACGACTGACAAGGAATTCCAGGCAGAAGGGGAGCAGGTGCAAAGGCACTGAATTATTAGAGAGAGAGCTTGGCATGTTGGGGATTTGAAAGTAGATCCATATATCTGAAGGATAGGGCGCTTTCAGAGAATATCGGGAAATGAAGCAAGACCGTTAAGTAGGTATTGGATAATAAAGAGCTTTTTAAGTCAGGCTAAGAAGTTTAGATTTTCACCTCTTGACAATGGACATTGAAGGATTTTTCTCATGGAGAGAACTGATTTGCATGTTAAATAATTTCTCTGGCAACAGTGTGAATAAGAGAATGGAGGCAAAGCAAAAAGTAGGAACACCAGTGAGGAAGTTATTTTTAGTCTATGAAAGAGATGGTCAGGACAGCAGCACTGGGGATTGAAAAAAGATGGTGGATTTCAGGAATATGAGATAGAAACAGCAGGATGTGGTAACCTAACAGATGTGAATTTGGAGAGAGAGAGAAGTAGTCTATGATGAATTTCCAGGTTTCTAAAATATGCACCCCAGTGAATGGGAGTCTCATTTACTAAGAAAAGAAATGCATAAGGAGCATTCCAAGAGGGACAGATGATAAGTTCAACAATGTGTCTTTTATATTGGCGGGGTCTGTAAAACACCAAGCTTGCTGCTATCCAGGAGACCGTTTTGTTTGATTGTTTGTTTTTGTTTTTGTTTTTTTAATTTTTATTGGAGTATAGTTGATTTACAATGTTGTGTTAGTTTCTGCTGTACAGCAAAGTGAATCAGTTATACATATATCCAGTCTTTTTTAGATTCTTTTCCCATATAGGCCATTACAGAGTACTGAGTAGAGTTCCCTGTGCTATACAGTAGGTCCTTATTAGTTATCTAGTTTATATATAGGAGTGTGTATATGTCAATCCCAATCTCCCAATTTATCCCTCCCCCCCCTTTCCCCTTGGTAACCGTAAGTTTGTTTTCTATATCTGTGACTCTATTTCTTTTTCATAGATAAGTTCATTTGTACCCTTTCTTTAGATTCCACATATAAGCAATGTCATATGATATGTCTTTCTCTGACTTACTTCAGTCAGTATGACAATCACTAGGTCCATCCATGTTGCTGCAAATGGCATTATTTTGTTCTTTTTGACGGCTGAGTAATATTCCATTGTATATATGTGCCACATCTTCTTTATCCATTCATCTGTCAATGGACATTTAGGTTGCTTCCATGTCTTGGCTATTGTAAATAGTGCTGCAATGAACATTGGGGTGCGTGTATCTTTTCGAATTACAGTTTTCTCTGGATATATGCCCAGGAATGGGATTGCAGGATCATATAGTAGCTCTATTTTTAGTTTTTTAAGGAACTGCCATACTGTTCTCCATCGTGGCTGCACCAATTTACATTCCCACCAACAGTGTAGGAGGGTTCCCTTTTCTCCACACCCTCCAGGAGACCATTTTGACGTAGAAGTCTGGACTCAGGAGAGGAATGGAAAACACAGTCATCAGTGATGATTGTGGAGCTTCTACACCACACAGTCCAGGGGACATACTGTAGAATATTAAATAGTGATTGAATAGTTATTAGCACAATTTTCTGGACGACGATAGTAAGGCATCTTCAGGAAGGGAAATCCTTTTTTCAATTCAGGTGAAGTCACCTTGGGGTCACCTCCTTGGCAGGCTGAGGGTAGAGATGGTAGTTGAAACCATAAACTTGCCTAAGGAGAGAACAAAACATTTAGTGTGACTAGAAAAGTGAGCCATGGCAGAACCATGTGGTATACAAGAATCTAGGAACAAACAGAAGAAGAGAGGCTAGGGAAAGAGACAAAAAGGCGAGTGGAAAACTGGCTGAAAGTGCTGCCAGGAGAGAAGGTGCATCAATAATGGCAAATACAGGGACTTCCCTGGTGGTCCAGTGGTTAAGACTTCACCTTCCAATGCAGGGGGTGCGGGTTCGATCCCCAATCTGAGAGCTAAGATCCCACATGCCTCTCGGCCAAAAAACCAAAACATAGAACAGAAGCAATATTGTAACAAATTCAATAAAGACTTTTAAAATGGTCCACATCAAAAATAATAATAATAATAATAGCAAAATGCAGTCGGCCTTCTGTATCTGCGGTTCCACATCCACAGATTCAACCAACCCCGATCGGATGGAGGATGCAGAACCCGCGGTCACGGAGGGCTGACAGTACTACACCACTTTATATAAGGGACTTGAGCATCCCCATATTTTGGTAACCGAGGGACCCTAGAATCCACCCTCGAGGGCCGACTATACAGTGTACTGTGAAGTCTGCTAAGAGAAGCACTGAAAAGAGGCCATTATGACATATAACTTCCCAAAAGGTCATTGATGGGAACATACATTATGCCAACATATTAGGAAAGCAATCTGGGAGTAAAATACACACACCTTTTAAACTAGAGTTCCACTTCTTGGAATTTATCGGCAGAAAGAAAAGTTTATAGAGATACGCATATATAGATATTTACTATAACATTGTATGTAATAGAAAACAAACAAAACAAAAAAACAAGCCTACAAAAAATGGCAGTTTTATGTGATTCAACCTAGGCAAAAGAACCTAAATGCACTTCAGTAGGGAATAGTTGAATCAACCACAGTATATCCTTATTGTGGAATGCTATGCAACTGTCAAAAAGAATTCTATAGATTTATATCTATTGGTTTGAAAGTGTAGCTATGATATATGGTTAACTGAAGAGCAGGTTAGAGAATAGAATGTTCAATGTGATGGAATTTTTGTTTAGAAGAAAAGAAGGAATGAAGGGAGGGTGAAAGAAGAAGAGAAAGAAACAGAAATCCTATGTAGTTGCATATGTGTTTGTTTTAGATTTGGATGGACAAAGCAAACAGTATGGATAGTAAACATGAAGTTGTTAAGAGTGAACATTCAGGGACTTCCCTGGTGATCCAGTGGTTAAGACTCTGTGCTCCCAATGCAAGGGGGCCCAGGTTCGATCCCTGGTCAGAGAACTAGATCCCGCATGCCACAGCTAAGACCCAGTGCAGCCAAATAAATAAATAAATGTGTTTTTTTTGTTAAAAAGAGTGGACATTCAGAGGTGTGTACTTAGCAGAGGTAATGGGAACTTAATTCTAGTTTTGACACTTTACTATTTGAGATGCTTGAGGATCATTACTTTTTTAATTCAAATGCCTGTTTTTTAAAAAAATCACTACTAAACTTAAAGTGAACAAAATAGTCATTGATGACTTTAGCCAAGGCAATTTCAGTGAGTTATGAGAGCCAAAGCAAGAGTGAAGTGAATTAAGAAATGAATAGGAAACAGGGAGGGAGGCCAGTGGTTTTCCCAGAATTTTGTTGTTAAAGGAAAGAGCAATTGGGTGGCTAGAAAGGAATTTGGAGATGGAGGAATTTAGGGGTTGACATGGTTAGGGTTGACTGGTTACTTTGTTTTTCAGTTTGAGAGGAACACAGTCACATTTATAACCTGAAGTGGGTGATCCAATAAAGAAGGAGGAAAAAGGAGTGAGTTGGAGGCTTCCCAGAAGATCTGGAACCTGGCAGGGTGCATGAGTCTTGGATGGGAGCAGGAGGAGGGAGGGGGAGGGAGACGGGAAGGGAGAGGAGGAGGGGGAGGAGGAGGAGGGCTGCCATTTCTGGGCAAGAGGAGAATGAGCGTGCCTATCTAGGGCTGCTGAAGTTCCAGCTCCCTTTCTCCCACCCCCATTTTCTACAGGCTTCTTCCAGAGGCCCTAGGAGGGACCCTGGCAATGATTTAACGTGGTCATGTGTTTTTACCAAATTTGCAAAAGTAAGGTATTTTTTGTATTCATTTTTTTTTTAAAGTTCCCCCTTCTCCAGTTGAATCTGCTCAGGCACCACAAAACCAAATCTGCCCCTGGTAGCTGTTAATAGGTTTGGGGGAGAGGGGATAGGGGAGGCCAAAACTGAAAGAAATTTATGTTTGTTCGCCTTTATTTTATTAATAAACAAAAAGCAAAGTTAATCTGTTCAGAGTGAAGTAAGAAAGAATATAGTGGGGGCTTCAGGAAAGTGATGAAGATTTGGAAAAGCTGCTGAAGGAATGGACGAGGGAGCTGACAAAGAATTCCCCAACATCAGAGAGGGTCCTGCTGCAACTGGTTACCATAAATTTGGTGGGTACCATGAACGGTGGCCTTCTTGCCTCTATTTTCCCATCACGGAATGGAAATAATATTTGTTCCTAGCTACAGCATGAGAGTATTGCAGGGGATGCATAAGAAGAATTCATTATAATTTGAAAAGAATTATACTTTGTTTCTGGTAATAGTTTTTCTTATTTCAACATCAGCTATATAAACCCCCAATAAGACTAATAAAATTAAAACATGAACAATATATACTTAGCCCCTGCAGGAGGAGAGGACATCTGCAGTAGAGGGTACCCTGCCCTAGGGAACCAGAGCCAGAGCAGAGAGGAGGGTGTCCATGCCAGGGAGGGGATGACAGTGGAGTCAGAATATTGGTTACATACAGAGGAATTGATCAAGTAAGTAAACACATTAAGGACAGTGGACGCTGGGTTTCTAACTGTTGGAGAAGGAGTTACAAATACAAGGGAGCTGTATTGGTGCCCAAGTCAATGAAAATGGTGGACTAGTTCTGTTAGGGTCCTGTCTCTTCCCAGACACACTGAAAAAACCTGGCAGAAACTGTCAGAATCAACTTTATCAGAGCTCTAGAAGATAGTCAAGGGTCTACAGCAACCAAGCAAATGCTTTATCAGGAGGAGGGCCACTGAAACATGGTAGAGGAGGTTTGTCATGTTTGACCCTACCCTTGCCCAGCCTTGCCTCCCTGGGGCAGACGCATTCTAGAAAACAGCAGCCAGTGTTCCCAGAGTGGGTTCCTTGATCTGGAGAGAGCAGAGGGGACCTTGTTCCCAGGGAATTGTGCTTGTATGTTTTGGCCTGTTTGGGGGCTCCCTGAAGGACTGAAGCAAGGGGTTTGCCTTTGTATCACCCAATTCAGGACCCTCTAAGAGTGCAGAAGTGGCTGTCTGGAGGAGATTCTTCAAAAACATGCAAAGGGGGGCTTCCCTGGTGGCGCAGTGGTTGAGAATCTGCCTGCCAATGCAGGGGGCACGGGTTCGAGCCCTGGTCTGGGAAGATCCCACATGCCGCGGAGCAACTAGGCCCGTGAGCCACAACTACTGAGCCTGCGCGTCTGGAGCCTGTGCTCCGCAACAAGAGAGGCCGCGATAGTGAGAGGCCCGCGCACCGCGATGAAGAGTGGCCCCCGCTCGCCGCAACTAGAGAAAGCGCTCGCACAGAAACGAAGACCCAACACAGCCAAAAATAAATAAATAAATTTATAAATTTATTAAAAAAAAAAAAAAAAACGTGCAAAGGCAGCTGGGACAAACCACAGACATGTAGAAACCTGGGAGGAAAAGCTGAGGATTGATACACTTAGGGAATAAGGTTCTGAAAATCTCCTGTGCATTCAGGGGAATCGAGAAAGCTATGCACACGCCCAGGGCAGGACACATCCTCAGAAAAGACCTGAAAAGACCATACGCTTTCACCTCTGGCTGATCTCCAGGCTTAGCACAAGCAGGAGTGAAGGCTAAAGCCAAGTGATAAATGGCCTGACTAAGCACTGAAGCACTGGCGGCAACACACAGAGAGACTACAGAGAGTTCAGAGACTACGCAAGACAAAGAATATGATCTTTACAGAAGTAGTTTAGGAAAGTCACTAAACAAACAACTACAGCCCACAGCAACCAACAACAACAAATCCTGGGAAAGAGGAGAATTTGATTTCCAAAGTTACCTCATATTTTAAATATCCGGTTTTCAACAAAAAAATCATGAGGCATATAAAGAAACAAGAAAGCATGGCCTATTTACAGGGGAAAATAAATTAACAGAAACTATCTTTGAGGAAGCATAGACATTGGACTTACTGGACAAAGACTTTAAATCAACTGTCTTAAATATATTCAAGAGCTAAAGGAAACCATGGACAAAAGGCTAAAGGAAACCAGGAGAACAATGCCTCAACCAATACCGCATGTCAATAAAGAGAGAGAAATTATTTAAAAAGGAACCAAATAAAAATTCTGGAGCTAAAAATACAACAACTGAAATGAAAATTTCACTAGGAGAATTCAGCAGCAGATACAAGCAGGCAGAAGAATCACTGAATTTGAAGATAGGTCAATCGAAATTATCAAGTCTGAGGAGCAGAAAGAAAACAACATGAAGAAAAATGAACAGAGACTATGAGACCAGTGGGACACCATTAAGTGTACCAACATACACATAATATGAGTCCCAGGAGGAGAGGAGAGAGTGAGAAAGAGGCAGAATATTTAAAGAAATAATAATCCAAAGCTTCTTGTGTTTGTTAAAATATATAAACCTACACATCTGAGAAGCTTAACAATTACAAAGAGTTACAAACACAGAAACAGAGAAAACTAGAATGGACCCTGTGATGCTGTATTAGTATTGGATGTATTGTTATGAACTCATGGTTTTCAATATATGTGGATAGATATAGAAATAAACATGGCTGTAAGTGTGTGTGTGTGTCTGTGTGTGTGTGTGTGTGTGTATTCCCTAGCTCTGTCCAACAAGCGGATGTATTAGTTCATGTCTACTGAGAAGCAGTCACCAAGACAGGATTAGATGTGTAAGAGATTTATAGGGGAGATGGGAGAGACACAACTCAATGTCATGTGTGATTCTGAACCATATCTTGTTGCTAGAAAACATTTTATTGAGACAATTGGCAAAACTTGAGTGGAACCTGAGGATTAGACAGTCATGTATCAACGTTAATTTTCTGATTTTAATGGTTGCATTGTGATTAAGTAGGAAAGAGGTCTTAGTCATAGGAAATAACACTAAAAAGTATTTGGGGACGGACGGTGGGGCATCAGATCCATACTTTCTCTCAAACGGTTAAGGACAAAACGTTCTCTGCACTGTACTTAACTTTTTAAAAAAAAAACTTTTTGAATGTTTCAAGATAAAAAAGTAATAAAAGTACATATGCTATTTGAAAGATAAATGTGTTATAAATATAAGGTTTTATTATTTAAATCCAAAGAGCCCTTTAACATTTTTTAACATGATGAGTTAAAAAATGATGAGTTCTTACTTTTCTCCTCATCCAAGATTACTGCAATTCATTTACAAGACTGAATGGAATCTCAACATTTAAATACCTAATCGCTTTCTTTCAGCTTTGGCACAGATGAACTGGATTTCCCCACATGTCTGAGTCACCTGATAACAAATTTCCCAGCTTAAATAGGTTTAAAATTGCACTATTAGTAAAGCGGCATTATGAATTGTGTCTCAGATTCAAGGATTTATAGTAACAATATGTCTTTAGCATTCATGTTCTTTCTCAACATACACATTTTTCTTTCATGCTGTAAAAAGTTCTTCTGATGCTGAAAAGTCTTTTTCTCCACCTATTACAGAATGAAGCCCCTCTCCCACTTCTCGCTCCCAGAAAATCAGACAGCCTGATGTGTTTTTTGCTTTAATCTGAACTGTAAAACACTGCATTCTTTCAGTTTTCCCACAAAATGAAGAGAAAGAAATATGCACTTGCCATCTGGGGGGTATATGTCTAGGTAAATAAAACATGGTCCCAACCTCTTCCCCGCCTCCGTGCCACTTCTGAGAGTGAGAATGGGGAGGAATTCTGCCGTCAGGGAAGAAGAAATTCTCCTTCACCATTGTTAGAATCTGTTCAATTTGGAGGCATAGGAGCCAGATTTTTCCGTTGGAGATAAAGAGAAAAACGATCAGTCCTACCCAAATTTGCTGTAGCTGAAACTGTTTAAGCATATTCCTGAATCAGTGGTCCTCAATAGTGGGGAAAGGGGGTAGATTCTGCCCCCTCCCCCGAAGTTTTAGCACTGCCTAGTGACATTGCAGGTTGTCAAAACTAGGGGTGGGAGATGGTACTGGCATTTCGTGCGTGGAGGCCAGGGACGTTGCTAAACATCCTACAATCACAGGACAGTCTGCGCAACAAAGAATTGTTAGTGCCAGGATTGAGAAACCCTGCCCAAGATGAATACAGAAAAGACGAGGGAGGGAAAAAAATACCAAGAAACACAAACACAGAACACAATTAAAAACTAATACTCAGGGTTTCCCTGGTGGCGCAGTGGTTGAGAATCTGCCTGCCAATGCAGGGGACACGGGTTCGAGCCCTGGTCTGGGAAAATCCCACATGCCGCGGAGCAACTAGGCCCTTGAGCCACAATTACTGAGCCTGCGCGTCTGGAGCCTGTGCTCCGCAACAAGAGAGGCCGCGATAGTGAGAGGCCCGCGCACCGCGATGAAGAGTGGCCCCCGCTTGCCACAACTAGAGAAAAGCCCTCGCACAGAAACGAAGACCCAACACAGCCATAAATAAATAAGTAAATAAAATTTTAAAAACAACAACAAAAAAAACCACACTAATATTCAAACTATGAATTGCACACAGATTTATAAAGACACGAATTTTTTAGGGATTAAGTTCCTATTTTGTGACCTTTCAGGATATTGCTGAGAGGCAGTTAAAGCCCTTTTGAGTTTCCCCATGACTATCTTTTTATCAATTCATTTGCCAAGCATTTCTTGAGCACCTAGAGTGTGTCAGACGCTGAGAACACAAAGATGGATGACTCTCTCTCTTCCCTGGAGGAGCTAAGAGAGTTTAGCGGTTGAAATATCTTTAAGTAAAAAAATTATAATACAAATGGCAAGAGCGAAAAGGGCAAGTAACAGATTTATCGAGCACCTTCTCTAAGCCAAGCACATCTGCTTATCTTGAGTAATTCTCATATCAGCTCTCTCCAGTGAGTATTATTCCCATTTCACAAAGACGAAAGCATGAAATTAATAACGAGAGCTAACAAGTATGTGTCAGGCGCTGTTCTTGGTGTCTTTTACATATGAGCTCACGTTATCCCCATGACTGCCCTATGATATGGGTACTGATATCATCATCCCCATTTTACATATGTGGATACTGAGAGACTGAGAGTTTGGTCCAAGGTCCTGCCACCAGGTCATCTGGCTCCAGAATCTATGCTCTTTACAACCCACTCCAGTGCATCTCTTGTGCCTTAGCCCAAAGAAGCAGGTGGCTGATCTGGATGTAAAAGCCAGAGTGCCTGCAAACCCAATGCTCTCATCTGCTACCCAGCATTACATACCCTCCCCTGTACTAGGAGATCACCCAAGGTCATACAGGCTCACTGATGCTTGACTTTGCCTGGGGAAACCAAGGTAGCATCTGAGCCCATATTGGAAGTCAAGGAGGAAAGTCAGGGAAAGGGATGGCACAAGCGAGAAGAGACCAGGACAGATTCCGCCGTGGTTAGCAGGTGGCAGTGGTTGAAATGTAGTACACGGGGGAAGGACTAAAAAGAACCTGGAGAGGTGAGTGGGGTCAGATCAAGAAGTGTGAGCTTCGTCCCATTTTCACAATTTTTAAAGGTTATACTCCATTTATAGTTATTTTAAAATACTGGCTATATTCCCCATGTTGTACAATATATCCTTGTAGCTTATTTTATACCAAATAGTTTGTATGTCTTAATCCCCTACCCCTATATTGCCCCTCCCACCTTCCCTCTCCCCACTGGTAACCAGTAGTTTGTTCTATCTGTGAGTCTGCTTCTTTTTTGTTATATTCACTATTTGTTGTATTTTTTAGATTTCACATATAAGTGTATCCTACAGTATTTGTCTTTCTCTGTCTGACTTATTTCACTTAGCATAATAGCCTCCAAGTCCATCCATGTCGCTGCAAATGGCAAAATTTCATGCTTTTTTATGGCTGAGTAATATTTCATTGTGTATATATTTACCACATCTTCTTTATCCGTTCATCTGTTGATGGACACTTAGGATGCTTCCATGTCTTGGCTATTGTAAACAGCACTGCTATGAACATTGGGGTACATGTATCTTTTAGAATTCCACTCTTGCTCTTTCAATCTCACTGAACCGGGCTTGAATGTTTATGGTTGGAGGAAGAACAGGAAGGATCTAGACTGCCTCTCCCTTAGCAATTCTCCCCAGCAACTCTCAACCCCCCTCAAACCAGCCGACATACAGGAGCTGTTGATGATGCCTCAGTGCTGGTGAACAGCAGAAAGCAATGTGATGCAATTACAACCAAAATCACACTCTCAGAGTTGATGTGGTTGGGTACATTTTGAGTGTGATAATAGTCCTATTAGTAATACTCATAGAGTGCTTTATAGCTTACCAAGCTTTTCCATACACACTCTCTTGTTTGATCATCAAACAAACCAAGGAGGTAAGTACTATCCCATTTCACAGATGCGGAAGCTGAAGCTCACAAAGCACGTCTGAGTAAGTGGAAACAATGAACAGTTAACTCCAGACTTCAAGTCTTATGCTCCCTCCTTGCCTTCCTGCCTTTCCTTCCTCCCTCTTTAACAATGTTTTTGTGTATGTGTGTTGATTTTCCCACTTGTGTGGGACAGCAAAAGCCCAGAGACTTGACTTTGCCTTCCCTTCCCTGTGGAGGGTTAGCCCACTTGGGCCCCTCTCTTGCTCATGCAGCCCTGTAAGATGTTCCCAAATATATCCTGTTGCCTTCAGTGCCTCTTCCACCCTGATGATCAAGTGTGTACTCCTTTCCATGGCACATATGACCTTCTGCATTCTGGCTTCCATCCTGGTTTGCCTAGAAGTGAGGGACAGGGGACTTTCAGTGCTAAAACTGGGATGGTTCTGGGGAAAGCCAGATGGTTGGTCACCCTCTATCTTCCTCTCCAGCTCTCTGATCTGCTGCTCTCCACTCCGGCTTCAGGGAATCTCTGTGTCCAGCCTCTGCTCCGCTGTTTTTACACCCTATCTTTTTTTTTTTTTTTTAAGTTTTTTTTTTAAATTAATTTATTTATTTTTTGCTGTGTTGGGTCTTCGTTTCTGTGCGAGGACTTTCTCTAGTTGTGGCAAGTGGGGGCCACTCTCCATCGCAGTGCGCGGGCCTCTCACTATCGCGGCCTCTCTTGTTGCGGAGCACAGGCTCCAGACGTGCAGGCTCAGCAGTTGTGGCTCACGGACCCAGCTGCTCCGTGGCATGTGGGATCTTCCCAGGCCAGGGCTCGAACCCGTGTCCCCTGCATTGGCAGGCAGATTCTCAACCACTGCGCCACCAGGGAAGCCCTACACCCTATCTTTGATTATGTTATTCCTTTCGTCACAACACATACCTCTACCTTTTTTTCTTAGCTACTTCCTACTTTTCCTTCAAGACTATATTCTGAAGTGTAGGTACCGATTTCTCCAGGAGACCTTCCTTGACTTAAATGTCCTGTCTTTGTGCTTCCACATCACCTCACACAGACCTTTATCATAGCATTTAAATTTACTGTATTTAAATCATCTGTTTCTTTGGTCATCTCTTCCAGAATCTTTTATACTCCTCTGTAAAGCATCTTTTTATCCCTATCCCTAGTAGAGTTCCGAGCATATAGTAGGCAGGTAATAAAGGTCTGTGAGCAGATCAGATGATACTAGAACTCTGTAAGAATTTTTCTCAATTCCCTTCTACATACTTCTTGCCAAAGAGAAGAGGTCTCCCTCAGGGCAGCAAGGTAGACAGCTCAAGAAGTGGGCAGAGGTTAGGCTACAGAAGCCTTGGCCTTCCATGCTCAGGGGTACAGACGTTCATGGTTTAGCAATAGACAGTCATTAATGGAACTGAAACAAACGTTAACATGATGAGTGGGCTTTTTTCTGTGAACTCAAGTAGAGCCAGAGCAGGAATAAAGGAAATGTGGGTAACCAGCCCAGCCAGAAGAGAAACTACACGGAAGACCTCCTAGTCTACCCAGAGTTCTACACACCCTCCTCAGGGCCAGAAGCACCTCAGAGTGTGTCTACCCGAACCCACAGGTATACCTGGCTGGAGTGAGCAGTGAAGAACAAAGAGGGAAACACTTCCTGACAGGAAAATCTCAAATAGTTTCGCTGCAGAGGCATGCATACAGGCAGGTACTGTATAAACAATTCCTTGGCATGGTGGTTCTCAAACTTGCATCAGAATCACCTGCGAAGGAGCTTATTAACACACAGATGGCTGAGGCCCATCCCCAGAGATTCTGATTCAGTGGGTCTGAAGTGTGGCCAGAGAATTTGCACTTCTAAGTCCCCAGGAGGTGCTGTCAACCTGGGGACAACGCCATGAAG
Source organism: Balaenoptera borealis (assembly GCF_965194805.1). Classification (NCBI taxonomy): domain Eukaryota; kingdom Metazoa; phylum Chordata; class Mammalia; order Artiodactyla; family Balaenopteridae; genus Balaenoptera; species Balaenoptera borealis. The sequence continues at coordinate 10,536,402 of NC_138870.1, forward strand.
ACCACCACCCTAGCACCCACTCCACATCTCTCTCCTCAACAGACGATTTTGCCTGTCCTTTCACCGAGGCCAGCAAGGTCCCCTGTGACCCAAGACTTACCTCTGTCTTTGCTAACAACCTCTCTCATTCTTCTTTCACAGACTCATTCTCCTCTTGACATTCTCAGATCTGTGCTATGGCGGTTGAGGGAGCAGGGAAAAGACAAGAACCCTTTCCCTTGATAGAGTTACTTCTTAACCATCACTCTATTCCTCTATCTTTTCCTTGCAAACTTTTTTTTTTTTGGCCATGCTGTGCAAGTTGCAGGATCTCAGTTCCCTGAGCAGGGATTGAACCTGGGCCACAGCAGTGAAAGCCCGGAATCCTAACCACTTGGCCACTCCCTCTTGCAAACTTTTTAAATTGTTTACATTGACTATTCTTATTCCCTCACCCTTCATTCTCTCTTTAATGTCCTGTAATCTTTATCCTACCCCCATCCACCACTTTACTGTTCATCAAGATTGTTTGTAACTTTATGATCACCAGATTCAGTTGTTGTTTGTCAAACTTGTTATGTGACACAGATTTGATATTATTGACCACTTCTCAGTATTTATAAGAAAAAGTTCTATGTTTAGAACTTTTCCCATAGGCCTCCCATCCCTTCATTAACTCATTTTGCTTCTCCCTACTAATGCTACTTGCTTCCATGTAATATAATTGGTTTGTACTTACCGGACAGAGATTAATGTGTCTTGATAATAGAACCTCAATTTGGTTCAGGTGTCCAGGTGAGACAGGCTCCTCCTACTTCTGGGGGGGATAAACTATGATTGATTTAAGCCAATTTATTAATCCCTATGCCCACTACCAGTGATTAGCTCTGTTCTGGCCAATGAAACAAAGGAGAAGTGTGGTGGGGGACTCCTGAGAAATAGTTTTCTTCTTTAGAAAAAAAGAAGCACGAGGAGAGATTACTTTTCCTGCTTCGAATATAGTTTGATGAGGATGTGATGGAGCTGCAGCAACCATTATGTTACAATGAAAGGTTACATCCGAGGACAAAAGCCAACACATGGAAGATGTCAAAGCAGAAAGCTGGAAAGCACGTGGATTATCAACAACATCATTTTGCAAGTGAATTAACAAACTCCAGAATGATCTATCTCCAGACGTCTGTTATGTGAAATGATAAACCCCTGTTTGGTCTGAGCTAGTGCTTCTCAAACTTTAATGTGCACATGAGTCACCTGGGGGTCTTGTTAAAATGCAGGTTCTGATCTAGTAGGACTGGGGTGGAGCCTAGCTTCTGCAGTTCTATCAAATGCCCAAGTGATGCTCCAAGGACCACATTTTGAGTAGCAAGGATCTAAGCTGTTACTTGCAGCGTAATGCATCCTGACCTCTAGGAAATCTAAGTATTTGCTTACAAATGCAATTGAAGTGTTCATCACAGATCCATTTAAAAAAAAAAAAAAAGCTTAAAGCCCTAAGTCAAAGGAAAGGAAGAGAAAAAAGTATTTTGACAGTCATAAGGTCCAGGATATTTTGGGCCCTGGGTATATGTTAGGTAGAAATGGGTGATTGTTATCATTGTATTTGGGGTGGCTGTGAATGAGGTCAAGGACTAATTTTTTTTTTCTTTGCTTAGGTAGACTTTTTTTTTTTTTTTTAATTAAAGGTTGTTGACCAAATTCTTTTTTTTTTTTAATTAATTAATTTATTTATTTATTTATGGCTGTGTTGGGTCTTCGTTTCTGTGCGAGGGCTTTCTCCAGTTGCGGCAAGTGGGGGCCACTCTTCATCGCGGTGCGCGGGCCTCTCTATCGCGGCCTCTCTTGTTGCGGAGCACGGGCTCCAGACGCGCAGGCTCAGCAGCTGTGGCTCACGGGCCCAGTTGCTCCGCGGCATGTGGGATCTTCCCAGACCAGGGCTCGAACCCGTGTCCCCTGCATTGGCAGGCAGATTCTCAACCACTGCGCCACCAGGGAAGTCCTTAGGTAGACTTTTGAGAAACATTTCTCTTCCTGTTTTCACATAGAGAAACCTAATTTCTCCTAGCTTTTTTTTCCCATTGGAGTTAAAAATAGCATGGATCTATTTATTTGTGCCTATTTCCCTTAGGATGTCTGCAGATGTTAAGAGATACTTCAGAGCTGATAAAGGAACCTCAGATTTTCATCCAGAAGTGGGTGGAGAATGGAGGCCCTTGATCCCTATTAATTTACTTGGGTATCACCGTCATTTTCACTGCTAAGAAATTTTTCTTTTATGAAAATATGAATATTTTAATTTTAATGGCAGTTTTATATCTATGGTAAACTTATAGGCATTAATTCATTCACTACCAAAATGTATATTTCTCAGAACCAAGACACACAGGCCATTTAACAGGATACATTTAACATAAGAATAAATTAGACAAGCAGAAAAAATGAAAATTACATCTATCTAGAACTGCAGAAAGGATTTCAAGTCACCAGATTGCATGCTATTACCAATTCTTGATTAGCGATATTAGTGCAGTCAATTTATTTATTGATTCATTAAAATCCTAACTGAGCTCCTCTCTGTACACAGCACTTAGGTAATATGGGTGAATACTAAAAAACAGAGCTCAAAGTCAGTTACATTTAAGAGGGGAGTTTGGGGAGCTTCATTGCAACCCTTAGGCCTGAAGAGGTAAAGAGAGGAGTGTCACCAGATCCCAGAACCCAAGGGGCAGCAGCCTTAGGGAGCCTTACGGAGAGAAATCCAGCCAATCCACAGAGACCCAGCAGGATGGGAGCCAGGAGGATAAACGCCCAGATCTCACTCTCCTCCTCACCCCCCTGCTTTCCTGATGGTACCTCCCACTGGCCAACTATCCAACAGGAAGCCAGTAGGGAAAGGGAATTCATTGATGTAGTCCACAGAGATCAGCTTTCTGTGGAGGAGAGAGTGGATCTGAGGGGCAAATGGAAAACACCCCTCATACCACATGACCAGCATCGCTACTTCCAGGTTTACACCCTACAGAAACTCTTCCAACGTGTGTACAGAAGGACATGCACGGATATTGTCGTGCAGAATTGTTCACAGTAGATTGGGGGGGAACCTGGTAAAGGGCTAGATAAATTGAGGTATTTTCATGTGTTAGAATATAGAGCATCCGTTAAAATGAATGAACTGTGTATCTATATAAGTGTGTGTATCTATATAAGTGTGTGTGTGGGGGCTTCCCTGGTGGCACAGTGGTTGAGAATCTGCCTGCCAATGCAGGGGACACGGGTTCGAGCCCTGGTCTGGGAAGATCCCACATGCCGCGGAGCAACTAGGCCCGTGAGCCACAATTGCTGAGCCTGCGCGTCTGGAGCTTGTGCTCCACAACAAGAGAGGCCACGATAGTGAGAGGCCCGCGCACCGCGATGAAGAGTGGCCCCCGCTCGCCGAAACTGGAGAAAGCCCTCGCACAGAAACGAAGACCCAACACAGCCAAAAATAAATAAATAAATAAAATTTTAAGTGTGTGTGTGTATTGTAGAGAAATACATAACAGTATAAAAACGTTTAAAACAAACAGAAAAGACAATTGTTGTATGTTATCTATGCCTACATATATGTAATAGAAGTATAAAAACATGAGTAGAAGAATATGTGAAGTCAGAGAGAACAGAGTTATGATAGTGGTTTCCTTTGGTAAAGGAGGAAAAGGGAATGATATTGGGGGAAGATGGAATAAAGGACCTTCAACTATATTCTTTATTTTAGAAAGATCTGAAGCAAATATGGCAAATATGATAACTGCTAGGAAGGCGGGGGGGGGGAGGCAAAGAAATGAGACAGAGAATGACGGTGGATAATACTTAAAATGTAGGTAGAATGATTACAAAACGCTCCTCTTGGGAGGTGACATTAGAGAGGAGACTGAAATGAAGGGAAGGTAAAGCAGATAAATACCCAGGGCACGCATACTGCAGGCTGAGGGCACAGCAAGCGCTAACACTGAGGGGGCAGCAGGTGTGGCCTGTTCAAGCTCAAGGCCAGTGTCAACGCAGGACAGTAAGTAAAGGGGAGGGTGGTAGGAAAGAGCTCAGAGCGTTAGGCAGGGGCCAGGTCCCCCTGGAGCACTGTGGGCCATAGTAATGACAGTGTAAAAGCGATGGGGAATGGGGAGAAGGAAAAAAAGGTCAGTATCTAAAAGGAGAGAAGAGGGTCAGGTAAGTAGCTAGCCCCCTCCTCAGGGGAATAAAATTGGAGTCATGCTCTAGAGAGCAGCTACAGTGCTTGATGTCAAGGAGGAAGCAGGTATTAGTCATGATATCTGTATCTACATCTATAGATATATTTATATAATAAAATAATATATATTTATACAGATATATACATATACATACATATATAAATGTATATATATACAGATTTTTTAATGTATTAAGATGAAATTCACATAACACATAATTAGTTATTTTAAGTGAACAACTCAGTGGCATTTAGGACATTCACATGTTGCGCAATCACAACCTCTATCTAGTTCCAAAACATTTCCATCACTCCAGAATAAAACTTTGCATTCATTAAGCAATTTCTCCCCATTTCCTCTTCTCCCTCAGACTCTGGCAGCCATCAATCTGCATGCTGTCTCTACGGATTTACCTATTCTGGACATTTCATAGAAGTGGAACCATAAAATATGACCTTTCGTGTCTGGCTTCTTTCACTTAGCAGAACGTTTTCAGGTTCATCCATGTTGTAGCATGTGTCAGTGCTTATTCGTTTTTATGGCCCAATAATACCCCATTGTGCACGTATTTGCAATCATGATTTAACATGTTTTACATTGTAGGAAAATACACATGACATAAAATTTACCATCCTGACTATTTTTAAGTGTATGATTCAGTGGCATTGAGTACATTTACATTATTTCACAACACTCATCACCATCTGGGAACTTCTTCTCCTCAAACTGAAACTTTGTTCCCATTAAACGGTGACTCCCAATTCCTCTTTCTTGCAGCCCCTAATAACCTCCATTCCACTTGCTGTTTCTGTGAATTTGACTGCTCTATGGATCTCACATAAATGGAAGCATACAGTTTGCCTTTTTGTCACTGGCTTATTTCACTCAGCATAACATCCTCAAGGCTCATTCACGTTGTAGCGTGTGTCAGATTTTCCTTCTTTTTTTAAGGCTGAATAATATTCTATTCCAAATGTATATACCACATGTCGTTTATCCATTCATCTGTTGACGGGTGCTTGGGTTGTTTCTACCTTTCGGTTATTGTGAATAACACTGCTATGAACATCGGTGTACAAATATCTGTTCGAGCTCCTGCCTTCAATTATTTTCTGTATTGTATTACAGTTCTCTAGAGAAACAATAGGAGATAGATAGATCCGTAGAGGGAGAGAGAGAGAGGGAGAGACTATTACAGGGAATTGGCTCATGCAATTATGGAAGCTGAGAAGGCCCATGATCTACCGTCTACAAGCTGAAGACCCAAGAAAGCTGGCAGTTTAGCTCTAGTCCAAGTCGGAAGGCCTGAGAACGGAGCGCCAGAGTGTAAGCCCCATCCTGAGAGCAAAAGACAGATATCCCTGCTCAGTAGTCAGACAGAGAGAGAATTCTCTGTTCCTCCACCTTTTGTTCTGTTCAGGCCCTCTGCAGATTGGATGGTGCCATCCACACTGGGAAGGGTAATCTGCTTTATTCAGTTCACCTGTTCAAATGTTAATCTCTTCCAGAAACACCCTCACTGACGCACCCAGCAATAATGTTTAACCAGACATCTGGGCATCCTGTGACCCAGTCAAGTTGACACATAAAATTAACCATCACAGGTATATACTCAGAAGTAGAATTGTTGCATCTTATAGTAATTCTATTTTTAATTTTTTGAGGGACCATCACACTGTTTTCTACAATGGTTATACCATATTACATTCCCACCATCAGTGTGCAGTCATGATATTTTAATGTTCCCCAACTCAGTATGTGTGGGGAGGACTGGAAGACTGGATTGTCTGGTGTAGACAGTCACCTGCATATTGCCCGATGGGTCTCTCATTGGCTCTACAGGACAAGACCAGGAAGACAGGCGTAAGTCAGGTGCTCATTGTGACAGGAAAATACACAGGTTGGTAGTGCTAGAAGAGGTTTGGAATCGGGAACCAATGGGTCAGTTGAGGGCTTGGTGCCTCTATGGAAAAGAGATGAAAGCAAGAGACATTATGTAACAGAGAAGAATAAACGTGACTCCATATTGGATCTCTTCTTTTAGCTCTAACCTTTTGCTCTGTTGCCTGTGCTTAGTCATGCTGGCTCTGCACCTTTTATAAAAGAACGTTGCCTATAACCTGAAATATACATGATAGCCCAGTCTCAAGGCTCTGACCTTTAAAGGTATAACACTTTCCCTTTCATATAGAGATAAAAATTTGCAGAACAGAAAATAGCAATTGTCTTGTTGCAGGTTTATAGAAACATTGTGTCCAGACCTAAGTGGACAGCTGCAAGAACAAAGGATTCCAGCACCAAGAAGTCTGCAACAACCAGCCACACCCCCTCCCCCTTTAGTATAAAAGAAGCCTGAATTCTAACTTGGGTAAGATGATTCTTTGGGACTGTAGTCCACCGTCTTCTCGGTCTGCTGGCTTTCCGAATAAAGTTGCTATTCCTTGCCCCAATAACTCATCTCTTGACCTATTGGCCTGTCGTGTGGCCAGCAGGTCACACGTCGTGTTACCAATTGACTTGGTAACAATTAGAAGATGGCTAGAATAAAAAAAGTCAGGTAATAACAAGTGTTGGCAAAGATATGGAGAAATCAGAGCCCTCATACCCTGCTGGTGGGAATGTAAGATGGTGCATCTTCTTTGGAAAACAGTCTGGCAGTTCCTGAAATGTTTAAACGTAGAGTCACCATATGACCCAGCAATTCCACTCCCAAATATAAACCCAAGAGAAATGAAAATACATGTCCAATTAAAAACTAGCACACAAATGTTTATAGTAACATTATTCATAATAGACAGAAAGTGGAAACAACCCAAATGTCTACCAACTGGCCAATGGATAAACAAAATGTGGTCTGTCCATAAATGAAATATTATTCAACCATAAAAAGGAATGAAGTACCGATACATGTTACATCATGGATGAATCTTGAAACCATTATGCAAAGTGAAAGAAGCCAGTCACAAAAGACTGTATTTCACAGGATTCCATTCATATGAAATGTCCAGAACAGGGAGATCTATAGAGATTGAAAGTAAATTAGTGGTTACTTAAGGCTGAAGGTAATGGGGGTATATGGAGGTGATAGCCAAAGGGTATGGGATTTCATCCGGAGATGATGAAAATGTTTTAAAACTGACTGTGGTAGGGACTTCCTTGGTGGTCCCGTGGTTAAGAATCCACCTTCCAATGCAGGGGACGCATGTTCGATCCCTGGTCGGGGAACTAAGATCCCACATGCTGTAACTAAGCCCACAGGCTCTAGAGCCTGCGCGCTGTAACAAAGATCCCATGTGCCGCAACCAAGACCTGACGCAGCCAAATAAATAAATTCAAAAAAAAAAAAAAAACTGACTGTGGTGATGGTTGCACAGATCTGTGAATATATGAAAAACCATAGAATTACCCACTTTAAATGGGTGAATTGTATGGCTTGTGAAATATATGTCAAAGTTGTTTTAAAAAAAGAGGGATGTTAGAGAACAGAGCTTTGACTTCATGAGTGACTAGTTTCGGGGGCTAGAGGGAAAAAAGAGGAAGGGAATGCCTAGTACCAATCCATCATGATAGGGAGACTGTGATAGAAATAGGGCAGTGTGCAAATGGAGAGAAATAAAAATGCAGTTTGGAGGAAGAGATCTAATAAGGTTAAGGAAAAATATCAGGATACTCTAAGTTATTTTTAGGTTGATTTGAATTTTCCTAGCTTCTTTCCCAGAAGCTCCTAGAAAATGTCTTTTTCATATATTTGTATATCTCATGGGCCTATATCAAGTCATGGCTCTGGACCAAACACAAATCAATCTAGGTGTGACAGAGGGACTTCCCTGACAGTCCAGTGGTTAAGACTCTGCGCTGCCACTCGCATGCCGAGTGGCACAGCCCAAAAAAAAAAAAAAAAAAATCTGGGTGTGACAGAGACGATAATTATCCCTCAGTTTCCACACTTCCCTTTTTCGTCTTAGCAGAACCACCACTTGCCCCAGTTTTAGCTGAGAACATGGCCACTTTCCAGTTTCTCTCTCCCCTTGACGTGACCATACGACAGAGTTCAGGTCAATGGGGTGGGAGGGAAAGTGACGCATACAAGTTTCAGATCACCTCCGTAAGGACTGAAAAACTGCTGGCAGTGAACTCTCTCTTTGCTCTTCCTGCAGACTGGAATGTGGATGTCGGCTTCCCCTGCAGCACGTGGTTTTATAGAGAAAAGAACATGAAAAATCAAGTTCCTTTTCCAAAGAAGAACAGGGGATGGGCATTGAGCAACCGAAAGCAGAAGCTATCCGCTACACTCTAGGTCAGGGTTTCTCAGCTTTGGCACTGTTGTCATTTTGGGCTAGATGATTGTTTTTTCTTGGTGGCACCACACTGCTTTCAGGATCTTAGTTCTCTGACCAGGGATTGAACCCAGGCCCTTGGCAGTGAAAGCTCAGTGTCCTAACCACTGGACCACCAGGGAATTCTCGGGATAATTCTTTACTGGGGTTGCAGGGGGCTGTCCTCTACATTGTAAGATGTTAGCAGCACCCTTGACCTCTACCCACCACTATATACCCCTGGTCGTGAAATAAAACATGTCTCTAGACACTGACAACTGTCCCCTGGGGAGGGGGCAAAAATCTCCCCTGGCTGAGAATCACAGCTCAGGAGTCTTGAAGCTGACTTTTCTGCCTCTCACCCCTAGTCTTTTTCTTACACGCCTGGCAGATTTTCTTTTGTAACAAAAACGTGCCATGCTTGGAAATAATGACTATTTTGTGCATTCATTGGGTAAAATCTAAACTCTCAAGCAAAGCTTACAAAAACCCTTCCCAAAAACTACCTTGCTAGTCTCACGTACAATTTTATTCCCACATACCCATTGCTCTAGTGATACTGAATCTCTCACTATTCTCAAAGTTGCCCTGCTTTTTTTTTTTTTTTTACTCCTATGCCTTTGTACATAGTATTCTTTCTGCCTGGAGTACCATACTCCACTTTTCTCTTAGGGAAACTCCCCTATACTCTTCAAGACCCAACTTGAACATAACTTCCTGTGGTTTTTTTCTTTTTTAAAAAAAAGGCCTTAAATTTTCTAAGAAAACTGTCTCTCTGTTTTGTTGATGTTTTGTTCATCCCTCTAGGGTTACGTGTGGCACAATGTGTTGTAACTGCTTTCACGTTAATTGTGTTTGAATCACCGCAACGCCTGACACAGAGATGTTGCTCAATCACTGCTTGATAAATGGATGAATGAAGTGAGGAAAACTGCCACAGAAGTCCCTTCAGATTTCACCAATACAAACTGTAGCTTGGCCAGAGAACCCAGACTGGGATTATGACAGGTGTCCCTGTTGCTGAAGTAGAAAGCAGGTGGAAGGCGAGCCTCAGGACGTGGAATTAAAGACTTTCTACCCCGTGTCTCGGTAGCCCATGGATCAGTGAGCGTGAAGTGTGTAAGCAGTAATTTCTAGCTGCTGCTGCCAGGGAGATATTGAATGATGTACCACAGAAAGTATCACGTATAGTCTGTTACACAGGAACCTCTGTGAGGGTAAATTGGGCATGCTTTGCATCCCAGAGCACGGGCTCAAACAAATCCATTTGTCTGTTATATTTGTAAAGTCTTGATTTCAAGAATTTAAAATATGTGTTTTGGAGACAGAGGTATAGCTAATACCTGGACCATAGGAATCCTACATCAGTATCTGAATTAGGATTCTCGTGTCCAGGTAGCTCCCAAAGTTGAAGAGGATGTCCTTTTACACACTCACAAGGCTCGTTTTAATCTTATTGGGTCTCAGGTCTCTTTCTACTTTAGGAGAGAGATTTTAGGAGAGAGATCCTAGCAGAATGTGCCCACCTAGAAACAGCCCCCAAACGGCCTTTGCTGCTTCTCATCACTAGTCTTCTCACAAAACTGGCAGAATAACCTTTCTGTTAACGCAAATATGTCATGCTTGGGAACGGTAGAGTCTGTTTAGGATGACACAGACCCTGCAGTCGGGTCTGAGAATAAAAATGTCACAAGTGATCCACCAACTCCAGTGATTTTTTAAAAACTAAAAATATTAATTCTGTATAACTTTAAAGCACAACTCTGCACTTTGTAATATGGATAAACCAGATGGAAATTCACGAGGGAGAAGATGGAGAAAGGGCAGGCAGAAGGAGAGTCCCTTGAGTTGGTGAGAGATAGGAGATCTCAGGGTCCCCACGGTCATGGCTTGCTTGCCCTGGTCTAGTGGATCTCCACCTGTCTTCTGCACACTATGACCGCCTGGGAAACTTAAAAAATAATGATGCCCCTGCCCCAGTTGAATCAGAATCTCAGGACATGGTCGGTACAGCCACTGCTTAAACATCCCATCATACATCTGGAGTCTGAAAAGGCTTCTGTTTCATAAGCAGAGAACGCTAGAGTTCCACCATGGCTACGTGGAGCCAAGGAGGCACTGACCTCCCCTGCCCCCAACCCTCCGATCCCCCATGCCCACCAGAAAAAATAGCATAGTGTTACCAGAAGAAGCAGGAGGGATGCTGGGCAGGGGGAAAAAAATGAAAAATAATTACTATAGTTTTTATAATTGTGCTAGGGCTTAAACTTCATACACTGGTCCCAAACAGCAATTACTAGCTGCCTAAGTCCTATTTTAGTTCTGGATTTGGATGGAGTTGAGCTTGAAGCTATAAGTAAACAAGGCTGGGAATGCAGGATCCAACATAGGTAACAGCAAAAGGTGTGGGCATATTTTCTTAACTTTGAGTGAAGGGCATAGAAATCGGGAGGGGAAGCTCCCTTTTTTTTCTTTGTTAAGGTTCTATCTTATAATGTTGGAAATTTGGAGGTAAACATTTATAACCCCCCAAAAAAGTTTCAAATGGGTTACATAAGGTATAGTCAATTGGATTAAGGTATGATTCATAATCTATATGTGTAATTCTGTCTCTTAATCAAAAATTGCATAATGTTTGTCAACTTTATAACTTAAGGCTTAAGAGAAGAAAGTGAACACTGCTTTGGCTCCCTCCTATTCCAGAGACACACTAATAAAGGCAGTAAAGCTTCATTTTACAGGCTGTATATACAGGTGTGGTGCAGATAAGGCATTGATGCTCCAGGTGAGAAGATCAAATAATCAGCGTGTCACTATGAATTCCCCTTGACTTAGGCTCCTGCAGGTCTGGAGACCACCTGGGTGGTCTTTAATGAAGAATGTCTAGGCTTGGTCCATTAGGCAAAGTGTCGCCTGAGGATCCCTGATTCTTACCCACATATGCCTAAACCCCATTTTATGAGAGTCAAGAAAGCAAGAACAACAGCAATAATAAATATAAATGGTAAAGTGACTTGGATTTAGTTGTACTATGTAGGTTTTGTGCTGAATATTTCACCTATCATATTTCATCTAATCCCCACCATAACTCTGTGAAGTAGAAATTAGCACCATGTCACTTGGCTGAACTGGGTATGTCTGAGCTAGGTCTTTCAGATGTATCTCTGAAACTGAGGTTTTCCCACTTTTATCCACAGCCCCTCGAACTGGGGAACTGCACCTCTGGCTCCTTAAATGCCTCAGATCACCCACAAGTTCCAGCCCCTGGGATTGATGCCTGAGGCCCTGCTGCCATATCTCCCTGTTGCCAATGTCCTCTCTGGCCTTCTTCCAATCACCTGCCATTGCCTGCCCCACCCCAGCTCGGGCTGACTCTCAGATTCTACAGGGACTTGGCTTATAAAAGTGAGGGTCCATCTGTCTTTTCCCCTTAGGCTTATCTTTTCGTCTTGGCATTTTCTCCAAAGCCTGTGACCTTAGCCATGCACCTATATTGAGGTCAGGGGCCTCTGCCTGTTCCCACTGGTATGCCTGATTTCTGGCTTATCCCGTGGTAGATTACAAAAGAGGTGTTTTATGAAAGAGATGACTTTTTTAGACTCCAGGCACATGATTGGATATTTAAGCAGTGGTTATACATGTTTTCATGCTTATAAGTGCTGTAGCAAATGCTTCCTCTCCAAAATATGTAAATTGTGGAGACCTGTCCTTTGGGGGGGGTTAGAGGCTTCGGTATTAAAAATATAAATGTGGTGTTATAAGTGTTTTAAAAAATAACTTTTGTGTTTTTCTAATTATAAACATAATATTTTAGTTTTTTATAGAAATTTGTAAAATATCGATAAATATAATGAAACAAAATCACCCAAAGTCCAATGATCCAAAGATGGATAATCACTGTGAACAGTTTGGTGTATTTGGTAAATTTTCTTTAAGCCTTTTCACACATATAAACACACATTTATACAAAATCAGGATTATACCTAATACAGTTTCATATTTCATTTAATATTATCCTGCTAGCATTTATGCATGTCATTAAAATGATTTTTTCCTAGATTTATTGAGGGATATAACAAATAAAATTATAATATATTTAAAATGTAGGACTTCCCTGGTGGTGCAGTGGTTAAGAATCCGCCTGCCAATGCAGGGGACATGGGTTTGAGCCCTGGTCCGGGAAGATCCCACATGCCGCGGAGCAACTAAGCCCGTGCACCACAACTACTGAGCCTGCACTCTAGAGCCCGAGAGCCACAACTACTGAGCCCGTGTGCCACAACTACTGAAGCCCATGCACCTAGAGCCTGTGCTCTGCAACAAAAGAAGCCACCACAGTGAGAAGCCTGCACACCACAATGAAGAGTAGCCCCCACTCACCATAACTAGAGAAAGCCCGCACGCAGCAATGAAGACCCAATGCAGCCAAAAAATTAATAAGTAAATTAAAAAAAAATAAAATGTGCAATGTGATGGTTTCATATAGATACGCATTGTGAAATTATTACTACAATCAAGTTCATTTACACATCCATCACTTCACAGTTACCTTTCTGTATGTGTGTGAGAATGCTTAAGATCTACTCTTAGCAAATTTCAAGAGTACAAATATTATTAATTATAGTCACTGTGCTGTGCATTAGATCTTCAGAATGTATCCATCTTACAACTGAAATTTGTACCCCGCTCCTTCTTTTTTGGCCACACCACACGGCTTGTGGGATCTTAGTTCCTGGACCAGGGATCGAACCCATGCCCCGTGCAGTGGAAGCACAGAGTACTAACCACTGGATTGCCAGGGAATTCCCTCAAATTTGTACCCTTTAACCAACATCTCCCTGTTGTCCCAATTCCCCCAACTCCTGGCAACTAGCATTCTACTCTGTTTCTATGAGTTCAACCCTTTTTTTTAAAGTTCCATATATAAGTGATACCATACAGTATTTGTCTTCCTCTATCTGGCTTATTTCACTAAGCCTAATATCCTCCAGTTTCATCCATGTTGTTGCAAATAGCAGGATTTCCTTCTTTTCTATGTCTATATAATACTTTATTGTAGGTAGATAGATAGATAGATAGACAGATAGAGAACACATCTTCTTTATCCATCCGTTGATGGACATTTAAGTTGTTTCCATATCTTGGCTACTGGAAATAATGCTGTAATGAACATGGGAGTACAGATATCTCTTCAAGACAGTGATTTCATTTCCTTTGGATAAACACCCAGAAGTGGAATTGCTAGATCATATGGTAGTTTTATTTTTAATTTTTTGAGGAACTTCCACACTGGTTTCCATAGTGGCTGTACCAGTTTACATTCCTACCACCAGTGCACAAGGGTTCCCTTTTCTCTACATCCTCTTCAGCATCTATCTCTTGTCTTTTCGATAATAGACTTCCTAACTGGTGTGAGCTGATATCTCTCTGCAGTTTTGATTTGCATTTCCCTAATTAGTGATATTGAGCATCTTTTCATGTGCCTGCTGGTCATCTGTATATCTTCTTGGGAAAAATGTCTGTTCAGGTTCTCTGCCCAAGTTTCAGTCTAATCATTTATTTTTTAAATTTTGCGTCATATGAGTTCTTTGAATATTTTGGATATTAACCCCGTATTGGATATATCATTTGCAAATATTATTTTCCCATTCAGTTGGCTGCCTTTGCATTTTGTTGATGGTGTCCTTTGCTGTGCAAAAGCTCTTTAGTTTGATGTAGTCCCACTTGTTTATTTTTGCTTTTGTTGCCCTTGCCTGAGGAGAGAGATCTAAAAGGATATTGCTAAGAGTGATGTCAAAGAGTTTACTGCCTGTGTTTTCTTCTAGGAGTTTTATGGTTTCAGGTCTTAAGTTTAAGTCTTTAATCCATTTTGTGTTGATTTTCATGTACAGTGTAAGATGAGGGTCCAATTTCATTCCTTTGCATGTGGATATCCAGTTGTTCCAACACCACTTATTGAAGAGACAGCCCTTTTCCCATTGTATCTTCTTGGCACCTTTGTCAAAAATTAGTTATTTGTATCATTAAAATTCTTTGAAAGTATGTTCACTAGCTATATAATATTCTACCTTATAAATGTACTATGAATTATTTAACTAATCATATTCAGAGACCTAGACTGATTCCACTGATCAATGTGCTGCAATGAACATACTGTGCATTAATTTTTATGTGCAATTCTATGTCCTTAGAATGGAATCCTAGATGTAGAATCATTGGATGGGACAAATGGTAAGATTATCTAAAGCAGTGGTTAATCGATTTTTAGTCTCAGGACCCCTTTGTTCTCTTAACTATTGTTGAAGACCTACAGAGATTTGGTTTATATTGGTTATATCAATATTTACTATATTAGAAATGAGAAATGAGAAATTTTAAAAAATATTTATTACTTCATTTAAAAATAACAATAAGAAACCCATTCTTTTCGGACAAATGGGTGAATCAGTGAGAGGTACAAGTCAAGCATTCAACTTTCCTGCAGCGGACTAAAGAAATTCTCATTTCTAGTGATCCTGTTCACAGCGATGGAAGATGGAGGTGCAGAGAGGACGAGACAGCCTTCCTGGAGGCAGAGGTGGGAAAGGTGGGGAGTCTGAGGGAGAGGCAGGCTGTCTCCCCATGGGACACATGGAAAATTTTCAAGACTCCAGCCCACTGGGTGAAACTTCAAAGGCTTAAGCCACAATCTTCCCTCTCAAACTTCTAAAATGCCTTATAAAATACCTCCTTTATAGAGTTTTAAATACCTGCTTTATAGGGTTCTTTTTACAAACATGAAGCCACTTATTCTCAAAACCCAACGATGAGATAGACTCCACGGATAGGAATTCTCCGCCTTTTCACGAGGAAACTGAAGCCCTGGGAGGTTGTGTGACTCGTCTAGGCCCCTGGGGCATTTTGCGGCGAGGACTAGTCACCACCCGCCCATCTGTCCGTCCGGATTGCTCGCCCAGCGGTGGTGCCCACTGATTGCGCAGAGTGAAACTGTTGGTTCATCAGTCTATCTTCTAAATCTGCCGCTTCTAAAAGTGATTAAAAGGTACAAAAAGTCCAAGTTATTCCCTAGGCTACCAGGCAGGTGCCTAGTTTTGTTCTGGGGTGGTCGGACCCCTCTCACCATTTTATTTTCCACTGAGAGATTGAATGTACAAACAGACAACGCCAAACCATATATGACAGTAGAACTCTGACTCACAGCATCTGCCGCAACCAGCTGGGGAAGCTAAACCACTCGGCTTCCAACTCAGGAGCCCCTTTCCAGCCAGGACCAACCTGAGAAAGCCAAATATGTCCCCCAAACCAACCACAGAGGACGCCCCGATTCTTGGTAGCCCGCCTCCACCTTCCCTATACCAACGACCCCCGACCCGGGCACACCCCAAGGCTTCCCTTTCTTTCATTAGGAAGCTTCCTCACTCTCCTCTCGGGCCTGAGTCTCTGCCCGATGCAAGCGACGGTGGCTGACGCCCTCACTGCAGCAAGCAAGCTCCGAATAAGTAGCCTCTGTGCTCGTTTGACTCCTCCGCGTTTGTTTCCACACCACCGAATGAATAATGAAGGATGTTACAAAGCCCCGTTATGAAAAAAGCATCAGTTATTAAACATTTGTAAAGTGCTTGACAATCATTTTAGTGTGCCTTGGAAACCCCTTGTGAAGTCCTGCTGTCCCCATTTTAGAGCTGAGAAAATTGAGAAGGAACCAGGAGATGAAGCCATTTGCCCGATCTGCCTGGAGCTGGGATGAGAACAGAGACCCCCGTGTTGTTTGAGATCTGTTGTTTATCCACGGAGCTCGGCCTTCACTTTGGAATCATTATCATTTTAAAGCATTTTACTCTGGGTTGAGTGAATATTAAGAAGTAGATCACATTTCAGCCTGGCAGGCGCTAAAGTATTGTTTTTAGTTTGTTTTTCTAAGTTTTAGTAGACGCCATATGGGCTCCATTAACTTTACTATGTAGCACAATTTTGAAGATCGTTTCTTTTCCAAAATATTTTTCACCGTCATTTAGCATTTTAAAGTTCAGCACACACATCAACCCTTGATACTTGTTTTTCTCAAAACTGTGGCCTTTTTCTCTCCCTGGCAAGGGGGGGAGAGAGGGAGGTCATAAATCCAGCCAGTGGTATGTTGTGTTACTCTGGCTGGGTGGGGTGACATGGTGGGGACAGTGTAACCTGCCCACGCTGGACGAAGTCCTCCTAAGGCAAGGGCTTTCCTTTTTTTTTTTAAAGAGAGCAGATTTTGGTCTCCACCCTGCTTCAAGTCTGAAGATTGCTGATGATGTTGACTGAAGGGGGTGAGAAGAAAGCCAAGATGCGCAGAACCTGACTTGAGTTACAAGAAGCCCTGTCTGGAAGGCAGAGGCAGGAGGGACTGGATGATTCTCTGTTGCTCCTTGTTGGCTGCAAAAATGCAGCTGCCCCTGTTGCTCTCCACCCCAGGGCAGTCAAAAAGCAGGCTGTGTGGCAGCAGCGTTTGGCCTGTGTGCCACTGAACCTGGTCCGCCCAGCGAGGAACACCCTAGTGATTTGTTAGGGACACTGGCTGAGGGTTCACCTAGGCACCCTCACTCCCTCTCCCTCACTTCTAACCTTATATGCTGGCTCCAAATTCTATTTCTTTTATATTATCCTTTCAGATTTCTTCAGTTTGGGGTGTTTTTTTTTTTCCAGGTTATTATGTATAAACATGCATAAAGGGACTTCCCTGGCGGTCCAGTGGTTAAGACTCCACGCTTCCACTGCAGGGGGCTTGGGTTCGATCTCTGGTCGGGGAACTGAGATCCCACATGCTGCGAGGTGCGGCCAAAAATAATAAATAAACAAACAAACAAACAAACACACATGCATAAAAGGTCTGCAAATATGTGTGATCAGGTATGTGTTGTGATGTCTGGTACGGGTTTTCTTTTTCCTCTGATGATGGGAGTGAGCTTTCAGTGATGTGAGAACAGGCCAAGTCTCTGAGGAGACAGGCAGCTCATCAGAGGCTGCCCATTCTGTGTTTCTGCCCATTTCTCACTGGAGCCAAGGCTCCGAAGGCAGAGGGGAGGCTGGAGGGGAATGCAGGTCTCAGGGCCTGAGGGGCTGAGGGTGGTGTTGGAAAGAGAGGGGAGAGGAAGAACCGGAGGGAGGGATGGCGCGGAGCATGCGCTGTACCCACATGAGGGCCCACCACTCCCAGCTTTTATAATTCTTGCCTGGCTCATTCGGGCTTCCTTTCATCCCATGAAACACAGGCCCCAAACCTTAGAGTTTAGAAGTCTAGAAAATGTTCCAACTAACACATTTCCTGATAACCTATTCAATGCAGGGCCAGCAGGAGTCGTCACAGACACAAAGCAAGGATGGACAGGCAGAGTTCGAGGCTGGGCCAGACCTTCCATGCTCTGAGCTGTGTCTTTCGTATCCTTCCTGCACTGTAATTAGGACTAGATGAGAAAGAAAATTAGGCATGAGTGCCAGCCACAGGTGGCAAACAATAAATGATGCTAGCAGATAAAAAGAAGTATAAGATGGAGTGCTGATCTTCCAGGCACTTTCAATATTGCTGGGAAGACAAATTGTCCATATGAAAAGGTGAACACAAATATAATGTTACAGAGTAATGCTGTTGGCCCTTGATAAAGACAGTATTTGCATATAGTCATTGAAACAGAATTTAGCCTTTAACCAGTCCTATATGTCCTCATTTTCAAATATTTAAATGTAAATGGATGTCTCTCATGGAGAACAGATGAAAAACAAATGTTTACTAAAGATATTATAAATTACGTAATATACAATGAGATTGAAACTCAAAATTAAACACCTCCCACCCCATGTCTGGGTGTGTATGTCATTAGATACGTTATTTCCATAGAGACACAGCCCTGCTCACAGTAGGATGACTTGGTGGAAAGAATATTGAATCAGAAGGTTTCAGTTTTGACTCTTTTGCTAACCAACATCATAATTTTGGGACAGATAACAGATTCTGGGCCTTATTTTGGCAATAAAAGTGCTCTAAAAGTTGCCTTAAAATTAACCAAAAATGCAGTCACTATGGAAAACAGTATGGAGGTTGCTTAAAAAGCTAAAAATAGAGCTGCCATATGATCCAACAATCCCACCCCTGGACATATATCTGGAGAAAACTATAATTCAAAAATATACATACACTCTTATGTTCAGAGCAGCATTATTCACAATAGCCAAGACATGGAAGCAACCTAAATGTCCATCAACAGATGAATGGATAAAGAAGATGTGGTACATGTACATATACTGCTCAGGCATAAAAAAGAATGAAATGATGCCATTTACAGTAACATGGATGGACCTGGAGATTACCATACTAAGTGAAGTAAGTCAGACAGAGAAAGACAAATACCGTATGATATCGCTTATATGTGAAATCTAAAACAGGACACAAGTGAACTTACCTATGAGACAGAAACAGACTCACAGACACAGAGAACAGACTTGTGGTTTCCACAACATTGTAAATCAACTATACTTGAATAAAATAATTTTTAAAAATTAACCGAAAATGTAAGAGCACCAACAAAAACCCATTCTGTCAGCTCATCTTCCCATAGGCTAAGAAAACTGTACTACTTTAACTCTAAGAAGAGAAATAAACAAAATCAAATTGCTTATCTACTGATTCCTCAGCACATGGTCTTCATTAAAATAACAGTATACACTTCATCATTGTGCACCTGGATTATATTCCATTTTCCTAAAAAAATGCATATAAGTGGGGTCTTGCCTGTATTTTCTCTTCATGATATAGAAGCTGTTACATATCCAGCTGATCACATTACTGCCTGTTGCTGAAAGGCATGAACTTCAACAAACAGGTTTTAAAATTCACTCGTGATCATTTATCGAGTGTACTGTGTGCCAGGCACACACTGAGTGTGGGAGGATCACAGGAGCATTGCTCTCGAACACAGTGGTGTAATATATAAACGGATACATGCAAAGAGACCATGGAAATGTCCTGCTGATGGTATAAATCAAGAGCCGTGCCAGAAATCCAGGAGGAAGAATACCTCTCCTGGGAGACCCTGGGAAGACTGCAGTGGAGGTGATGTTTGAGCTGAGTCTTGAAAGATGAGTGGAAATTTGCCAGGTGAAGGAGGGCAATTTACAAGCAGAGGGAATAGGATGGCTCATGAAAGTGCCTGGCACGTTTGAGAAAGAGTGCAAAGGTGTGTGTAGCTGCGGCCCAGGTTTTGTGGGAGGGAAGGAAGCTGGGAGGACGGTTAGGTCAGGGCTAGAACACGGGAACCTTGTTAGCCTACACTCGGGGTGATCACTCCTGCAGGTAATGGGGGGGCACAGAGGTGTACTGCATGATGTATTGTGTGTGCTGTGCTTTTAAGGGGAGTGGAGGTCATACGGAGTGAATGTGTAACTTGGGAGTAGAGTAAGGAGAAATGGGTTAGGGACACCAAAAGGGAGGTGGCAGTGGGAAGGGTTAACTTTGAGAAGCAGGGACTTCCCTGGTGGTCCAGTGGTAAAGAATCCGCCTTCCAATACAGGGGATGCGGGTTTGATCCCTGGTCAGGGAACTAAGATCCCACATGCCACAGGCTAACTAAGCCTGCACGCCACAACTACTGAGCTCATGAGCCTCAACTAGAGAGCCCGCGTGCCGCAAACTACAGAGCCTACAGGCCCTGGAGCCCGCACATGACAACTAGAGAGAGAAAACCCACACACCACAACTAGAGAGAAGCCCGTGCACCACAATGAAGAGCTCGCGTGCCTCAACGAAGAGCCCGAACACCACAAGACCCGACGTAGCCAAAAAATAATAATAAATAAATAAATAAAACTTTGAGAAGCGTTATTGAAAGAGAATAGATAACATGTGGTGAACCCTGGCTGTGGAGGTGGAAGGAAAGGGCAAAGCAGAGTATGACTTTGACGTTGCTCAGTACAGGGGAGACTGGGTGGCTGGTGACACTATTAATCCAGATGCAAGAACATGGAACATGATGGGTTCTCTACTCGGGTCTGCCCCAACTAAAGGATGACCATTAACTTTGGCACAGGTGGCCAGTGACCGAACAAGAAGGCAGGATGACAGCGGCTGAGAAGCCTGCCCCAGAATGAGACCTCTGATCTCTTCATTTCCATGCCTCTGGCTCATGGTATCCATCATTCGGTTCAATACCATTTGAAAGCTGTTATCTAGAAGATATCTGATCTACTGAAAACCTCTTTTTTTGGTTATTTCTTATCTGTCCTGTTATAAGAGTGTAAGTGTGGGAAGTCTGGAGCCAGATCATTCAGGCAAGTGACCTCCAGCAAGTCAGTTAAACCTTTCTGTGCCTCAGTTTCCTCATCTGCGAAATAAGGATAAAAATTCTTCATGAGGTTGTTACAGGAATGAAATGAGTTAGTCTACGTAAAAGGGTGCCTGGCACACAGTGTAAGTACCTTGTGAGTATTTGCTATCATTATTAATAAGTAATGGAATACTTGACTAAAAGTGGTACAAATATTAGAGATTTATTATCACAGAACAAGATTGGAAGTGGGCAGTTCCAGGTTGGTGCAAGGACCAGACCCTTCCCATATCCCACTCTGCCATCTTCGGCTTGTTAGTGATTTCTCCCCTCATGGTGGCAGAAAGGCTGCAGTAGTCCCAAATATCAAGTCCTCACGTGACCGGCATTTCAAGCAGGAAATAAGGGCTTTCTTCCTTGTGTAGCCCTCACTTATCAAGGAGGAGAATCTTTCCTAGAAGCCCCAGTTGGTTTCCTTTCAGCTAGAACTGATGGGTCACAGGCCCATCCCTAACTGCAAGAGGAGCTGGGAAAGAATCTGGCACTTCCAATCTATAAACAAATGAAGCAAAAGTGGAGCTGGGCTGGCTGTTGCATGGAGAATCCGCAGTGCCCATCACAGTCTGGGAGCCAAAGATTTCAAGACTGCCTCTCTCAGGCCAGGGATAACTGAGAAACAAGGACATCGCACTATTCTTCCAGAGTAAATGAGCCATAGACTTCATCCTTCAGGGGTCATTAGTTTTTTTAAGGATAGCTTTTAACTCAGGTGAGTAACTTGTTGGTGAAATAGAGAGAGAGGATATTTTTGAGCCCGGGGACCTTTCTAGTCTTCTCACCTGTTCTAGGCTGTCACCTTCCCTTCCCACAAACCAAAGGAGAAAGTTCATAATTCAGTTCACCTTGTCTAGAAGGTTGGCTAGGCCAGTCACTCTTAAAGGTACTTAAAAGGAAGTGGATGCAGGCTTCACCCCCTTTTACTGCCCCATGCCGCATCTCACCCATGGTGATGGGGTAATAAGCAGAGAGCTGTGTGAGAAGAGCTACTCTTTCCCCTTGAGAAGGACATCGCAAATCAGCAGTTCCCCTACAATCTACATCCCCACAGTCATGGCCAGAGTTTGGACCCATAGCATCTCTCATCTGGGCTCCCAATCAAATTTCTCCATCGCAAGAAAGACTGCAGACGGCAAGGTGGATGGCGAGCTCCAGAAGAACGCCTTTATAAACATCCACAGAAAGCCCTATTTCCAACATCCAATTCCGTGAACAAAGAGAGGAGAAATTTTAAAATTCCAAGGTACTTAGTTACTAATCTGATTCTGGCCTACATGTGGATATTCAATAAATACTTGTTAAATTAAACTGAGTCAAGGTTTTATTTATTCAACATACTTAAAGCTTATGTAAACCCCCTGGAGATTTGTGTCAAGCTGTTAAGTTGGAAAATATATGAAAAGTAGTATTTTCAATAGACCAGCTTTCCTCTTAATGAGCTTTATGAGCTTAGTGTAAACCAGGGGGGAGGGGGAGGGGTTCCAGGCGAGGGGACGGGAAGGAGGAGGGAAGGAGGAAAAAGGAGAAAAGCCTGTTTCTGTCTCTGTCTACATTTGCCTTCGTTGCTCTACTTATTAACCAGTTACTGCCCTCTAGCGTTCACTGTATAAATTCTCACCTGAATCCCATTTTTGTCTTTAAAAACCCTGATGACACCAGGGACCAAACCTCTTGATCTGCAAATAAGCAAATTGAAGTCCAGAGAGATGAGATGTCGAACTGACCCAGGCGGTCTCCTGGATTTCCAGTTACCCCACTGTAACTTGTCCGGCAAACCCCCATTATTCAAAACATTTCTCAGACACTGTAATAACTAATCAATAAAAATTACAGCATGCTAATCATTTAATAATACAAGGCAGACCTCGGAGATATTGCGGGTTCGGTTCCAGACCACTGCAGTAAAGTGAATACAACAAGAAAGCGAGTCTCATGAATTTTTTTGTTTCCCAGTACATATAAATTTCATGTTTACACTGTACTGTAGTATTAAGTGCAATAGCATTGTCTAAAAAAAGTATATATCTTAATTTTAAAATATTGTTAAAAAATGCTAACCAACGTCTGCGCCTTCAGCAATTCGTAGTAGCAACGTCAAAGATCATTGATTACAGATCCCCAGAACAAATATAATAATAATGAAAAAGTTTGAAATATTGAAAGAATTACCAAAATGTGACACAGAGACATGAAGTGAGAAAATGCTGTTGAAAAATGGCACCAATAGACCTGCTTGAGGCAGGGTTGCCATAAACCTTCAATTTGTAAAAAATGCAATATCTGTGAAGCATGATAAAGTGAAGCACAATAAAATGAGGTATGCCTGTAATTTTAAGTGCTATCTATTATTTCCAATGTTATTCCAAATAAAGCCAAAATTGACTATTGGTCGTTTAGATAAGGACTTATAAATAATATTGTTACATTTTAAATTTACTTAAGTTTGGAAAATGCCTATTTTACTTTTTCTTTTTTTTTTTTTTTGAAAAAATAGTTAACTAGAACAGACCCAAAGTAGATCTGGCCATTTATCAGAACTTATCATCATCTCCATGCAGGCTAATATTCTGCTAGAATTCTCCCAAAGGAACCTCTTTTGCTCATTGATGGGATAAGGGGGGTTTGTCATTTTAACTTAGAACACATATTTTCATCATTTAATCATTTTGCTGGTGGGAATAAATTTAAAGTTATCCAGCTGGACGTGTCACTTACAAGAACATTACTGAGTACCAAAAGATTTATTCAGATATTTAATTGGAAGGAAATACATCTGGAATAAGTTTTATTGGAATTCATATAAAAAGGAAAGTAAATCCATTAGAATTAATACCATAAACAGTCGACTTTATCTGGAACCAGAAACATTAATGAATTGGAGCCTAGGAGTCCTAACCCTTTTTCCTTGTAAAAAGCCAGTCGTTTTCCAATTGATGTGGCAATTATTCTTTATTGCTTTAGGTAGAGCTTTGTTTTCAGCTAATATTTTAGAGACAGATCCTTCAAATCACCCGGTTTGTTTCTTTCCCCCGCTTCTTTTCGAAGAACAAGCAAAAAGAAAGCGGTAGGAGGCATCTTTGCCTGTCTTCAAACACTTGAAAAATGCTGCGAAGATGAGCAAATCAGCAGAACCTCGCTGCATAGGGGCTATTAGTAACTACATGAATAAAGAGACATCTAGGGACCTCCCTGTCAGCCCAGTGGTTAAGGCTCCCCACTTCCACTGCAGGAGGCACGGGTTCGATCCCTGGTCCTGGTCGGGGAACTAAGATCCCACATCCCACAGCCAAAAAAAAAAAAGAGGCATCTAATGTCCTCCTTAGATGTCAGCATAGATGCCATTGATCAAATAATCAAGCCTCGAGTAACGTTTCCTGCGGAGGGATTCTAAGAGCGTTCTGCCCAAGAGACCCAGGCCTATGGCGAGGAACAGAACCCCAAAGAGCACGGTCCCGACCAGGAGCCACTGTTCAAATGCGAGGCCCTGCTGACTTTCTGGAGCACTGCTCAGGGAGGGCCCACCAGAGCTGGCCTTCCCATCTTCCTGGGAAGCTGCTGTATTTGTAGTGGGAGAATTCACATTTGACAAAGGAAACGTAGCAGGGTCCCCGGCAGCCTCTGTGTTCAAAATCAAGCTGGAAATGTCTCTTAAGGGCACCGTGTCTGGTGGGCCTTTCGAGTCTGTTGATGCCCTAAAGATGGAAGTCGGAACCTCAGTTGTGGTCGTGTTAGTGACCGTGGCTACAGGTGGGGCAGAGGTGGCCCCCTGAGGCTGAGAAGTCACAGAAGGTATCCCTGCAGTGCTGGTGGCAGGGAGAGATGCAGGCTTTGGAGTGGCCAGGATGGTGGGCAGAGAAGCAGCTGCCACTGTACTGGGGAACACTGTCACATCTTCAGGCAGCAGATGAGCTACCGTTTGTTCTGAGGGAGATGGTGACTTCTGAGAGTGGCCTTTTTCTTTATAAACAGTCCACTGTGGACTCGCCAGATCAATCTTGAGTAGTTTCTCCAAGTGATCTGAGGATCCAAACTTCGGAGAGAATGAATCTCTCCATAAGACCGTGGGCTCTGAAGCACCTGTGGGAGGAGGGGGCGTGGGAGTGATGGTGTGTGAAGACCTGCTGAGGAACAGAGACTCTTCTTGGGCCACCTCCTGGCTTGGCAAATCAGTTCCCGCCAAAGATGGAAAATCTGAAGACGGAAAGAAAATAAAAAGAAGACTTCCATATTTCCATGCGAAGGCAGGTTAACAAGGACAAACGTTATCAGCTTGTTCAGTAAGACCTCAAACTGTTGATTCTTGACATTTCATGGGGCAAAATGGAAAAATACGAATTGCTAAATCAGATCCTGATGACCTTGCCTCTTCCCCAGATGCTGTGGTTTATTTCTCGAGTGTTGGCCCAGAGGAGAAGAGAAGTGTGCAGAGGAGGATCGGGCAAATGAAGGAAGAGGTGGGAGGGGACCAGCAGAGATGATAAGAGGAGCTCAGCATGGCCGGCAAGAGGTTTAGGAAGATGGAGACCCTTCAGGGGCCAAGGCCAGGGAAGGCAGCTGGGCTGGAGTGATGCGGCAGGAAGAGGACAGGCAGAGAAAATGCTGGTGTGAGGCACAGGCTGTGCCAGCTGGGACCGCAGTGACAACTGGGAAGCAAGCCATCACTAGGGGAGATATCACGGGGCCGGGGGGTAGCCCACAGGACAATGCGGAGAGGAGACAAAATCCCAGTGACTTGCCTTCCACGAGGAGGAGGAGGAGGAGGAGGAAGCTGGAGGGTCCCTGAAGCCAAGGCAGCAGTACAAAGCTGATGACGTTTTTCAATGAAAAAAAATGGGTTTCAGAGACTTCCCTGGTGGTCCAGCAGTTAAGACTGCGTGCTCCCAATGCAGGGGGCCCAGGTTTGACCCCTGGTCAGGGAACTAGATCCTGCATGCCGCAACTGAGAGCCTGCATTTTCATATTTTTAATATTTATTTATTTATTTGGTTGCACCAGGTCTTGGTTGCGGCACACGGGATCTTCCTTGCGGCATGTGGGATCTTTCGTTGTGGCACACAGGCTTCTTTCTAGTTGTGGTGCATGGGCTCCAGAGCCCATGGGCTCAGTAGTTGTGGCACACGGGCTCAGTAGTTGTGGCACGTGAGCTCTAGAGCACGCGGGTTTAGTTGCTCCTCAGCATGTGGGATCTTAGTTCCCTGACCAAGGATCGAACCCGCATCCCCTGCATTGGAAGGTGGATTCTTAACCACTGGACCACCAGGGCAGTCCCAATAAATAAATATTTAAAAAAAAACAAAAAAAACAACCAGTTTTCAGCACCGTACTCAGGGGAGGAAGGCGATCTGAGAGATTTTCTTTTGATCCTTGCAGATTAAAATTTTAGAGCCAATATCTTAGGTTCTGAGGACCATGGACCAGTATTTGAAATCATGATGGCCACGTGGCTAGCATAAAGAGCAGAAAATCACACAGTCCCAGCTCCTGCTGAGGAGGAACCAGCCTCAGATCCTCCTCCTGTGTGAGAAAGTTTAGAGTTTTGCTCTTTGTCACACATGCCGTTTATCACAGCTCGAACTGAAAAGGCTGGTTAAAGCAATCCGGGGCAGAGAAAGACCCCTTGAATTGCTCTGTATCACTCTGCTACTTGGCTAATCATTTCACTTAAATTAGAACGGCAGAAACACAAGGAAGGAAGCAAAGGTGATTCTCCCCTCTTCTCTTTTCCATCTCCTATTTCAACTCCCGTCAATACCAGTTTCTAAACTTGACCTCACTCTCTTCTCTGCTAACAAATAGATCCAGAGGCAACTTCAGATTTGTGACATCTTTGACTACTCTCTAAGCTTCACACTACTCAGAGGTCCTTTAGAACTGTCACTTATTAATCCATCTAGAACAGGGGTCAGCAAATTATGGCCACTTCTCTTTATATGGCTTGCGAGCTAAGAATGGTTTCTACATTCTTAAATGATTGAAAAAAAATCAAGAAGGATAATATTTTGTAACATGTGAAAATTATACGAAATTCACATTTCAGTGTCCATAAATAAAGTTTTATTGGCATACAAGCATGCCCATTTGTTTACATATTGTCTATGGCTGCTTCTACTACAAGGACAGAAGTGAGGAGGTCCGACAGATTGCATATGGCCCACTAAGCCTAAAAGATTTGCCTGAAAAGCCTAAAATACTTATTATTTGGCCCTTGACAAAAAAAGTTTGTGGATACCTGCTCTAGGACACTCTAAAATAGAATTTAGATGCCTGAAATTCCTCCAACAATGCTGAAGAAAAGAGTTTCTGCTGCAGGTGATATCACATTCATAGGCATAGTGTCACCACGAGAGATAAAGAGCACCTGTATTTTTAGGTCGTGTCAGATATTTTTAAAAAGAGCAGGACTCATCATATTTCATTTTAAAGTTTAGAAAGAAGGCTAGGGCTTCCCTGGTGGTGCAGTGGTTGAGAACCCGCCTGCCAATTCAGGGGACACGGGTTCGAGCCCTGGTCTGGGAAGATCCTACATGCCGCGGAGCAACTAGGCCCGTGAGCCACAATTACTGAGCCTGCGCGTCTGGAGCCTGTGCTCCGCAACGAGAGGCCGCGATAGTGAGAGGCCCGCGCACAGCGATGAAGAGTGGCCCCCGCTTGCCGCAACTAGAGAAAGCCCTCGCACAGAAACGAAGACCCAACACAGCCATAAATAAATAAATAAATAAATAAACCCAAAAGTTAAAAAAAGAAGGCTAAATAAATGCTCTGTGATATGTGTGAACTCAAAACTTAAAATAAGGCCATTGACAAGAATGACCAAAACAGCTGTTTTCTTTCTCAAGAATACAAGGTCATAAATAAAGCAAAGCTAGGGCTATTCCCATTTCTTGATAAGATTCATCTATTGGCAAGGATCCTAGAACCACACAGGGATCCTCCACACCTGCTCCATTCACCTCACCCACTGATGTTTGCCTTTGGGGTATGGTGTTTTCTCTTAGTCACGTAGCCATGAGCTACAGAAGGAGTTGGGAAATGTGTCCTCAACCGCTCTTTTGAGTTTCATTTCCAAGTGACTTCACTAGATAAAAAATTTAGGGACTGACTATTAACTTGGAAACCAGCTGAGCAAATAGACTTTCAATTTATTCTATTTCTGAATTCCCCTATTCTAGTCCTTGGAGGAATGACAGACCACCAAGCTCCAAAAACAAACAAACAAAGATTAAATAATGCCAAGCTGCAATGATTTTACAGAATGAACAGAGCACACTATTATCTTTCAAACTTTCAGTCTGTAAATATTAGTCAATTACAGGAAACAGAGTTCATCAGGAAACAAACCACCAAACATATCTACTGAATTTCACTCTGACCAGGAGGCAGATATTTATTTTTATGGGGCAATCTCAATCCATCAACACGGGCAGATTCATAAATAGAATTACAAACACAATTTGTAAACATCTGTAGATACAGACAGCCCTCTGCACACCAAGTCCGGGGTTGGTGCCACTTTGCCCCTAGATAGCCACCGGCTCTGGGCTGATGGTGCCCCCTGGTGGCTGACACAGGAACTGTTCGATTCTAATTCCACTTCATTCACTACCTTCACACTTGCCCTTAGGAGGTTTAGGCACAAGCCAAGTTCCCTTTTCTCCCAGTTCCACTGGAGAAAATGGAATCTTTACCACATACTCCCTGTTTTATACATGCATTATAAAATCAATAACATGACAGAGGTACTATGAAAGTTATAAAACAAATTCAACGATAATTTCTATCATGTCCCAGCAACTATTAACATTTATGCATACCTTAAAATTAAAATTTTTTTCATGTAATTTAAAAACTGGGTGTTTTTCACCTGAAATTTAGGTGACATTTTATTTCTACATCTCAAACTTATTTTTTAACATCTGCATTGTATTCCCTCAGGTGGATCCATTATACTTTACACCCAACCATTCCCTAGCATTTGGACATTTAAGCTGTAGAAACTTTTAAACTAATTTCCTTTAAACTAATTCAAAAAGTGCTGTTTTCACTTTTTAAACTAATTACACAATAAACAGTTTCACAACAACAGCTTTTTATTTGGTATAGATTTTATGGAAGGCGAATGACTGGATTCAATTACCTATAATTTCTTTAATATTCTGCTTTAATTGTGAAATAGCTGATAGACATAGGGAATACACACTGAGTGTGGAAGAAAGGACACAATGAAGAAGAGGCAGTGAGAAGGGATCAGAGAGGCAGATGTGATGGTCCAACTTCTACCTGATGGGAGCTCTTGAAGGAGAAAAATAAACATTCCAATTAGTGTCTTGAGCCCTGACCTCACTGGAAACTCAGACTGCGATGTCCATTTCCTGCCGGATACCATCCCCGGGTGTCCAACAGGCTCTGCCACGTTCCAGGTGATGAAAAAAAAAGAGGACAAGCAAGAAGCCATATCCGCACAACACTGTAGGTCCCGGTGTTTTTAGCCAAGATTATATATAGACGTAAAGGAGGCGAACAGTCAGAGGCAACTGCCCTGGCCAGTGTGAAGCCCAGAAGGGGCTGGGAGACGACAAGATACTTTCCACCCAAGGTAAGATCTTGGGTGCTCTGAGAGGCCTAATTTGTTCTGTGCCATAGTCTTTTTAAAAAATTATTCTTTTTAACAACTGTGGTAAAATATACTACATACAATGTATCACTTTAACCCATTTTTAAGAGTATAGTTCCGTGGCATTGAGTTTGTGCAACCCTCACCATCAACCATCTCCAGAATTTTTCATCAGGCAAAAGTGAAACTTTGTACCTTATCTGCCAATCTTTTTAGACTTGGGCTTCTACCACTATGTAGGAAGAATTTACACAAGCAATCTGTGCTTTATGCTCCTGTTTAAGGGAATGTTTGACACATCAGGTTTTCCTGCTTCATGAACGAAACTCAGACACAGCCTCACTCAGGGGACAAAGCAGAGTCAGTGTCCGGATGGCCCGGGCAGCATCGTTCCCCAGAGAACCCTGATTGCACTCTCCCTCCCAACCGCAAAACCACTTCCCCGGCTCAGTAGACGGCACTGCCATCCATCCAGATGCTCAAGCCCAGGACTCGGACCCAGTTTCACTCTTTTCCTCGTTCCCCACATCCACACCACCAGCAAGCCCTGTCAATGCTATCACTGAAATGGCTCGTGTGTTTACTTTCCTCCATCTCCTCCACCGTCTCCCTGGTCCCCAAGGCCACGGCCTTTCACTCGGATCTCGTCCCAGCCTCCTACCCAGTCTTCCCACATGCCCTCTTGCTGCTGCATCACTGTCCATTCGCAATAGAGCAGTCACAGTGAGCTTTGAGAAATCACCTTTAAAACAGCACGTTATACGTGCCTGCTGAAAACCTTCCAACGGCTTCCCATCATGCACCGAAAATAAAAACTCCTTACCCGCTACAGAGCTTGATGGGATCGCCCCACTTTCCTTCCTTCTTGCACGTCACTCTTTACATGGTTCACTATGAGTCAGCTGCTGAGATTGGAGTGTTTGAACAAACACTCCCAAACCATTCTGCCTTAGGATATTAGAACAGGCTGTTTCCTCTGCCTGGAAGGTCTTCCTACAATCTTCCCACATCTGGCTCCTCCGTGTTCAGATCTCAGCTTAGGGGTTACATGTTCACAGACACTTCCCCTGATCACCTAATCCAGACGGTCCACTCAGTGATTATCTATTTTTTCTTTTTTGCTGTGCTGTGTGGCATGCGGGATCTTAGTTCCCGGACCAGGGATCGAACCTGCGTCCCCTGCAATGGAAGCGAAGAGTCTTAACCACTGGACCCCCAGGGAAGTCCCTCTGTGATTATCTACTATGTTGTCTTAGCTCAATTATCTGCATAGCTCTTATGACTATTTTTTTAAATGGGAATTTTATGTTTTAATTTTCTCTGCTTTGAAAATATATTCTTATATAAAGGCCATGTTTCATTTTATTATGATCAGTTATTTTTTTAATTTAAATTTTTTTATTGAAGTATAGTAGATTTACAATGCTGTGCTAATTTCTGCTGTACAGCAAAGTGATTCAGTTTATATATATATATATATATATATTTTTTTTTTTTTTTAAGGGTAACCACCTCTTTTTTAAAAAATAAATTTATTTTATTTATTTATTTATGTTTGGCTGTGCTGGGTCTTCGTTGCTGCCCGCGGGCTTTCTCTAGCTGCGATGAGCGGGGGCTACTCTTCATTGTGGTGCACGGGCTTCTCATTGCAGTGGCTTCTCTTGTTGCGGAGCATGGGCTCTAGGCACACAGGCTTCAGTAGCTGTGGCACGGAGGCTCAGTAGTTGTGGCTCACGGGATCTAGAGAGCAGGCTCAGCAGTTGTGGCGCACGGGCTCAGTTGCTCCGCGGCATGTGGGATCCTGCCCGACCAGGGCTCGAACCTGTGTCCCCTGCATTGGCAGGCAGATTCTTAACCACTGTGCCACCAGGGAAGTCCTACATTCTTTTTTTTATATTCTTTTCCATTACGGTTTTTCATAGGTTTTTTTTTTCTTTCGGCTGCAGTGGGTCTTCGTTGCTGCATGCCGGCTTTCTCTAGTTGCGGTGAGCGGGGGCTACTCTTCATTGTGGTGCACGGGCTTCTCATTGCGGTGGTTTCTCTTGTTGTGGAGCACGGGCTCTAGGTGCGCGGTCTTCAGTAGTTGTGGCACACGGGCTCTAGAGCGCAGGCTCAGCAGCTGTGGCGCACGGGCTTAGTTGCTCCGTGGCATGTGGGATCTTCCCGGACCAGGGCTCGAATCCGTGTCCCCTGCATTGGCAGGCGGATTCTCAACCACTGTGCCACCAGGGAAGCCCTTTCACAGGATACTGAATATAGTTCCCTGTGCTATACAGTAGGACCTGTTGTTTATCCATTCTATATATAAAAGCCTACATCTGCTAACCCCAGCCTCCCACTCCATTCCTCCTCAACCCCCTACCACTGGGCAACTGCAAGTCTGTTCTCTATGGCCGTGGTGACTATTTTTCTTGATTATTTATTTATTAAGGTTATTGTCTCTCTCTCCTAAAATATTAGTTCCAGAAATGAGAACCTTGATTTTTCATGTTTAGTGTCGTATCTTTCTATCCTTAAGGTGTAAAAAGTGCTTGGCACATAGAAGATGCTAAATAAAATTTGTTTCTTATCGAATAAATGAACAAAGGAAATATTATTAATACCTAAGGGTGTAAGGACAAAAACTTTATAAAACTGAAATAAAAGTAAACTTCATACTTGAAAGCATTTCATCCTGAAAATTAACAAGCCAAAATCTCACCAAGGCATATCCAAATAATTATTTTTACTTGTTTATTTTCTGTATTCTGAGCAAATATGTAATTTCCAAATGTGGAGACTCTATTTCCAATGCCTGCACAAAATCTGGCATGTAGCTGTTTCTCAAAAACTTCTTAAATGAGCTTCCTTGCAGGTCTGGATAATAAAATCCAGTGAGTTTGATTTCAGAGAATGTGATTACAAAATAATTGGAACCTAATGACAAATGTACTGTAATTTTATATACTGTATTTACATCGTCTTAACCCTTTCAAAATAGTCACCCCTGGAGACCTGTGTACTTATTCCAATGTTACTGACACAGTTCTATTAAGACATGTTTCAAAATGTTTACATGAAAGATCTATGTGCCTTTTATCTTAAGAAGGTAAAAACAAAAACAAAACAAAATACTATCATTCATAGGTATAAAATACTTTCACTGGAAAAAAGAAAGATGTTTGGTTGAATCAACTGAATTTTAAATCATGAGATTTTTTCTGATGTGCCTCTATATTTGTGATCCCTTTTGGCAGTTCTTCTTAAACTCTTGCAGGCAACCTTTCTACATGAATCATATCCTTAAATAATTCCAATCACAAAAGACAAAGAACAATGTTTTTATTACCTCTAATGATCCTGTAACTCATAAGTCCCTTTGCTGGTTTCAGGGGACAGGCTTCCTCAGTGGGACAGAAAAACAGGTAGCAGTTGGGTAGTTTAGTTGTTTTTCGAGTGTCGAAGATCATCAAGTTACATGCTTTGTCCCCTGCAATGAAAGGTTTCATAAGCATTATTCTGAAATAGGATCTTCCAAAGAATAAGGCGAGCAGGAAAACATTTATCCTAGCGGCCAACACAAAAACCTTTGTTCATTGCCTGCTGGCCGCTGAGTCATTTCCTTTTCCTTAGTTTAGTCACTGAAAGCAACTTTTAAAGACCTCAGGTTTAAAAATCAGAATGAAGGTAATTTTGGCGAAACATTTTTAATAGTACATTTCATTCTTTAGAAAGAAGCCTTCCATTTGCTAAAATATTTATCAAAACATACATAGAAATACTGAGTCTACAACTCACTACTGAGTCCGACCTTAGGAAATGGATCTAACCCTAATGCCTGTACGTACCTCTTGCATACTGAAGGCATCTTAGATGCCTACGAAGCCATCAGTCTGGTTTTCTTGGTGTGGGGCGAGGGGAGGGTGGTGGGCAGGGAGGGTCAGTAAATTCAGCCTTATACATATCATGCCTCCTTCCACAATGGAGCTGCATAGCATATGGAATGCCAAGTCTATTGTTTACTTTTATCAGTACCATTCTTCTTTTGGTTCTTCAAATTTCTGCTCTTCCTTATCATTTTTGTTTGTCTCCCAATCAGGCAGTGGTCAGGGATCACCCTTGACTCCCCCAGTGGGAAATAAGACTGAGTTCGTTTCTGCAGGGGTTTTATCCTATCATGTCTCCATTAGCCAGGTAACAAGAAAGGTACTCTGGTTACTTTGGCTTTTCCTTTCCCCACGATGTGATAATTCTACAAACCATTTTTGTGGGCACTTAGGTAAAGGGGAGGGTCCATAAAGGGTCCAAGTTGTACACAAAATTTTGTGTCCTTTGTATTTGTGGGCATTTTTCTAGAGTCTGTGGCTATAGGCAAATTATCAAAGTGCTTTTTTGGAACCCTAAACGGTCAAAAACCAATGCTCAGTAAAAGAGGGAAAAGTCTGAGATCCATTAACTGAGACCCACGGTACCTCTGCTTACAGTAAAGCAGTAACAGTACTTTTGCTTGTAGAATAAAGCCGCAAACCCTCATTTCTTACTAAACACCTATCACGGAACTGAAGAGAAATGCAAGGTTTCCTGTGTTGCCAGGATACGCCCACATGGCATTCAGTCCTATTTGCAGGTGATGTTTCTATTCCACATGTATGTTGATATCAACATTTAAAGAAAAACTAGAAATTTAAATGAGATCTCTATGACTCCCATAAACTACGTCTCTATGAAGAGTGTCCAAAAGCACACAGCTCAATTTGAGAAGATCATTGAAGTATTTGCTTCCTCCTGACAGCAAATACCTGGTGTCATTTCTACCCGAATTCTCCAGTTCTCTGATTCTCTAACACCAACGGGGTGTCTTACAATTCAATTCGATTCTAATACTAACTGCCTGGAGTGAGTGTCAGACCCCACTGGTCTAGGGCTCAGTCCCATAAGACTGTCCCCACTCAGACACCAGTCACAGTATCGGGTCCTCAGGTCACTCACACATACGGCAAACTTGGCTATCACCCCCCCACCCCAGGTTCAATAACTTGCTAGAACTACTCGCAGAACTCAGGAAAATGCAATACTTACCGTTAGAGTTTATTACAAAGGATACAAATGAACAGCCAGATGAAGAGGTACATAGGGCGAGGTCTGGAAGGGTCCCAAGTGCAAGAGCCTCTGTCCCTGCGGAGCTGGGGTGTCTCCTGGCACATGGATGTGTTCACCAACTTGGAAGCTCCCCGAACCCATCATTTAGGGGTTTTCATGGCAGTTTTATTATGTAGGCATAATTGATTAAGTCATTGGCCATTGGCAACTGAATTCAATCTCCACCCCCTTTCCCCCTACCTGGAGGTGGGTGGAGAAGACTGAAAGTTCCAAGCTTCTAAGCAAAGCTTGGTCTTGCTGGCAACTAGCAGCCATCCTGGCGCGATCGAGGGTCCCACCAAGAGTCACCTCGTTAGCATAAGCTCAGGTATGGTTGAATGGGGCTCCTTATGAATAACAGAAGAAGCTCCTAAGCTCAGAAAATTCCCAGGGTTTTAGGACCTCTGTGCCAGGAATCAGGGACAAAGACTATAAATAAATATAAATACGCAAAAGTCTGTGTCCTTCAATTTCATGTCCATGTGTATTTGTCTTATTATACCACAATCATTATAGCATGAAATGGAAATAAAGATCTAAGAGAAAACATATGATTTAGTCAGCTGATAAATCAAGTAAGGATCACGAGTCCCGTGTTCACTAGCTCTTCTAGGGTCCTTGATGACAAGGTCTTTTCCATCTTATTCACTGTTTTATCTCCAGCACCTACCAAGGCATTAGGTGCTCAATAAACTTATGTGGGTTTTTTTGTTTGTTTATTAGATATATACTTCTGTTTTCAGGTCATAGGTTTGGAGCCTGAAATATGCAAGGGCATGGTTCAAACCTGTGGGCCTCAGTTTCCTTCTGTGTCATGGAATGGGTCATTCTAAACCCCTTCCCATGCCTCTTAGATTCCTAGAAGCTGCAATTAGTGGCCAGTGGCTTCCTGACTCACCTGTGCCACCAGCTCCAGGGAAGGGAGATAAAACGGAAATTTTGTGCTTCTACTTAAAACTCAAATGCTGATTCTCCTATGGGATGACTTTAGAATTTTATTTTTTGCCTCAACTCCCTTTCTGTTTAAACGTTCTTTCTAATATCACACTGTATTCCAATATTCCATGATGATGGAAGCCAAGCATTTAAATAGGACTTTTGTTTTCAGTATCTCAGATGCCTGTTAGAACATAACACCAGTCGTTTTCAACCCTTTTTCTACCCACATATCTGAGTGATAATATATATACACTCATCAGTAACTTTGGCTCAGCTTAGGGGAGGGGAGAGCACACCATGGAACATTCCGTAGTGATTTTGCCACCCACTTTTCTACCCCATTGAGAATCACTAGTACAAACCATTTAGCTTCATCAACCAGCTACTTACATCACAAAACACATGGAATAAAGAGTTGCCAAGGCATTATTACTTACCTGATATGTTTTTTGTTGAGCAGCAAGAATTAATGCAGTCTTCTTGAGTTAATGTGTGTATGGGCTCATTGCCTCTGATTCCCTTGGAAAGAGATGACTGGATGTCAATGACCATATCTTCTAGACTCTTGGTGGGGCAGTTCTGACTGGTGGACAGCCTTAGTGTCAGGAAACAAATTATTACACGAGTGTAAGTCAAGCTCCATCCCTCCCGGAAGAACATTTTAAATTTCAGTTTAGTCTTGGTCTCCAAAGGTCGGATAACTCTCCCTCTGGCCTGAGTTTGCTTCAAGAAGATTGTACAGATGATGGAATTTCTCTCTAGCACAAAAATAGAAAATCATCAATGAGTTTTGTTTCTTTGAACAAACCTAGAGAAGATACATTTCATTTCCTTCAAGTCAATGTAAACAACTCACAATTCATAGGACAGGAATAAACAAGTATTTTTTATTTGTTTCACTTTTAATAGATTTGAGACCTTTCATTAAAAACTTGGCAAAAAGCTAGTAAGCACACACACATGCGCTCTCCCATCAATGCTTAAAATCTGACAAGTATCTATGAAAGAAGAGGTAGTCTGCTTTTCAGTTCTAGAATCCTTCCTCTTCTTGCCTCTCCTAAGAAGAGGGGAAAGGACACAAAATCTGTGGTCATTGATGAAGCAATGATCATCGCTTTGGACATATTTTCTTTCTCAGTAATAACAATTAGCATTTTAAAATCACCTACTGAGTGGTAGGCAATGCGCTAAGAAAATTACATATATTGTCCTTCTAGGAATTAGCCCATCAACAGGGGGAATATTCTGGCTCAGTTGAAGGAAACTGTAGGGGCAAGTGTTCTTTTTGACATCCCTAAAAACACAAAAGTCATAATACATATAATGCCAACTCCATTGGTGAGCTGGTTCTTCCAGAAAAAAAAATGTTAAACTGGCAAGGCTATATCAGAAAATATCCTCATTTCCAGAATACAAATTGTTCACTAAATGATAGCCTAGATCAGAATTACCGCTTCTTTAATTTTTTTTTTTTTTTTTTTTTTTTTTGGTTATGAACCCTTTGGTACTCTGGTGGTGCTTAGGCTCTCTTCTGACATGTTTTAAAATGTATAAAAGCCATATTGTTAAATGTATAAAATGAAATATATAGGATTACAAAGAAAGATAGTTATATTGAAATATAATTACTGAAAAGTTTTTAAAATGTGCCTATAAGACTCTGATGAAAGATATCAAAGAAGATCTAAATAAATGGAGAGATATTCCATGTTCCTCAGTAGGACTACTCAATATTGCTAAGATGTCAGTTCTTCCCAACTTGATCTACAGATTCAATGCAATTCCAATCAAAATCTCAGCAAGTTATTTTATAGACCTCAACAAACCAATTTTAAAGTTTACATGGAAATGCAAAAAGGCCCAGAATAGTCAACACAATACTGAAGAAGAACAAAGCTGGAAGACTGACACTACCTGACTTCAATACTTACCAGAAAGCACTGCTAATGAAGACAATGTAGTACTGGCAAAATAACAGACAAATAGATCAATGGAACAGGATAAGGAGCCCAGAAATAGACCCACACAAATACAGCCAACTGATCTTTGACAAAGGAGCAATGGCAATTCAATGGAGAAAGGATATTCTTCTCAAAAACGGTGCTGGACAATTGGACATCCACATGCAAAAAAAATCTAGACACTGACCTTACATCTTTCACAAAAATTAACTCATAATGGATCATAGACCTAAATGTAAAATGCAAAACTATAAAACTCCTATGTAACATAGAATAAAGTCTCTGTGACCTTATATTAGGTGAGTTTCTAGATAACAACACCAAAAGCACAATCCATGAAAGAAAAAATTGATAGGTTGGATTCCATTAAAATTAAAAACTTCTGCTCTGTGCAAGACACTGTTAAGAGAATGAAAAACTAAGCCACAGACTGGGAGAAGGTATTTGCAAAACACATATTCGATAAATAACTGGTAGCTAAAATACACAAAGAACTCTTAAAACTTACCAAAAAGAAAACAAACAACCCAATTTAAAGTGAGCAAAAGACCTGAACAGACACCTCACCAAAGCAGCATATGAAAAGGTGCTCAGTATCATTGTCATTGGGAAACTGCAAATTAAAACAACAATGAGATGCCACTACACACCTATCAGAATGACTAAAATCCAAAAAACTGACAATACTAAATCCTGACAAAAACCTGCATACAAATATTTATAGCACTTTATTCATAATTGCCAAAAAACTGGAAGCAACTAAGATGTCCCTCAATAGGTGAAGGGATAAACAAACTGGTATATCCACACAATAGAATATTTTTCAGCAGTAAAAAGAAACGAGCTATCAAGCCACAAAAAGAGTAACCTTAATTGCATATCGCTAAGTGAAAAGAAGCCAATGTGAAAGGTATGATTCCAACTCTATGACATTCTGGAAAAGGCAAAACAACATCGACAGTAAAACATCAGTGGTTGTCTGGAGGAAAGGGAAGGGCTGAATAGGTGGAGCACAGGGGATTTTTAGGACAGTGAAACTATTCTATATGATGCTGTAATGATGTATGTCATTACATTTATCAAAACCTATAGAGCTGTAGAACATAAGAGTGCATCCTGGGGCTCCCCTGGTGGCGCAGTGGTTGAGAATCCGCCTGCCAATGCAGGGGACACGGGTTCGAGCCCTGGTCTGGGAGGATCCCACGTGCCGCGGAGCAACTAGGCCCGTGAGCCACAACTACTGAGCCTGCGCGTCTGGAGCCTGTGCTCCGCAACAAGAGAGGCCGCGATAGTGAGAGGCCCGCGCACTGCGATGAAGAGTGACCCCCACTTGCCGCAACTAAAGAAAGCCCTCGCACAGAAACAAAGACCCAACACAGCCATAAATAATAAACAAATAAATAAATAAATAAAGAGTGCATCCTAATATAAATAGGTAGACTTTGGTCAGTAAAAAATAAATAAATAAAAAAACCCAGTTGCTTTTCCTTCCTGGCTGCTTGAAGATCAGCCGCCATTATGAACGACACGGTAACTATCCGGACAAGGAAGTTCATGACCAACCGACTACTTCAGCACAAACAAATGGTCATCGATGTCCTTCATCCTGGGAAGGCAACAGTACCTAAGACAGAAATTCGGGAAAAACTAGCCAAAATGTACAAGACCACACCAGATGTCATCTTTGTGTTCGGATTCCGAACCCATTTTGGTGGTGGCAAGACAACTGGCTTTGGCATGATTTACGATTCCTTGGATTATGCAAAGAAGAATGAGCCCAAACACAGGCTTGCAAGACATGGCCTGTATGAGAAGAAAAAGACCTCGAGAAAACAGCGAAAGGAACGCAAGAACAGAATGAAGAAAGTCAGGGGGACTGCAAAGGCCAATGTTGGTGCTGGCAAAAAGAAGGAATAAAGACTCTGCAGTGACTGTGTCTGTGGTGATTGTGCAGATTTTTCATGAGAGAGTTAATAAACTAAGACTTTTTACATAAAAACAAACAAACAAACAAAAAAACCCAGTTTTTTAAAAAAACAGTATATGGTAATACAGCACAAGTCTAATACCTTCCTTGCTAACTCTTATGTCCAACTTTCTAAAACAGTAAAATGAAAGTAACATTTATGGTTCTCTACGCTAAGCACTTTACATATATTATGTCATTTAATCCTTACAAGAATCCTATAAGCTAGATCCCATTAGCTCCATTTTCAGTTAAAATAAAAACAACTGTGTGATAAATAACAGATGGTAGGTCTAATCATTGCCATAATTTTGAAGTAGTGTTGAATGTAATGATTTTGAGATATATGCAGTAAGTCACATGACATGGAAATATTTGTGATTTCTACTGGTGGCAAATCAGAGCTACCCTACCACTAATACTCCTGCGGCTTTTGCCTATATGCCTCTTAAAGGAAATACTACACTACATTTAGAGGTTAGCAAAATAAACTTTTCCACCCAAGTTCACAGACTTTCTGAATACTGTCCATGGACTCCCCAGGTTAAGAATCCTGGCACAAGTTACTTTTTATGCTGCCACACTTTGCAAGTCACTGGAGAAAACAAAACAGGAAAAAAAAAGAAAAACCAGGCCAACACTTCACTTTGAATGGATTCTAAGAATCTCTCCTCAAGCTGCTGCAAAGAAACCTGAACTGTGCCAGGGGATGCAGGAGAAGAGCTGTGCTTTCAGTACCAGCATCTTTATTGCTCCTGGATCACAAGCATACTAAAGCGCTTATCTCATTAATGGTACCAAACAATTATTAGGTAAATTAATTCTTCTAATACATTATTATTTAGGCCTTAAAGGTCCAAAGATGAACAGATTTTTAAAACGTGGCAAATACATAAAGTGGAATATTATTCAGCTACAAAAAGGAATGAAATTCTCAAACATGCTACAATCTTGAAATCATTATGCTAAGTGAAATAAGCTGGATACAAGAGGACAAATATTGTATGATTGCACTTATATAAAGTATCTAGAAGAGGCAAATTCACAGAGATAAAAAGTAGAATTGAAGTTACTAGAGGTTGGTGGAGGAGGGAATGGGGAGTTACTGTTTAATGGGTACAGAGTTTTCCTATCGGGGATGCCAAAAATGTCCTGAAAATGGACAGTAGTGATGGTTACCCAATAATGTGAACGTACTTAATGCCACTAAATTGTACACTTAAAATGATCAAAATAATACATTTTGTTACAGTATGTCTATTTTACCACAATAAAAAGATCAAAACAAGCTTACAATTAAAAAAAAAAGGTTCAAAGTGAAGTTGAATCCTGTTGAAATAGAGTGGGAAAAGGACACAGGTGGGTAAGAGAAGATGCACCTGAGCTTTAAATGCCTGCTGACTGGAGTTACGGGATCGTACCTGCAATCAGTCAAATGTTGGAAATCATTTTTCTCACAGCATAATCTAACTTAATTTATCAAGGTGTTTATAACTGTGTATAAACACACACTCTACAGAGTATTAGACAATTAGCGGGTTCGATAAATACAGGATACGAATCATACAAGAAAAAATGGGAAATCTGCCTTTTCTTTGAGGAAAGGTACGTGGCTCACTAAACCATTCTTCTGACCCTGCTGCTGGCTTGCCTAAAGACCGTCTCCAGGATACGGGGGCCACCAGCATCCGGCTCAGCCAGTTCTCCGAGCTCCCGGAGGGGCGGAGGAGGCTTGCCCCGGGAAAGGGCGGGGGGCGCCGCTGCCCCCGCAGGTGGCGATACTGCCCGCGGGGGCTGGAGGGGAGGATGGAGAGCCTTTACCTGGAGACGGGAGGACCGGGCCCTGCTGCCCTCCCGGTGCAGGGCAGCCCCGCGCGCTCGGGGAAGCAGCGGCGGATCCGCGAGGGGTTCGTGGAGGACGCCCGGGAGACTCCGCAGCTCTCGCCCAGCCCTGGGTTTGTAATTCACGAGTTCCTGCTTCCGTTGCGGCGGCCGAAAGTTTGCCGGAGGTGGAAGGGCACGTTCCCGCCCTGCAACCCGGAGCTGCTTCCCAGCAACCTGGAGCAGGCCCCCTGGGCACCGGGGAGAGCCGGGAGCCCCTCCCCGGGTCCCCCGGCTCCCCACTCACCCACCCCCGCCCTGCATAGCTGCTGTGCGCGCTGCCAGGGCGGGGGCGCCACCCTCGTGGGTGCCTGAGGGTCTGCAGCTGCGCCTTCTCGCTTCCTGGAGACCAGAGAACAGGCAAATACCACGATGAAAGTCAAACAGTACTCAAATGTACACTGTACAGGCATACCTCCGTTTGCACTTAGCAGAGACTGCTATTTTTTTTTTTTCAACAAATTTAAGGTTTATGGCAATCCTGCCTGGAACAAGTCTATTGGTACTGATTTTGGAGAGGCAGCAGTGAGTGGTGGCGTGAAGCGAGATCTTAATTCCCTGCCCAGGAATTGAACCTGGGTAGCCTGGATGAAAACTAGGAATCCTAGACACCACACCCCCTGGCTCTTGCCCCCAGTGAAAAATGCATTTCTCATGGAGGCAAAAACTGTAAAAACAGGTACAAAGTTTACTATTGGAGACATAGCACAACAAGTGGGAGAGCAGACAGAGAAACATTTGTTTAGTTGAGGTAGAAGCAAGGTAGAGATGCATACCCGGAGAGAAAGGGTGTGAGCGCCCTCCTCCGTGAGAAGGAGCACGATAAAGAGGCGGTTAGGTCATTTATATAGGGCAGTTCTTCCAGGTCTTTGTTTACCTTTGGCCAATTATCTGGTTTCTTTTTCCACCTGCCCTGCCCTAAGACCCTCCCCAACACGCATGCGCAACTTTTTCCAAGCTAGATTACAGCCCAGAGGCCTATGGGACCGCCTTAGCATCACATATTATGGGGTGGCGCCCCCTCCTTTTTGACCCCCAAGGAGCCTTTCCGTGCATGTGCAATGTTTCCCTTGCCCCAAGGATGGGAATTTATGACCTCTTGATCTTTTAACAGGGTTTAGTCCCACTCTGTCCCTGCCATAAAAATGTCGAATGTCTGGTTATTTACTCTATTTCTGTTGCTGGTTTTTACATCGAGGTGCAGATCTCGAAATATAGACAAGAGTCCGGACATAAATGTGTAGTCCTGGAGCCCGTTTGTCTCTTGCTTCAGGAAATGTAAACAGGGGGTTGGTAATGAATGTCCGGCCTGGAGCCCATCTCCTTCTCACCCCAGGAAGTGTGAACAGGAGGCCAGTTGGAAATGTCTAGCCTGGAGCCCATCTATCTCCTACCTCGGTGCCATGTCTCCAACAGCATTTGCTCGTTTTTTCATTATTATTATATTTACTATGATGGTGATTTGTGATCAATAATCTTTGATGTTACTACTATGACTTGCTAAAGGTTAGAATGATAGCTAGCATTTTTTAGCAATATTTTAACATTAAGGTATGTACTTTGTTTTTTAGACATAACGCTATTGCACACTTAATAGACTACAGAACAGTGTAAACATAACTTTTATATGCACTGGAAAACGAAAAAATTTGTGTGACTTTATTGCAATATTTGCTTTATCTGGAACTGAACTGTGGTATCTCCCAGATATGCCTGTACAATGAAAACCCTGCCTCTCACCCCTGTGTCCCAATCTAGTTCTCCTCCCCAGAGGCAACCGCTGATCACAGTTTCTTCACGTTCAAGAGTTTACAGTGCCTGGGCTTCCCTGGTGGCGCAGTGGTTAAGAATCTGCCTGCCAATACAGGGGATACGGGTTTGAGCCCTGGTCCGGGAAGATCCCACATGCCTCGGAGCAACTAAGCCTGTGTGCCACAAATACTGAGCCTGAGCTCTAGAGCCCGCAAACCACAACTACTGAAGCCCGCGCGCCTAGAGCCCGTGCTCCTCAACAAGAGAAGCCACGGCAATGAGCAGCCCACGCACGGCAACAAAGAGTAGCCCCGCTCGCCGCAACTAGAGAAAGCCCGTGTGCAGCAACAAAGAACCAACACAGCCAAAAATAAATTAATAAAATAAAAAAAAAAAAAAGAGTTTACAGTGCCTTCTATCAGGGGCATAGTTAAGAGAATCCTATTTCAATCGTTCAAGGCATGGCGGGTCCTTAATTAGGTTGGCAATTCTTGAGTTAAATGTGCAAGTCAAGACTCCGAGAAGGCATTGGGATTCCGCATGATTTATTGTTAATAGGTATGGGTAATAATGATGAAAACAATGGTGTCTATTATTAAAATGTTATCCCTGATATTTAGCATAGTACCTGGTATGTAATAGGTATATAGTAAATATTTAACAAAAATATATTTGTTGATTGCATGAATGGAAAAGAAGGGCTAGGCGTAGGTTTTACAAGTGTGTTTCTAAATTAGTGCTTGCTCCCCCAGCCTCATATACAGGTGAACAAGTGCAACGTTACTAAACCACTGACACAGCTTGCCAAGTGTTCTAACCTTTCACGGTATCTCTACCTTGGTTGGTGTGAAAGAGCTTTCAAAACTAAGGCACCATGCAGCTGTAGATTATTATTCTAGGCCTGAGAACCAACAGCTCTAGTTTTAGCCAGTAGCTACTGGAGGCATATGTTGCCAGAGATGCCTGTGAACAATGGTCCATTGTGTGAAACTAACTCTACTAGTTGTATCCAGAGGATGACCTGCTCTTGAATTACAATAATGTTGCGAATATTTGTTTTGAAGAGTGACCAAAGTAAACTCCAGTGTGAATTCCCATCGGAGTAATTTTCCTGATGCAACCAGAGACTGAGGTGCTGAGTACATTTTATCTATAGATGATATACACGAAGGTCCAGGGTATAGAGAGGTCACAATCTTTGAATCTCCTTTCATAGGTGGTCCATGCTAGGAGCTAAGTAGACCTTTCCCCACTTAGGAACTTCAGATTCAAGGTTTTGGTTTTTTGGGTTGTTTTTTGTTTGTCTGTTTGTTTTTTTACATTTCACTGAAAACTTTTTATTGGCCTTTTGGATTGAAAGGGGAATTTATTTGCCAGGAAGGATGATCCCATCATACTTCTGCTGAAACCAGCACATGGCCTCCCCTTTGCTGATTAGGTGTTTGGCCCCAGCGCAGCCTGTCCTGTGCTTCTTGTCTGTGATGCTGAAACCTGGCCTACCCAGCGCCACGTAGAAGTTTAGGCCGTAGATGCCAATGCTTGGGTCATATTTGATCCCCAGATTGATGTGTTCTCGGATTCCAAAACCAAAGTTTCCAGTACCTGAGAAGTTATTTTTTCTTAATTCGCACTGTCGCACCTTTAGACCTTCCTCCAGGATTTCTTCT
Source organism: Balaenoptera borealis (assembly GCF_965194805.1). NCBI lineage: Eukaryota > Metazoa > Chordata > Mammalia > Artiodactyla > Balaenopteridae > Balaenoptera > Balaenoptera borealis. The sequence goes on from NC_138870.1 coordinate 10,581,165, forward strand.
GCGTTGGCCTCACAGACTGTGCAGTGGATGGCAATCTTTTCATTTCTCCTGATGCCAAAGGATCTGACAGTGTATCTAGCTTTGGAGAACACAGGGGTCTGGCCTGTGAGCTGCTCCAGCACCTTGGCTGCCCCGGTCAGTCTGTCTCCACTCTCCCCTACACAGATGTTGAGGCAGAGCTTGCAGATGCGAAGTTCCCGCATGGGGTTCTCCTTTGCACCTTGATCTTGAACCATGATGGGAAACAGGAAGAGAGCCAGATGCAAGGTTTTGAGACGATGAACCTGGTTATGGTTGAAGTAATATATTTTCAGTTATGACAGTGAACAGAGGACAATTGATGAAAATAATGATTAAAGAAAAATTTTCTCTTGATATGAACTAGGAGTTTAAATTAGAAATTATATCCATTGTCACCTTGTTGCCGAAGAGATTCTAAATCCTCTTCTCCTAATACTTAGAAGTACCATTTATGCAGAGGCAGATTTTTTGAAGTATTTTATTCAGAAAATATGCATTAAGCATCTGCATGGGAAATTAAAGACCGATAAGACACGAATCTGTTATTGAACACAAGTTCATGTGCCCTACGCACAGTGAAGCCAAACAAACTAAAATGTCAAGAGTTTGAAGTTTGGAGCAGAGAAAGGTTTATTGCAGGGCCATGCTAGGAGAACGGGTGGCTAGTGCCCAAAAAACTCCGGAACTCCCCGAAACATTTCAGCAAAGTCTTTTTAAAGGCCAGGTGATGGAGCGTCCCAGCGTGTGTGATCAGCTCACGCATAATTCTCTGACTGGTTGATGGTGAGGTAACACGGCAGTTAACATTATCAATCCTTAGGTGCCAGAAGGTCTGGGAGCTACTTGCTCATTATCATCAAATAGTTAATTTCTTCCATGTGGTGGTGGTTTTTAGCCTCTGAAAAACTCATGAAATATGCGTGAGATACTGAGACCAGCTGGGACCAGGGAACCTTTGCTGCAGTGCTTGCACCTGGACAAACCTCTCCTCAAGCAGCAAAATACAAAGAAACTATATGGGACTAAAAATAACTGCGTGCATGCCTTGGGGCAAATTATGGACAAAAAGATACAAAAGACCAAAAAACTCAAAAGCCAGTTCTGAAGAGCCGGGAGCCAAAAGCAGGGTGTTGGGAGAAAAGCAGGGTACTGAGCATGCCCCCTGCACTCAACACCACCTAAGGGGTGGGCAAAACACCTACGCCACCCCTCCGACCCCACATAAGGAAAAAGCTTGTGCTCGCTCCCTCCTGCTGCAGCGGGGCCCCAGTAAAGCCTTGCCTGAATTTCTTGTCTGGCCTCTAGTCAATTTCTATTGAAATTGGCCTTCTTGGGAAGGCCAAGAACCCTGGTCGGTATCAATACTATCTCTGGATACTCCAGAGAAGAGCTACAGCAGAGGATATGCGGGAGGGTCTGTCCTGGGAAGGCCCCATAGGGTCCTGCTTGGTTATAAATCTATCTTCAAGATGCTTATTGTTCAGTGGGAAAGACACACAGGTGAATCAATGATTGTGTAAAGACTACATGTTATAATAGAAGATGCTAACTAAGGAAGCTCACACAGGGGACATCTAATCTGCACTTCTGGGAGGAGGTGCATAAGTTCAAATTTTTTTTAAGACTTTATTTTTTTAGAGCACCTTTAGGTTCATCGCAAAATTGAGAAGGTACAGAGATTTCCCATATGCCCCTGCCCCCACTCATTCACAGCCTCCCCATTATCAACATCCCACATAAGAGAGGTATATTTGTTACAACTGATGAACCTATATTGACCCATTAAAATCACCCGAAGTCCACAGTTGACCTTACACTCATTCTTAGTGTTGTACATTCCGTGGGCTTGGACAAATGCATAATGATATGTATCCACCATTATAGTATCATACAGAGTATTTTCACTGCCCTCCAAATCCTCTGTGTTCAGCCTTTTCATCCCTCTCCCTTACCCCAAACCCTGGCAAACATGGGTCTTTTTACTATCTCCATAGTTTTGTCTTTTCCAGAATGTCACGTACTTGGAATCATACAGTATGCAGCCTTTTCAGATGGGCTTCTTTCACTTTGTAATATGCATTTGAGGTTCCTCCATGTCTTTTCATTTTCCATTGTCTGGTCCAGAGTTTGTTTATACATCCACCGAAGGATACTTTGGTGGCTTCCAAGTTTTGGCAGTTATGAAAAAAGCTGCTATAAACACCTGTGCGCAGGCTTTTGTGTGGACATGAGTTTCCAACCATAAGTTAACTCTTGAAGGATGAAGTTCAGTTAACTAGATGGAGAGAGAAAAGCTGAATATTCCAGACAGAGAAAACAGGACTTCTCAGGGAATTTCATCCCGACTGGCATGAACTTTGCCTGTATAAAAAGGGATAGGAGCTACCCTGGCAGTCAGTGGTTAAGAATCAGTGCTTCCACTGCAGGGGTGCAGGTTTAATCCTTGGTCTGGGTACTAAGATCCCGAATGCCATGCGGGTGTAGCCAAAAAAAAAAGGGATAGAGAGAGGCTGGGGTCAGAGCAAGAATGTTCTCATATGCTAAATTTTAAACTTTATCTTGAAGCCATGGGGAATTATTGAAGGTTTTTAGCAGGGCAGTGATAGGTTCAGAGACCTGATTAATATTCTAGAAAATTCTCCGTGCCAGCCACATGAAGGATGCATTGAAGGAGGTGAGGCCAGAGGCTTCTGTTTTCCAAGGAATGAGAGAAGCGAGGAGGCCCTGAACTATGCAAGGAGACAAAAGAGAAATTAAGGAGAGAGGCTCTGCAGACGTGGTGGTGGGCTGGATATGGTGGTGAGGCTAACCAGATTTCTGGCTTGGGAGACCAGGTGGGTGGGGTGCCCGGTAAAATAAAGACAGAGGAGGAGGAGCTAGTCTGGAGTAGACAGAGGCATAATGAGTTTTAGAAAACTTGAATCCTGGTTTTATCACTTACTAGCTGTGTGATCAGGAGTAAACCCCTTAACCTCTATGTAAAATTAGGAAAGTGTTATCTACTTTGTAGGCAGGTCATACAGGGACAGTATATATGAAAGTGCTTTATAAACAGGAAAAGGCTATTTAATTCTTCCTTATTGTGTATATAAGCCCCATAGGTTGCTATTCATGTGGAAGTGATTTTAGGGGTGCTACAGGCATCAATCTCAAATGTATCCTACCTCTGAAGCCCCTCCAGCGGTACCCTGAAAGGCTGGGGAAGCTGAAGCTCACCCCACTCCTTCTTTCTAGCAAGGGGAACTCTTTCTTTTTTTTTTTCTTTTTAATTAACTTTTATTGGAGTATAGTTGATTTACAATGTTGTGTTAGTTTCTGCTGTACAGCAAAGTGAATCAGTTATACATATTCATATATCCACTCTTTTTTAGATTGTTTTCCCCTATAGGCCATTAAAGAGTATTGAGTAGAGTTCCCTGTGCTATACAGTAGGTCCTTATTAGCTATCTATTTTATATATAATAGTGTGTATATGTCAATCCCAATCTCCCAATCTATCCCTCCCCCCCCCTTTCCCCTTGGTAACCATAAGTTTGTTTTCTACATCTGTGACTCTATTTCTGTTTTGTAAATCAGTTCATTTGTATCATTACAAGGGGAATTCTTTCTTGCTGGCAAGTTCCCTCTTTGTGTTGAGTAGTGCTGGCTGGCGGGGGATGGGACAGAGTGGAAAAAATGAAGCTACCTTCCTTCTCCAGCAGAATCCTTGTGTTATAAACGCCCATTTAGGGACTTCCCGGGCAGTCCAGTGGTTAAGGCTCCGAGCTTCCACTGCAGGGGGCACAGGTTTGATCCCTGGTTGGGGAACTAAGATCCCGCAACCTGCAGCCAGATAAAAAAATGTCCATTTAATTTTCTTGCCACCAGACTGTAAGCTTCCTAAGGATAGGGAGACTGAGTCTTGCTGGATCTTTCTTCCCTAGTGTCTAGCAAGTGCCTGGCAAATTATAGGCTCCCAATAAACTCTGAGTCAATGAATGAAGGCATTTTATCTTCCAATATCCTTTTTCTGAGTAACAGCTTTATTGAGATATAGTTCACATAACTATACAATTCGCCTAAAGTGTGCAATTCAGTGATTTTTAATATATTCACAGAGTTGTGCAACCATGATCACAGTAAATTTTAGCTTTCTTTTCTTTTTTTTTTTTTTCCTTTGGCTGCACCACAGGTCATGCGGGATCTTAGTTCCCTGACCAGGGATCGAACCCGTGCCTCCTGCAGTGGAAGCACGGAGTCTTAACTACTGGACCACCAGGGAATTCCCACCACAATAAATTTTAGAACATTTTCAACACTCCCAGAAAGAAATCCCCACACCCATTAACAGTCACTCCCCATATCCCCTCAGCACCCGCCCTCCTTTTCAGCCTTACTTACTTATTTGTGTCTCTATAGTGCCCCTTGTGGACATTTCATGTAAATGGAATCTACAATACGTGGTCTTTTGTGATGGGCTTGTTTCACATAACATAATGTTTTCAAGGTTTATCCATGTTGCAGCATGTATTAGTACTTCATTTCCCTTCTTTTTCCCTGCCAAATAATACCCTACTATACAGATATACCACGTTTTATTTATCCATTCACTGAAAACAAATGGCAACATAGGAGGCCCCAGCCTCTGTGCCCCCACAAAGATGAACAGTTAGACAGCTATCTACAAACAAAAACAGGTCTGGGAGAGCTCTGGAGTCCACTTAAGAAACTACAGCAACCCAGCAGAACAAAAAACTTGAGAATAACTACACAAGGAAAGAAGGAAGGTAGCTTCATTTTGCCCGCATCATCCCATCCCCCTAGCCAGCACTGCTCAGCACCAAGAGGGAATTTGCCAGCAAGAAAGAGTTCCCCTTGCTAGAAAGAAGGAGTGGGGTGAGGACCCAGCTTCCCCAGCCTCTCAGGGCACCGCATGATGGTCCACGTTTGGTTTCACCCCACCCAGACCTGCAAAGCTAAGACGTATAGAGATGGCTAGGAACGAGGAGGAAAAGCAGGAACTTCTAACAGCAGTTATGCAGTAGAAGAGATCACGGTTCCAGTGACCTGCTCTGCAAACAAACCCAGCAGCTTTCACCACTGAAGAAACTGATGACCAGTACAGCTACCTCAGACCCTGCCCCCCATAGATTTCACCCTACAGGTATTCACACCCACTGATGACAGCTGCCTGTGTCCCTCTCTGCTCCCTCCCCTGCCCCTATCCTCCCCTGGAGTCTGGAACCACACTGGCAGCCAGCCCAGGCCTCTGTGGTTGCATGAATGCAAGATGCCAGTCTGGACCCTCTGGTTGACACCCACCATCATGTGCACAATCTGGGCTAGCCCTTCCAGCTGCAACCTTGCATGCCAACCACCTGATGCCCGTCACGGGCCTCCCCCGCAGTGCACGTGCCTGGGGCAAACTGTGTGGCCACAGAAGGGCGTGCCAACAGCCAGGGCCCCCGCAGCTGCTTGTGGGCCCAGATCAGGCCCTTCTGTCACCGGCCTGTACCACTGCGCTCACCTCAGCCAGTCCCTCCAGATGTGCACCTGCATGCCCCTGGCCAGGCCCCTGTCACTGGCCCCCACTGCCGTGCACCCACGGTGAGACCTGGCAGCTAAAGGAGTGCTAGCCAACAGCCAGGACCCCTGCAGGTGCCAATGAGCATTTGGCTGGCACTGAGCCTTTCTGCCTGCCCGGTCCCCCACTGCTATGTGTGTGTTGGCAACCAGCTCCTGCGTCTCTATAGGCACCTGCAGCTGCACCCCCGCAGCCGAGTGTGTGCATCACTACGGCATCAGCAACCACTACTACCTGTCTGGTCTCTAGCCGCTGGATCTGGAGGGGCTGCTGAGGACCCCAACAGTGGCCCTTAGAGCCACTATAGACGCACTGAAGTGCTTGCCAAGGGCCACAGTTGTTGACACTGTGGATTCCAGTGGCCTGAGTTAAAAGATACCATGTAACCCTGAACCCTGTGCCACCACATACCCCTGCACTTGGCGCCCTGCACCACTAGACTTGGAGTCACAGCATGCTCCAGCACGTCCCCACCTGCAAGTGAAAATCTTCCTTTACCAAAGTCAGCTCATAAAGCCTGGAGGAGGTGACTGCTTCTTCAAATGAGCAGACACTTATGCAAGGTTACAGAGATCACGAAGAATCAGGGAACCATGAGTCCTCCAAAGGAATATAGTAAGCCTCCAGTAACTGGCCCCAAAGAAATGGAGGTCCAAGAATTGCCCGATAAAGAATTCAAAATAATTGTTCTAAAGATGCTCAGAGAGCTAGAAAAGAAGACAAACAATCTAGCGCAATCAGGAAAACAATACAAGAACAAAATGAGTTCAACGAAGAGACAGAACACATAAAAAAAGAACCAAACAATAATTTTGAAGCAGAAGAATATGACTGAACTGAAGAATTCAACAGGGAGCTTCAACGGCAGGTGTGACCAACCAGAAGGAATCAGTGATCTAGAAGGCCACTAGATCAACTGAAATTACCCAAACAGAGGAGCAAAAAAGAAAAAAGAATGAAAAGGAATGAAGAGGACTTCCCTGGTAGTGCAGTGGTTAAGAATCCACCTGCCAATGCAGGGGACACAGGTTCGAGCCCTGGTCCAGGAAGATCCCACATGCCGCGGAGCAACTAAGCCCATGAGCCACAACTACTGAGCCTGCACTCTAGAGACCATGAGCCACAACTACTGAGCCCACGTGCCACAAGTACTGAAGCCCACGTGCCTAGAGCCCGTGCTCCACAGCAAGAGAAGCTACCGCAATGAGAAGCCCGCACACCACAACGAAGAGCAGCCCCTGCTTGTTGCAACTGGAGAAAGCCTGCGCCCAGCAACAAAGACCCAACACAGCCAAAAATAAATAAATTAATTAATTTAAAAAAGAAAAGCGAAGAAAAGAAAAGGAATGAAGAAAACCTATGGGACTTATAGGACACCACAAGAGAGACGATGTACGTATCACTGGAGCCTCAGAAGGAGGAGAGCAGGAGATAGGGTAAAAAGCTTATTTAAAGAAATTATAGCTGAGAACTTTCCAAACCTGGGGAGAGACTTGGACATACAACTTCATGAAGCTAATAGCTCACCCCAAAATCTCAATCCAAAACGTTCTTTTCCAAGACAAATTATAAAATTGTCTAAAATCAGAAACAAAGAGTGAATTTTAAAAGCATCAAGAGAAAAAAAATCTCTCATACATAGAGTTGTCAGCAGATTTCTCAGCAGAGACCTTGCTGGCCAGTAGAGAATGGGATGATATATTTATCTATTCATCAGTTGATGGACAAAATATTCCTTTTAGAATGAAACGTTTATCCTAAGGGAAGCATAAAAACCACCATCACATCAGTACAGATTAGGGTATGGAACACAAGATAAATATACTTTGGTGTGGAAGAGAGGGAACAAGAGTCAGAATATGACTTACTCTCCCCACTCTTACTTCTTCTCTCACCCATCCCCAAAGAGGGAATGTCTTGAGAGAGAGAGCCCCAAGAGGGAATGGGCACATTGCTTAGTAAGGCCTTCCCAGTCCCATCAGCCTGGTGGTTTATGTAAACTTCAAGACTATAGTCTTTTAGGAGACTCTTTTGATCTCTCAGGCAGTTTTTAGTTCTATCTTCACATTCCCACAAAATACTGAATTTACATTCATTTGCACGTTTCTCAAGGTACAGTGGGCCCTCCATACCCAAGTGTTCCTACCCTTCGAAATTGGAGGGGCCAACTGTAAGGGATTTGAGGATCCATGGATTTTGGTATCTGCTGGAGGTCCTGGAACCAATCCCCCGTGGATACCCAGGGACTGCGGATACCCAGGGACGACTGTATTGTAATGGTGAGCAGAGGAAAGAGCATGAGATTTGTAACCAGAGAGTCCTAAATCCTAGTTTCACCACTTACCTAACCATGAGGAAGTTACCTGTTTATGGGCGTCAGGGTTGTTGTGAAAATCAAATGAGTGAAAACAGGTGAAATGTCTGTGATATGGTAGAGTGGAAGGGACTCGAAAATCATTTCATCAATTTGACACTCTCAGGGCATTTGCTGGAAATTTCGTGAAACAAACAATATAAAATGAGTTGCAAAGTTCTGAGAACCCCAGAGCCACCCAACTCCTTGGTGGGAATGCATTGCTAGGTGTAAGTCCTTGACCTGCCAAAGTTGGAAGTTTCTGTATTGCGTTACCTGTAGTACTTCTTTCTTGCCTTTGCTCGTTTCAGAATGCCTCGTGGATAATTGTCAAGGTGGCCAGAAAGTGACTAGACTTGGGGCATCCACTTTCCTTTGAAGATGCACAAACGCCCTAACACATGAATCAGCATTTTCTCCTCATTTCCAGCTCCTTCTTTCACCATCTAGTATTTTTTGTACGGTCTTCCACTGCCAAACTTCCAGCTTTGGGAACTGATACAGGAGCTTGGCATCCAGGCAGCTGTGGATTCCAATCCTAAATCTATCTAGCACCACTCTTTCCCCATCTGTAAAACAAGGTTAAATTTTTTGCAATATATTACAAATGTATCATTATGTTGTACACCTGAAACTCATACAATATTATGTCAATTATATGTCAATTAAAAAAACCCAAAAATAAATACCAAAAAAAACACACACAAAAACAAACTCCCCAAAAGCCTATTAATAAAGTTCTAACGATGGGGATAAAGTGCCTCGGGTGTGGATGATACTTAAAGGTGACGCGCAACATTACAACAGGAAACGGGTAACCCTTTGGAGCGGTTCTGGCTTTGAGGTGATCGGGCCCTTTAAGGCTGCGCCCCCGGAGTCGCCAGCGCGAGTTTCCCCGCCCTCCCTCGGGCCCGGGGCGGTGGCGTGGGGGGTGGGCCTTCTAACCCGGAACTGACGGCTGCGCGCTGCCGGCGCCGCCAATCCGCGTCCGAGAAGGAACGAGCGTGCGGCGCCCGAGCGAGTGAGTGAAAGCGGTGCCGCCCGCCGGCCGCAGGCACGGCGGGTGCCCGGCGTTTCCCCGCCTCCTTGCCTTGGGTTTCCCTAAATAAGGCAGACGAGCGGTGTGTAGCTCCGCCGCACCTCCTTGCACGTCCTTCCCCGGATAGGGCCTCCCCGGTCCCCCGCCGCCCGCGCCCCCGCCTGGGCTGGGCGCGCCATCCCCACAGCGCAGCCTGTGTAGCCTCCGCATCTCGGTCCCCGGCCCCTTCCCTGTCGCCCCGCCGCCCGAGCGGTCGCCGCCCGTTCCGCCGTTCCTCCGCTGCCAGCACCATGGGCAGTGAGCAGAGCTCCGAGGCCGAGAGCCGACCCAACGATCTGAACTCCTCAGGTCGGTGCCCTGATCTCCACCCTTCTCCAGCCAGCCCTGTTTGCTTGCGGGGCGGGCTGCCTTCCAGCCTGCTGGGGACTGGGACCGGCGGACAGGAACGCACAGGAAGCCCTCACCATGCTTTTTTCTTAAAAAAGAAAAAAAGAAAAAATTACCATCTGCCCTAGCCTTGATTCCCCTGATGGAAGCCGGTACCTGTGATTGCAAGCTAAGCCAGCGTGGGCGCCCGAGCCCATTATTTGTTTTCAGAACAGCTGTTCCTCTCAGCTGCAGCCTACTCTTTGAAGGAGGACCTAATTAATATTTGGCTTTAGTATTCATGACTGACATTGAGATTTGGGTCGCGCAGTGGATGGGTCTTAGGACCTGAAAGAACAGATTCCTTCTTAAAAATGGTTTCTAGAGATTCTTTTTCAGAAGGGATGTGTGGCAGGTGAACAGTCGCCGTGAACCCTTGGGTGAGAGCGAGTCCAGAAACTGCATCTTCCCATCGGAAGGTGTCTCGGCTCCCTTTCTAATACAGAAGCTGGCCAGGAAGGCAAGATCTGGTGTTTTTCCCTATTCTTCCCCCGCCCATGTTGTTTAGATTTCTCTCCGAGTTTGATGTAGGAATGGGAGGATTATTGTTCCTGTAGTATAGTGAGCCCTCAAATAAAACAGCTGATGCTTAATTGAGGATCATTTGCTCCTTTTTTTGTTGTTACCCACCAAACTCTAGGACCACTAGGACTGTCCCAGATAAGCTCTGGAGTTGCTAATCCAAATTGGCTTATATCTGGGTCCTTAAAAGAGCCGTGGTCATGGACTGCTGTGATCTTGGTAGGATGTGTAGTTCAGAAATGTAGAAGCTAGCAGGTCTATTGGTATTCCACACTGAAATGTAACCTTCAAGGCTAGTTCAGTCTATCATTCTGGGGGCTAGATTGAGACAGATTTTAACGGTGAGCAGCATCTACTGCTACATTCATTCTTATTTCTTTGAAAGACCCAGAATGTAGTATCTGTTACAACAAATGCAGTAATAATTGTTACCCCTTACCTTCTTGCCTCTGTGTGAGGCCAGAAGCATATTTTGTGAGAAGCGTGTCATCTTTTTAATAGGCTTGCTCACCTACTAACCAACAGCATGGGCTCTAACCAGTACTAGAGCATACTAACCAATACTACCGAATAGCATAGGTTAGAATTTACCTGGTTCCCTGTCCTAAGTGCTTCACATGTGTTCATGTTTAATCCTCACAGTAGCCCCATTTTACAGACAAGTAGTCGAGACTAGCTAGAATCTAGTAAACTCTGTTTTCCTCTGGAATCTGGGGAAGGAGGAATCACTGAATTTGTACTAGGAAAGATTTCTGGCTTGGGATTTGTAAAACATTAGGTAAATTACCAAAAGAGGCGAAGAGAGACTTCTCGAAGAGCAATGAAAGTAGCTGAGATTGTAAAAGAGTGAATGCCAAGCCTTAAGAGATGTTAGCCTCCAGGAGGCAGGGCAGTTCTCTGGCATACCTGGATCAACCTTTGAGACCTGATTATGATGGGCCTGCAAATACTACCTTCTAGAGTGTAAAACAATAAAGATTCCCTCTTGCCCCAACCAGAAGATGTTTGGGAGCAGAGGATGTCTTGGTCTGGGGAGTCCTTGATAGTTTGAATCACTTCCCTCTAAATGGATTACATTCTCCTAGGTACCTGAAATTGACCTGCCTCTTTAGCAGTCCTTCAAGTTTCTTTATTTTGCCTCAGCCTACAGTGGACCTGCCGGTTCTTTCTGCCCTGTGACTCTAAGGGTGAGGGGGCTGGTGCCATCATCTAGGGTTAAGAACCAGGATTTTTCTCCTGTGACTAGGATCTAGTCGTCATGCTGGCCTTGCTGTGACAGGGTGGCTACACAGCTTTGCAACCCCAGCGTCACTGGGACGGGCCACGTACACCAACGATCCATTTACCTCCACTTCCCTTCTCAACTCTGTTTCTAGCACTGGTGACTTTGGGCAAGTCACAGCTAAATTTTGTATGCTTATTTCCTCATTGGGAAATAGGGACAAACGTCAGGAGGATCAAAGAAGTAAAAATTAAAAACAATCTGGTTATTATTTTGTGTTTTGAATAATAAACTTTTAACTACAAAAGCAGTCTCATAGATGGTATATGGTCCTATAAAGTTTGAAGGTTTTTTTTGAATACCATGGGAAATAGAGGTCCTCTGTAATTCATCTCCCCTACCCAGCCCCCACTGCAGGATAACTGCGGTTAACACCTTTTGTGTAAAAAATATCGTTTTTAATGACTACAGTGAAAACAGCTTTGGTGAGACGGAGGTCGCTAAATAACATGCAATTCCTGAGCGGTGTAACTTTATTTTCAGTGGCCCCTTCTCCAGCTAAGCATAGAGCCAAGATGGATGATATTGTGGTTGTAGCTCAGGGCTCCCAGGCCTCACGGAATGTCAGCAATGATCCCGATGTCATCAAGTTGCAAGAGATTCCAACCTTCCAGCCACTTTTGAAAGGTAAGGGCTTGCATTTCTTAAAAAAAAATTTATTGAAGTATAGTTGATTTACAATATTGTGTTAGTTTCAGGTGTACAGCAAAGTGATTCGGTTTTTTATATATATATGTGTGTGTATACACACACACACACACATACACACACACATATTCTTTTTCAGATTCTTTTCCATTAGAGGTTATTACAAGACATTGACTGTAGTAGCATCCCACTGACATCTATAGGCAGATCTTCCAGACAGAAAATCATTAAGGCAACAGAGATCCTAAATGACACAATAGAACAGTTGGACTTAATTGATACATACAGGACACTACATCTAAAAAAACAGAATACACATTCTTTTCACGTGCACACAGAACATTCTCTAGGATAGACCACATACTAGGGCCCAAGGCAAGCCTCAATACATTTACGAGGATAGAAATTATTTCCAGGGATTGCATTTTATCTTATCTGGACTTGCTGGAAAGATGAGCATAACCCCACCATTCTCCCCTGATATCTCTGTGCCTTATGCATCTCTTTCAGGTCTTGCTTAAATGGTATTTTCTTGGTGAAGCCTTCCTTGACTGCTGTATTTAGAATTGCAGCCCTTTTCCCTGCCTGTTTTTCTCTGGAGTATATAATCACCCTTGACTTACTGCATAGTTTACTTATTTGTTTACTGTCTGTATTTCCCTGCTGGAATGTAAAGCTCCATGATGGTAGGAACTTTCCATGTTTTGTTTACTGTTGAATCCTCAGCACTTGGAATAGAGCCTGGTGTAAAGTAGGGACTGAGTAAATGAATGAATGAATGATGATGAAGTTGGCTTACCTGTCTTATTTCCACAAAAAGATTTTCATTCTTATTTGTGATCTGGACTATGGGTTGACTAGTTCAGCTCCATAGAGAAAATCTCCATGATCACTGATACACTTATAATTAATCCTGGCAACTGTTTTGTTTGACAGAGAGTTCGTGTCTGAAAGGAGAGAATGTGTACAAACCGTCATCCCTCTTAATATATGATTAGCATATATTGAGGTAGTTACCTTTTAATATGAATTTTATTATTCATTGGATAATTTTATTTTATATTTTTATTAACTTGTTATTAATACATGCATTACTTTATTATTTTCATATCTTTATTAAGTAGTGGCAGTGATTTTCTATTAACTGAATGGAGTTTCTGCTGTAAGAATCACTCTGTCTCCCTCTCACCACAAAAGATTAGGAAATGTAAATGATTTAGTTGGCCTACCCTGGCTTACTTAACCTGGTACAATATAATATGAAACATCTTACATTTATAGAGCTATTTGTATTAAAAGGTTCCCTCCCCTACACACACATATACAATATCCCTTTAGTTCTTACATCATTAAATATGTTTGAATGATTTGTGCCAGATTAGACAGCTGGCAGCTAGAGGTTGAACTTGAACCTTTACCACTGATGTCAAATCCTGTACTAGTTAAACTATTCCACACTGTACTTAAAAAACAGAAATAAAACCAAATGGTGCTTTATAGATGACCCATATACTTCTCATTCTTCCCAGTACTTCATCTGCTTTACAGATGAGGAAATACAAGCTTTCAGTCTTCCCCCGGAGGCCTCAGTGTTAGACACTGGTAAACTCTTCTCATTCTTATGCAAAACAACACATTACATCCCGTTACCCATCTTCTCATTAGTTTCTGTTATTTTGAGGAATAATGTGAATCTCCAAAGAAGCCAACATTAGTGAAATTTCCATTTTCATATATCCTTGTGCAGTCAGATTTAAAACACACACCTTTATCTTTAGAAGCTTAGGGGCGGACACTTGTGTTCTGTCCTCCATCCCTTCTGGAGTTGCATGTATTGCTCACAGTCACAATGTTCGTGCCTCCACTTCCTGTTAACTATGTCCTCTCTCCTCCCAAAGTCGTCTAGTCCTGGGTGAGACCTGTGAGATCTAGTTTTGTCTCCACTTCTGGGAAATGCTAAAAACAAACAAAAACTAAAAACTAAAAAAACAACCCCAGAACTTTGAGATGTATTTAATAATTTTCTGGAATTAGTGTTTCTTCTTCAAGCATTTGAAATAATTCATATTTTATGATAAGTTGACTAGTAGGGGAAACATCTGGGAGAAGGTTTGGTGTTAAGGGAAGCTAACCTCAGATTTAAAATCGTCACTGGGAACCCCAAGAGTGAATTATTAGTGTGGTGCAGTTAATGCGACACAGCTGGACTTGCTTGCATTGCTACCTGGATTTTATTTATTTATTTTTTATTGAAGCATATTTGATTTACAGTATTGTGTAGTTTCAGGTGTACAGCATAGTAATTCAGTATTTTGCAGATTATATTCCATTGTAGGTTATTCTGAGATCATGGGTTTAATTCCCTGTGCTATGCAGCATATTCTTGTTGCTTATCTATTTTATTGATATATTTAGTAGTTTGTATCTGTTACTCCCATACCTCTGATTTGTTCCTACCCCTTTTCTCTCCCCTTTGGTAACCTCAGATTTGTTTTCTATATCTGTGACTGTATTTCTCTTTTGCATATACCTTCATTTGTATTATTTTTTAGATTCTGCATATACATGATATCATATAGTATTTGTCTTTTTCTCTGTCTGACTTATATCACTAAGCATAATATTCTCCAGGTCCATCCACATTGCTGCAGATGGCAGTATTTAATTCTTTTCTAAGGCTGAGTAATATTCCATTGTATATATATTACCACATATTAATCCAGTAATCTGTTGATGGGCACTTGGGTTGCATCCATATCTTGGCTATTGTAAATAGTGCTACTATGAACATTGGTGTGCATGTATCTTTTCGAATTAGTGTTTTTGTTTTTTCTGGATGTATGCACAGGAGTGGAATTGCTGGATCATATGGTAGTACTATTTTTAGTTTTTTAAGGAACGTCCATACTGTTTTTCACAATGGCTGCACCAATTTATACTCCCACCAACAGTTTACAAGGGTTCTACTACCTGGATTTTAACTGTGACTTGGCTACCAACTGGCTGTGTTGCCTTGACTTTGTTTTTCACCTCTTTGAACCTTGGCTGTTGAGTATGTTGAGAGTAGGTGCAGGAGAGAGGAAAGCTCGCGAGAAGCAGCGTGTAGTTAAGAGGAGTCCTAGGATTTGGCTAAGGAGGGTAGAGAAATCACCTGAGGAGAGTGATGTGAAAATAGAAATGGTAACAAGGGGCAGTGGCCAGACTGCAGGGAACAAAATAAGCCAGTGAGCATTTAAGTTGATGCTCGCGTTCCACTTGTGAAGAAGAAACATCTTGGACAGTGGTTAGAAAAGGTAGGCAAAGGGGACAACTGGGTGGAAGTGATAAGTATCATCATGATAGTAATAGCAGCTAATCCTCACCTCCCGTGCTCTGCATACCTATTATTCTTTCCATTTTCTACATTAAAACACTGAGGCTCAGAGAGCTTCAATTCATTGCCTAGAGTCACATGGCTATAAGTGATAGCCCGTCTCAAGATGACATCAAGACATCGAGTTTTAACTATTTTGTACATAGAATAAGACTCAGTTTCAGACTCATAGATACAGAGAACATACTGGTGGTTGCCAGAGGAGAGAGGAGTTGCAGATGAGGGAAATAGGCGAGGGAGATTAAGAGGTATAAACTTGCAGTTTTAAAATAGATAAGTCATAGGGATGTAAGGTACAGCATCAGGAATATAATCGGTGATATTGTAATAAGTTTCTGTGGTGACAGCTGGTAACTAGATTTATCGTGGTGATCTTTTCGTGATGTATAAAAATATCGAATCGCTATGTTGTACACCTGAAATGAATATAGTATTGTAAGTCAATTATACTTTGATTTAAAAAAGAAAGACTCAGTTTCCAATTCTAGCGAAGCCCATGGTAAAAATCACGAGGCTGTAATGGGAAATAGGGTGATGGGCGTGAGCTGGTTTGGATTTTCAGGTGCCGGGTTTGTTACAGAGCCTCCTGCTTTGACGTTGTTCTGCCTGGTAATGTAAAACCCTGCATCTGTTTGCTGGCCTGGGCAGGGATCACTCATCTCTGTTGCCTTTATACTCTAATCTCTTTCCCCCTTTACTGCTTTCAGAATGAGGCTGTTTCTCAAAGTAGTAAAAGGGCCACACAGTGAGGGCTACCCCCCAGGTTTGATTTCAGAAAGCTTTTATTCCAGTTAATGACAGTGTATTCTTTCAAAACAATACATTCAAGTACTACACAGAGTTCACAGTTGTTCCATAATGTCAGATGATGTAATGCTAATGCTGGTGGGTGATCTGCAGAGGCAGTGGCTGGGCGAGTTTGGGGCTATTCCTATGACTGAGGTAATGTGTGCATTTTTAATAAGCAAGCAGATTCTTTCTTTGGTCTTAACCCTTTTGGGTAACTATCCCAGGGTATAATTTATGCTCCATATGCATGCCAAATAACATTACATTAGTAAAGTTCCTCTTTTATTTTAAGCCAAAAGAATTTCTTTTTTTCATAGCAGTCTCTGAAGTACCAACTTACTTTGAAATGTAACACACTTAAGAGAAAATGAGAAATTAAAAAATTAGAAGGTAGCAATAAATGGCCACGACAGAGCACAAAAGCAAAATGTAGATTTGATGCAAATTAGATTCCCAGAGGTTAAACAAACCCTATGGATTTCTTACTTAAAATTCAACCATTCATATTTTTTAATTAATCTCACTATCCTACATCATTCTATAGAAATGAAATACCCACAAGTGAAATGCAATATTGATGTTTTATATATAAAAGTTATAAAATAATTATTCTGTCCACTCCTGGTAATGAATATATGTGCACGCGTGAGAGGACATGGTGGTGCGTACATATATGACTTTCTTCGCAACTGACTGATCATTTTTGTTACTGACCCTGGATACAACAAGACATAAGATTGTCAGACTTCCCTGGTGGCACAGTGGTTAAGAATCCTCCTGCCAATGCAGGCGACACAGGTTCAAGCCCTGGTCTGGGAAGATCCCACATGGTGAGGAGCAACTAAGCCCATGCGCCACAACTACTGAGCCTGCGCTCTAGAGCCCATGAGCCACAACTACTGAGCCCGCGTGCCACAACTGCTGAAGCCCACACGCCTAGAGCCTGTGCTCCGCAACAAGAGAAGCCACCGCGATGAGAAGCCCGCGCACTGCAATGAAGAGTAGCCCTGGCTCGCTGCAACTAGGAAAAGCCCACGTGCAGCAACAAAGACCCAACACAGCCAAAAATAAATAAATAAATAAAATAATTAAAAAAAAAAAAAGATTGTCTTGCTGCCTTAGGAGGGGACTGTCTTTGTTACCAACAAGGGAGATCAAACATATACAGTGTAAAAGCCTCAGTGATACTAAGCAGCTCTGTTGGGAGTTCTGTGCTTGGTTGTTAAGAATGTGATGCATATGTCCAAGTATATTCTTTTATGTACTTGTAGTTTGCTGTTGACAGTTCTGACAGTTCCCAGAGGTAACGTTTGTGCAGATGCCAGTGGGATGGGTGCAGAGACAGGCAAGCCAGTCCCCATGCACTGCCTCCACCAGCAGCCCCTCCTCTCTGCTGGCTCACAGCCACTGCTGCCCTGGCTGCTGCTTCTGCAGATCTGTATCCAGGTCCTGACTGGGTTTTACTCTCAGAGTCCCAAGAATCCTGGACTGCCCCGCACGTGCTAGTTATTGCCACGTATATTTTCTTTGCTTATAGACCCGCTCCATTGTTCCATAGGACTTCATTTACAGACACAGGTCCTAAGATAAAATTATTAAGAATTTCAGAAGGCAGCACAAGAGCATTGAACCAAATGTGGGGGACCCCTTTTGAGAACGGGACCCTGTGGGACTGCACAGTTGCACGGCTGTGAAACAGTTGTAATCCCACAGGTAGTTCAGGTTTAGGTGCTGTTTGATCCAGAGGTTTATAATGTCAGGGTCTCATTTTACTTTTCTGTAATTTTCTCTGTCTTTTCACTCTGTCATCCTTCATGTATTGGTTCCATCCTTTGACTAGTTTTCTACATGAAAGCAAAATGGCTACAGGAGTTCCAGGTCTTTTATCCATATAATGCACACTCTATAGCAAAAGAGATTCTCATTAGTTAGTCAGGCGTGGGTCACATGGTCATATGCCTAGGTGACAGGCTACCTAATTGGCTTAGTCTAGCTCACATGCTTCACCACTAAAGTATAGTAGGGTTTTTTGGAACCATATGGCTCCTAGCATGGAAACTGAGGACTATTAGGCAGGAATTGCTACTGTGGGAGAAATCACAAATGTCCACTATAGACTGTGTCTTGAATTAATGACTGACTGACAGATTGGAGTACTTCATCCTGGGAAAGGATTTGTAAATATGCCTCTTGCTTCCAAAATCTTAACTGAAATTGTAACTAATATTGTATAAACTGATGTCTAGATAATTATAATATGGCAATTGTTGAAAGAACTGTGATAAGAAAAAATCCTATTGCCTATTTAGAGATATTGGAAAGGAAGCACTTAGTACCAAAAATGTTATCAGTGTTTTTCCAGCACTGCTGGAGGAAGATGCCTCAAGGCTTCCAATGACCAATACTGATTATATTCTAGGTATATGTGTCTCTGAATATATAAAGGATAAAACACCAACGTCATGGGACTACCTTTCAAGCAATAGCAAAACTTCTGATTCTGTGATTAACGGGCAGCTTCTATTATATACAGTAATTTGGTTTTTGTGATGAACCTACACACCAGGAGGAAATGTATACAAATGTATAGTAGCTATTAATAAATTATCAATTTAGCTTAAAAAAAAACATGATGCATGTGAAGGAGATTTTGACAATTAAAAAGAGCCTGGAGCTTTCTTTGGTGGAGCAAAATCTCACAAAACGGCAGTGAAAGCTCTCAAATCACATGGAACGTTGAGAATTAGCGCTGGAGGTTGAAGCAGGGAAAGAATGAATCGATGGAAAAGGTTGATGTGAAGAACATGAGGGAACTGGATTTCAAATGACCAGTTTATTCACATCTTTCTCACCAACCCACCTATCAGCCAGACAAATAATATAAACGAAGAAGGTCCTGGCATTTATCAGACATCTGCCTGTGCCAGCTGTCAGGCCTTACCTCTGCATTGGAAAGTGGAGTGACAAAGGAGGGGATGAGGGGGTGGGTCTTAATCAGAGCCACAGTCTTCTCTGAACCACGGAGCGGTGACCTCCAGACCCAGGGTTGATCCTCAGAGTGTATTTTCCCCCAGATACCATCTTTGAAAAGTTGATAATTCATTCCCGATTACCTTGTAGGTTTATTTGTATGTGTAATAGCGCTTCAGTTAACCTTTTAAACGTGGCTGTTAACTGGCAAAGTGTGAGTCTTACTCAGAAGAGTGGGACGCACTAGGAGAATGGTCACTCGAAACCAATGGAGAACGTTTGCGAGAGCAGCCTCACTTCGTTCTGCACTCCAGCAAATCTCTGTGCCTGCATCCGTTCTTGTTTCTTTCCATGAAATCTCAGAGGAGGTGTGTCTGTGTCTTTAATTAAAGAATCATGTATCTTCTAAAGAAATTAAGGGAAGAAAAAACTATATGTAGAATGTTTACACCCATGTTGATCATTTCTGGAATTCTTAATCCCTTCCTATGGATTCACGTTTCCATTTGATGTCATTTATTCTTAGTCTGAAGAACTTCTTGTAGCATTTCTCGTAGTGCAGGTCAGCTGGAAACAAATTCTTTGTTTTTATTTATATAAAAATGTCAGTTTTGCCCAGTTTTGTTATAAAGTTTTTTCTTTTTGTTTTGGTAACTACTATATTTTTGAGGAGATATTGTGAGACTTTATGTAATCTTGTTTTTCAACACACTTTCTTTCACCAGTCGTGATATCCATTGATATTTCTTGCTTGAATTAATTATACAGTGATGGTTGTCAAACAGTGATTTTTTTAACTTTATCATTCCTTCTACATTTATTAGTTTGCATTTTACTGTAAGGAAGACCTTTCTCTTATCCCCAGTTTTTATTCATTTATTTGTTTTAAGTCAGTGTGGAACAGTGACTTCCTATTTTATTCAATGAGTTGTGATCTGTTAAAGTCATTACATTTGGCCCTCCGTATTGGTGGGTTCTGCATCCACAGATTCACCCAAGGGCGGATTGAAAATAGGAAAAACATTCCGGAAAGTTCCAAAAAACAAAATGTGAATTTGCTGAGCACCAGCAACTACTTACATATCATTTACATCAATTTACATAGTATTTGCATTGTATTAGATATTATAAGTAATCTAGACATGATTTAAAGTATAAGGGAGGATGTGTGTAGGTTATATGCAAATACATTTTATATAAAGGACTTGAGCATCCAGGGACTTTGGTATCCACGGGGGTCCTGGAATCATTCCCCTCATGGACACCAAGGAGCGACTATTTATTTTTAATTGCGAAATGCTCCAAATTTGGCTAGTTGGAATACCATCAGTTTAGCTTCCTGTGTCCTTTTGACGTATTCTCATTATCCTTTGAAAATATTTTTATTTTATGGCACAATATAATGTTCCAGACTTACCTTGTTCTTCCCTGGCCTCAGCCCTAGAATCAAGCATTTCTCCAGGAGCCCCGGTTCTTTTAGTGGAGGGTGGTGTTTAGAAACCACTCCCAGACCCTCTTGGTGTGTTTAGCAAGGAAATATATATATGTGTATATTTATATATACAAACTCACACATTTGCACCGGTATTTATTTTTATGTTTAACCTATATATATTGAAAAGGATGAGTTCACACTAATGTGCACCATATGTCCTTTGATCTATAGGGTTATAGTTATTATCAAATACTTTGGCCATTATTTCTTTCAGTATTTTTCTGCCCCCTCCCTTCCCAATTTCTATGTTTGAGCACCTGGTGTTTTCTCACAGGTCATTGATGCACCTTTTGGATTTCTTCTCCTTTCTGTCTTTTTCCTTTCTGTCCTACTTTGGGTAATTTTTAATGCTGTGTTTCCAGGTTGAGTGGTCTTTTTTTTCTGTCATGTCTATGCTGCCATTAATCCCATCCAATGCATTTTTTTTAAACTTTTTATTTTATATTGGAGTATAGTTGATTAACAATGTTGTGATAGTCTCAGGTGTACAGCAAAGTGATTCAGTTATACATATACATGTTATCTATTGTTTTTCAAATTCTTTTCCCATTTAGGTTGTTACATAATATTGAGCAGAGTTCCCTGTGTTATACGGTAGGTCCTTGTTGGTTATGCATTTAAAATATAGCAGTGTGTACATGTCAGTCCAAAACTCTCTAGCTATCTCTTCCCCCCACCCTTGTATTTTTAATTTCAAATAACTGTTTTTCAGCTTTAGATATCCCTTCCTCTCTTTTAAAAAAAAAAAGTCATTTCTTTGCTTTATCATGCTTATGTTCTCCTCTACTTTTTGAACATATATAGTATATTTATAATAACTCTTTTAACTGTTGTCTGCTAGTCCATCATTTCTGGATCTGTTTTTTTTAATTGAATGAGCTTTCTCAAGTCACATTTTCCTGCTTTTTTCATGCCTGGAAGATTTTTACTGTATGCCAAACATTGTATATTTTATGTTTTTGGGTGCTGGATTTTGTTTGATTCCTTTAAAGGAGATTGGACTTGGTTCTGGCATAAGGTTAAGTTACTTGTAATCAGTTCTAGGCTTGCTTTTGAGTTTGGTTAGGGCTCATCCAGAGCAGCTTTAAGTCTGGTTTAATTAAACCTCCCTACTAAGGCAATACCCTTCAGAGGACGCTACCCATTGCCCCATATATTATGAGGTCTTTCCACTCTGGCTGGTGGGAACATGAACTCCTCTTAGCCCTATGTGAGTTTCAGAAATTGTTTGGCTTACTGCTTTCCTGGTTCTTTCTCCAGCCCTGTGGAATTTCGGCTCATAAATTCACAAGTTAGCGTGCAGGGGTTCAAGAGTGCCCTGTGTGATTTCCAGAGTGTGCTTGTGGAACGCCCTTCCCTCCCATCCTCTGTCGTGTAAGTTCTAGACACCTTAGTCTCTGCAAACTCCGCTCTGTCTTCAACTCCGAGGCCACTGGGCCTCCCTGGTCTGCATCCTGAGACCTGCCTTTTAGCAGTAAGCTGGGGAAATGATAGAACTAACTTGTTTTCCTTCTTGTGGGGCTTAAAGTCCTGCACTGCCTGTTATACAATATCTGAAAAGAGTGTTTCATACATTTTGTCTGGTTTTCTAGCTGTTTACGACTGTCAGGCATAACAGCAGATAATCTTTCACGGGCAGAAGTGGAAATCCTCCCCCAAAGATGCTTTTTAATCCATATTCTTCTCTCAGTTACCACTTCTTCGTTTTACTTTTGTGCCTCATGGCAACAGCTTTTGATAACTATATTGGGCATTCATTTCTGCAAAATATGGGTAAACTCCTGCCCAGGTCCTGGTGGTGCTCCAGATAGCAGAGATACAAAGAATATAAGACACCGTTTCTGCCCTTTGGGAGCTTATAGTTCTGTGAGTGATTTAGACAGGTAAATAACTCGTAGTAATATAGTATGTGTAATACTGGCCAGATGCTCAAAAGACTAGGTAGGCATGGAGGAGAGAATCATTAATTTGACCTGGGAATTTGAGGTAGCCTTCACAGTGGAAGAAATATTTGAGCTGGGCTTTCAGGGATGAATGGAAGGTAGCCACATCGAGAAGACAGGGTCGGGGGTGGGGAGTTGTCCATAGTTTAAAATCTTCCATATAAATAAAAAGATAAAAGTTGCCAAGAGAATTCTTGACCAGAATTACATCTGGGATGTACTGCTTTAATTTTCTGTTCTTAGTCAATGTATGCAGGTTACCCAAATATATGCAGGTTAAATTCTGATTTTAGTTTCAAGCCATATTAAATATCAACTTACTGGAATAATTAATTATCAGATAGTTTATGTACTGATTATTCATTCTTTTCTGTTTCTCTAAACTTTCAATTTGTGTTATATTATGACCTTAAATAAAATATGTATGGTTTTCTTTAGCTAGAACCCAAGGATATATCTTTCTAAACAATATCATTTCCTGCATGAGCTAGCCTTTTACCCCTGGAATATAACAGTAAAGATGGATGTACAGTATATATTTCCTTTTAAGGTTCTGGTTTGTCAGCAGTTTGTGCTTAGTGATAGCCTAGAAACAGCCTAAGGCTGAATAGTATAAAATTTTGTTAGTCATTTTCAATTTTTCTACTTTTCCAAAATTTGCATATAAAAATCCTTCAATTTTAAAACACACTACGACCCACCACCAGTCCCTCCCATCAGGAAACTTGCACAAGCCTCTTAGATAGCCTCATCCACCAGAGGGCAGACAGCAGAAGCAAGAAGAACTACAATCCTGCAGCCTGTAGAACAAAAACCACACTCACAGAAAGATAGACAAGATGAAAAGGCAGAGGGCTATGTACCAGATGAAGGAACAAGGTAAAACCCCAGAAAAACGACTAAATGAAGTGGAGATAGGCAACCTTCCAGAAAAAGAATTCAGAATAATAGTGAAGATGATCCAGGACCTCAGAAAAAGAATGGAGGCAAAGATCGAGAAGATGCAAGAAATGTTTAACAAAGACCTAGAAGAATTAAAGAACAAACAAACAGAGATGACCAATACAATAACTGAAATGAAAACTACACTAGAAGGAATCAATAGCAGAATACTTGAGGCAGAAGAACGGATAAGTGACCTGGAAGACAGAATGGTGGAATTCACTGCTGCAGAATGGAATAAAGAAAAAAGAATGAAAAGAAATGAAGACAGCCTAAGAGACCTCTGGGACAACATTAAACACAACAACATTCGCATTATACGGGTCCTAGAAGAAGAAGAGAGAGAGAAAGGACCCGAGAAAATATTTGAAGAGATTATAGTCGAAAACTTCCCTAACATGGGAAAGGAAATAGCCACCCAAGTCCAGGAAGCGCAGAGAGTCCCATACAGGATAAACCTAAGGAGAAACACACCAAGACACATAGTAATCAAATTGGCAAAAATTAAAGACAAAGAAAAATTATTGAAAGCAGCAAGGGAAAAATGACAACATACAAGGGAACTCCCATAAGGTTAACAGCTGATTTCTCAGCAGAAACTCTACAAGCCAGAAGGGAGTGGCATGATATACTTAAAGTGATGAAAGGGAAGAACCTACAACCAAGATTACTCTACCCAGCAAGGATCTCATTCAGATTTGATGGAGAAATCAAAAGCTTTACAGACAAGCAAAAGCTACGAGAATTCAGCACCACCAAACCAGCTCTACAACGAATGCTAAAGGAACTTGTCTAAGTGGGAAACACAAGAGAAGAAAAGGACTACAAAAACAAACCCAAAACAATTAAGAAAATGGTCATAGGAACATACATATCAATAATTACCTTAAACGTGAATGGATTAAATGCTCCAACCAGAAGACACAGGCTTGCTGAATGGATACAAAGACAAGACCCATATATATGCTGTCTACAAGAGACCCACTTCAGACCTAGGGACACATACAGACTGAAAGTGAGGGGATGGAAAAAGATATTCCATGCAAATGGAAATCAAAAGAAAGCTGGAGTAGCAATACTCATATCAGATAAAATAGACTTTAAAATAAAGAATGTTACAAGAGACAAGGAAGGACACTACATAATGATCAAGGGATCAATCTAAGGAGATATAGCAATTATAAATATATATATGCACCCAACATAGGAGCGCCTCAATACATAAGGCAACTGCTAACAGCTATAAAAGAGGAAATTGACAGTAACACAATAATAGTGGGGGACTTTAACACCTCACTTACACCAATGGACAGATCATCCAAAATGAAAATAAATAAGGAAACACAAGCTTTAAATGACACAATAGACCAGATAGATTTAATTGATATTTATAGGACATTCCATCCAAAAACAGCAGATTACACTTTCTTCTCAAGTGCGCATGGAACATTCTCCAGGATAGACCACATCTTGGGTCACAGATCAAGCCACAGTAAATTTAAGAGAATTGAAGTCATATCAAGCATCTTTTCTGACCACAATGCTATGAGATTAGAAATGAATTACAGGGAAAAAAATGTAAAAAACACAAACACATGGAGGCTAAACAGTACGTTACTAAATAACCAAGAGATCACTGAAGAAATCAAAGAGGAAATCAAAAAATACGTGGAGACAAATTACAACAAAAACATGACGATCCAAAACCTGTGGGATACAGCAAAAGCAGTTCTGAGAGGGAAGTTTATAGCTATACAAGTCTACCTCAAGAAACAAGAAAAATCTCAAACAGTCTAACTTTACACCTAAAGGAACTGGAGAAAGAAGAACAAACAAAACCCAAAGTTAGCAGAAGGAAAGAAATCATAAAGATCAGAGCAGAAATAAATGAAATAGAAACAAAGAAAACAATAGCAAAGATCAGTAAAACTAAAAGCTGGTTCCTTGAGAAGATAAACAAAATTGCTAAACCATTAGCCAGACTCATCAAGAAAAAGGGGGAGAGGACTCAAATCAATACAATTAGAAATGAAAAAGGAGAAGTTACAACAGACACCGCAGAAATTCAAAGCATCCTAAAGACTATTACAAGCAACTCTATGCCAATAAAATGGACAACCTGGAAGAAGTGGACAAATTCTTAGAAAGGTATAACCTTCCAAGACTGAACCAGGAAGAAACAGAAAATATGAACAGACCAATCACAAGGAATGAAATTGAAACTGTGATTAAAAATCTTCCAACAAACAGAAGTCCAGGACCAGAGGGCCTCACAGGTGAATTCTATCAAACATTTAGAGAAGAGCTAACAGCCATCCTTCTCAAACTCTTCCAAAAGATTGTGGAGGAAGTAACACTCCCAAACTCATTCTATGAGGCCACCATTACCCTGATACCAAAACCAGACAAAGATACTGCAAAAAAAGAAAATTACAGACCAATATCACTGATGAATATAGATAGATACAAAAATCCTCAGCAAAATACTAGCGAACAGAATCCAACAACACATTAAAAAGATCATACACCATGATCAAGTGGGATTTATCCCAGGGATGCAAGGATTCTTCAATATACATAAATCAATCAATGTGATACACCATATTAACAAACTGAAGAATAAAAACCATATGATCATCTCAATAGATGCAGAAAAAGCTCTTGACAAAATTCAACACCCATTTATGTTAAAAACTCTCCAGAAAGTGAGCATAGAGGGAACCTACCTCAACACAATAAAGGCCATATACGACAAACCCACAGCAAACATCATTCTCAGTGGTGAAAAACTGAAAGCATTTCCTCTAAGATCAGGAACAAGACAAGGGTGTCCACTCTCACCACCATTATTCAACATAGTTTTGAAAATCCTAGCCACGGCAATCATAGAAGAAAAAGAAATAAAAAATAAAAATTGGAAAAGAAGAAGTAAAACTGTCACTGTTTGCAGATGACATGATACTTTACATAAAGAATCTTAAAGATACCACCAGAAAACTACTAGAGCTAATCAATGAATTTGGTAAAGTTGCAGGATACAAAATTAATGCACAGAAATCTCTTGCATTCCTATACACTAATGATGAAAAATCTGAAAGAGAAAGTAAGGAAACACTCCCATTTACCATTGCAACAAAAAGAATAAAATACCTAGGAATAAACCTACTTAGGGAGACAAAAGACCTGTATGCAGAAAACTATAAGACACTGATGAAAGAAATTAAAGATGATACCAACAGATGGAAAGATATACCACGTTCTAGGATTGGAAGAATCAATATTGTGAAAATGACTATACTACCCAAAGCAGTCTACAGATTCAATGCAATCCCTATCAAATTACCAATGGCATTTTTTGCAGAACTAGAAACAAAAAATCTTAAAATTTGTATGGAGACACAAAAGACCCCGAATAGCCAAAGCAGTCTTGAGGGGAAAAAAACGGAGCTGGAGGAATCAGACTCCCAGATTTCAGACTATACTACAAAGCTACAGTAATCAAGACAATATGGTACTGGCACAAAAACAGAAACATAGATCAATGAAACAAAATAGAAAGCCCAGAGATAAACCCACACACCTATGGTCAACTACTCTATGATAAAGGAGGCAAGGATATACAATGGAGAAAAGACAGTCTCTTCAGTAAGTGGTGCTGGGAAAACTGGACAGCTACATGTAAAAGAATGAAATTAGAACACTCCCTAACACCATATACAAAAATAAACTCAAAATGGATTCGAGACCTAAATGTAAGACTGGACACTATAAAACTCTTAGAGGAGAACATAGGAAGAACAGTCTTTGACATAAATCACAGCAGGATCTTTTTTGATCCACCTCCTAGAGTAATGAAAATAAAAACAAAAATAAACAAATGGGACCTAATGAAACTTCAGAGCTTTTGCACAGCAAAGGAAACCATAAACAAGACGAAAATACAACCCTCAGAATGGGAGAAAATATTTGCAAATGAATCAACAGACAAAGGATTAATCTCCAAAATATATAAACGGCTCATGCAGCTCAATATTAAAGAAACAAAGAACCCAATCCAAAAATGGGCTGAAGACCTAAACAGACATTTCTCCAAAGAAGGCATACAGATGGCCAAGAGGCACATGAAAAGCTGCTCAACATCACTAATTATTAGAGAAATACAAATCAAAACTACAATGAGATATCACCCCACACCAGTTAGAATGGGCGTCATCAGAAAATCTACAAACAACAAATGCTGGAGAGGGTGTGGAGCAAAGGGAACCCTCTTGCACTCTTGGTGGGAATGTAAATTGATACAGCCACTTTGGAGAACAGTATGGAGGTTCCTTAAAAAACTAAAAATAGAATTACCATATGACCCAGCAATCCCACTACTGGGCATATATCCAGAGAAAACCATAATTCAAAAAAACACATGCACCCCAATGTTCATTGCAGCATTATTTACAATAGCCAAGTCATGGAAGCAACCTAAATGCCCATCGACAGACGAATGGATAAAGAAGATGTAAAAATTTCGTTCCTCAGCCATAAAAAGGAACGAAATTGGGTCATTTGTTGAGACGTGGATGGATCTAGAGACTGTCATACAGAGTGAAGTAAGTCAGAAAGAGAAAAACAAATATCGTATATTAACACATATATGTGGAACCTAGAAAAATGGTACAGATGAACCGGTTTGCAGGGCAGAAGTTGAGACACAAATGTAGAGAACAAACGTATGGACACCAAGGTGGGAAAACCGCGGTGGGGTGAGGGTGGTGGTGTGATGAATTGGGTGATTGGGATTGACATGTATACACTGATGTGTATAAAATTGATGACGGATTAAAAAAAAATGATGACTAATAAGGACCTGCTGTATAAAAAAATAAATAAAATAAAATTCAAAAAAAATTTTTTTAAAAAACAACAAAAAAACACACTAGCATTTGAGACTGAAATGTTTATTTAGGAAAGCCAGTGTTTTAAAGGTATTTTCAGAACTTAAAAAATTGCATTTCTCCCAGCCCCCAAAACTGAACTGATTATTAGACATTAATTTGATGCTAATTTAATCATTTTGGGAACTGGTACCACATAATATTCCTCACTGTGAGCATGAGTGGAAGCCACATGCTTTTTTTTTAGAACTGTGATATTTCATATATTTATTTATTCATTTAACCAAATTCATTAAGCTCTTGCTATTCATCTGATATTGTTAGGCTAGAGACACAAAAGCAAAACACATTACTCCTTCCCATGAAGAGAGCTCAC
The DNA here is from genome assembly GCF_965194805.1 of Balaenoptera borealis. Classification (NCBI taxonomy): domain Eukaryota; kingdom Metazoa; phylum Chordata; class Mammalia; order Artiodactyla; family Balaenopteridae; genus Balaenoptera; species Balaenoptera borealis. The sequence goes on from NC_138870.1 coordinate 10,609,793, forward strand.
AGTCTAGTGAGGGAAACTATATTGTTAACAGATAAATTGTGACCCAATATGGTAAGTGCTGTAAATAAAGTGTAAACCATCAGAGAACCTAAAGGGTGGAACAGCTTATTCTGTCTGAAAGAGGCAGGAAAGGTTGACTAGAATTAGAACAACTTAGAAGAATTTTTATTTGTTGTCTTGATAGTAATTATTTCCAAAACTTTATTATGCGTAATAAAGCTGATTATAGGACCCCAAACTCAGAGAGTCTGATTCAGTAGGTTCATTTGTAAGGTATCATCTGTATGTTGAACTAGCATTCCAGGTGATTCTGAAATGGGTTCACGGACCACACTTTGGAAAACATCGAGCCAGAAGTTTATGAACTTTAATCTTACCTGAAATTACAGAACTGTTAGATCATTCAACTAAATGATTCTAGAAAATTTTTTTAAAGAGATGTGGTTATCAAAAGTATATCTTGGAATATGTTATTAGGTTTCTACTATTTTTGGATGAACTCAGTTATTAAAACTATGATTCACAGTTAATGCCTATACATTAAATTTTAGACTCATTGGGAATTCATTATTTGTAGAAGAATGTTAAAAGTCACAGGTTTTTGATAATGTTTGTGTTTCCCACCAAAATCCAGTTTCACAAAAAGCCAATGAAATGCAAAGTGATATTTTAAAGAATAAGTTTCGATAGATAATTATTTGCATTATATGAGATGAAAATCATTAACAAAAGTTTACTGACATATGGAAGTGTCAGTAAACAAATATATGGAAACAAAAATGCAGTTTTGATTTGCCAGATTTTTGGATCAGACATACCACCATTGGGGGTTACTTGGTTCTTCATTCAGTCTTTTTAATTGAGGGCTTTTGTCTCACTTATAATTAAAATATTAGTATGTTTTATTTCAGTAAATCTTATATCAAGATTAATATTTACCAGCTACAAGAGAAGGAAAAAATTATAGACCCCAGTGAGAGGGGTTAACAGTTATATAGGCCAAAGAGACAGTAAAACATTTTCTAATGCTAGTAAATACCATAGTTCTTTCTCGTATTTTGCCACTTGTTTTCATAAGATGGCCTCCCTTTAATGTAGTTTAATTTATAGCAGTGCGGTTTTTAACCCTTTTGCCACTAGATGTCACTAGACTAAAACAGTTGGTAAGCTGGTTGAAACTTGCTACAACTTGTGGGAATATTTGCAAAAGCCTTTGGTTAATTAAGTTTACTCTGTACCATCTGGGTTTCTCATAAAACCAGGTCACAGCTTGCTTCAAGCACAAGCTGGCTGGAAAATATACATGTTCTGTGACACATTAGCAATCTATAATTAGTTATTTTAGTGTTTATCAGGACAGAAAAAGAAAAAATTTACTACCACAGGAAACTTGCAGTGACCTTAATTTTTTGAAGAGAAACTCTGTTTTCAGTGTATCACTGTACTCAAATGTTTATCACTAAAAGTTTTCTGAAGAATTCGGATTGTGTCTTAATTATCTCTAATTTCCCAGGGGCTACCACAAAGCTTTGGCACTTGTAGGTATTCAGTAAATGTTATTAAGCATTAGGGTAGTATAGGAGATGTCAGAGGGAAAAAAGGCCACAAGTCCTCCTCTCAAAAAAGTCTCATTTGGGAGACAATCTACAAAAACATATGCCCACAGCTCAGGGTAGTGTGTATGTACCAAATGAGTACTGCAGTTGTTAAATTCTGTGGGATTCCAGAGGGTCAGTAGCTCTTGGGAGCTAGGGGCAGTGATTAAAGGTGTCTTCAAGAAAGGGTATTTAGAGATGAAAAGGGAGGGCAGGTACAAATGAAGAAAGCAATGGCCAAGGTTCAAGGGTAGGAAAATGTGGGCAGTAAAGATTCAGAAGGATTAACAACTCAAGGGCTCTGAATTTAAGGCTTAATATTGGACTTAGTATTTTTTAGGGGGGGCATTAAAGGATATTGGAGTGGGGGAATAATAATCTGGTAATGTTTTGTAATTTACAAAACACTAGCACTTGAAGAAAGGTGAGTTAGAGATGATTACTCTTTGATTTTAAAATGCTTCTGTTCTAAAGTCTGTTAAAAACATTTCTATTTTAAAAGAGATAATCTAGATAGAGGGCTCAGCATTGTGCCTGGTACTTAGTAAACCCTCAATAAATGATCCTTGTTAATAATAATATTATTAAATCAGAAAAAATGTTAGGGTCATTCTACAAAGTAACTGACTACTGTTCTTCATAAGAGTCAAAGTCATGAAGGACAAGGAGTGACTGAAGAATTGTCATAGATGGGAGGAGACTAAGGAGACCTGTAATGTGGGGTCCTGAAATGGATCCTAGAACAGAAAAGGACAATAGCAAAAAAAAAAAAAAGGGAATTTGAGTAAGGTGTGTAGTTTAGTTGATTGCATTGTACCAATGTTAATTTCCTGGTTTTGATCATTGTACTATGGTTGTGTACTGTGTTAATACTAGGAGAAGCTGGTGAAGGGCATATAGGAATCCTATACTTCATGCAGTTTTTCTTAAAGTTACTTTAAAAATTAAAAGTTTAAAAATATAGTAACGGCTTAGAGAAGGTTGCAATTCTATATTTGAACTGGATGTTCTACTGAGGTCAGATGTTAGAAGAAAAGTTTTACAATCTCCTACCTTGTAGAATCTTTAGGATGGACAGCTACTAGGATGGCTTAAGGCAAGAGTGAGTTCCCTTAAAGACAAGGGAGTAGAACTTCTGAAGACCCTCAGTCCATTTTAACACCTCTAGACGTATTGTAGCTAATACATAAAATTTTCCAGTGTCTTGGTCTTTAAGGCCACTTGACTTTTGGTTCTTCAAACTGTAATTTAATACCCTCAGCCCCCTTTTCAGGATGTTCACAGTAATCTAATGAGGCTTCCCAGGGCTTTGCCATCAACCCATACACTGTATTTTAATAAGAAAGGATTTCTTACAGCATTCTACCTATGAGCCTTTCTATATATTTCATCATCTTTACTCAGATTACCTGTGGGCCAGAACAACAGTGGAGGAACATCTCGTGTTTGTAGAGGTGCTGGGTATAATTAAGTTCTAAAATCAGTGCAAGAATTTTATATTTACTTACAACCTTGGAAAATTTTTTAAATTATCAATAAAGCATACTTTAAAATATTTATGCTCCTGTACTTTAAATGTTTAGGATAAAAGGAAAGTCTGCATGCACATATCTGGACATCAGACCTTTATGACCTATCATAAATAAGGGATTAGTTTGTAGGTTTTTATTCTTTTTCTTTTTTTTTCCTCTTGTGATTTCTTTGGCATGAGGGAATACTGGATTCATGAAATCAGTTGGGAAGTATTTCCTCCTTTCTTTAAGAGTTTGTGAAGGATTCGTATTGTTTTATCTTTAAATATTTGGTATAATTCACAGTGAAGACACTGGGCCTGAGATTTTCTTTCCTTGGTATAGGTCTATTCAGATTTCTATTTCTTGAGTAAGTTTTAGTAATTTTTGTCTTTCTAAGAATTTATTTCACTTATCTAATTTATTGGCATAAAGTTTTTCTTAATCCCTTTTAATCCTCTAAATTTCTATAAGGTCAATAGTGATGTTCCTCTTCCATTCCTGATTTTGATCATTTGAGCCTTTTTTCCTTTTTCCCTGGTCATTCTGGCTACAGATTTGTCAGTTTTGTTGATCTCTTCAGTGAACTAATTCTTGTGTTATTGATTTTCTCTATTGTTTTCCTGTTTTTAATTGCTTTCTGCTCTAATCTTTATTATTTTATTTTCTTCTGCTTGGTTTGGATTTCATTTGCACTTCTCTTTCTAGTTTGTTGAGGTACAAGTTTAGTTTATTGATTTGCCATCTTTCTTTTTTTCTGAAATAGGCATTTAAAAGCCATAAATTTCCTCTTTAGTCATCACTAAACACAACAAAACCTAGAATTTCTCTTGTTATTGTCTAGGAGTTTTATAGTTTTGTGTTTTACATTTAGGTCTTTGATCCATTTTGAGTTAATTTTTGTGAAAGGTGTAAACCATGTGCGCTTCTAAAGAGTGTGTCCTCTGCAGTTATTGGCTGAAGTTATGTCAAGTTGGTTGATTGTGTTCAAGTCTTCTATAAACTTATTGATTTTCTGTTTAGTTTTATCAATTATTGAGAGTAAGGTACTAAATTAAACATCTGTTATTGTTGAATTGTCTATTGCGCCTTTGAATTCTGTCAGTTTTTCCTTCGTTTGTTTTGAGGCTACACTGTTAAGTGTGAATACATTTATAATTATATAATAATACGTTTATAATTATATAATAATACATTTATAATTATAATAATACATTTATAATTATATCTTACTGATGTAGTCACTCTATCATTATGAAATGTCATTTTTCTCTAATAATACTTTTTGTCTTAAAGCCTATTTTTTTTTTTGGTTGCGTTGGATCTTCGTTTGTTTTGAGGCTACACTGTTAAGTGTGAATACATTTATAATTATATAATAATACATTTATAATTATATAAATAATACATTTTTTTGGTTGCATTGGGTCTTCATCTGTTTTGAGGCTACACTGTTAAGTGTGAATACATTTATAATTAGATAATAATACATTTATAATTATATCTTACTGATGTAGTCACTCTATCATTATGAAATGTCCTTTTTCTCTAATAATACTTTTTGTCTTAAAGCCTGTTTTTTTTTTTGGTTGCGTTGGGTCTTCGTTGCTGCACGCAGGCTTTCTCTAGTTGCGGCGAGTGGGGGCTACTCTTTGTTGCGGTGCGCGGGCTTCTCCTTGCAGTGGCTTCTCTCATTGCGGAGCACAGGCTCTAGGTGCGCAGGCTTCAATAGTTGTGGTGTCCGGGCTCAGTAGTTGTGACTTATGGGCTCTAGAGCGCAGGCTCAGTAGTTGTGGCGCGTGGGCTTAGTTGCTCCACGGGATGTGGAATCTTCCTGGACCAGGGCTCGAACCCGTGTCCCCTGCATTAGCAGGTGGATTCTTAACCACAGTGCCACCAGGGAAACCCTTAAAACCTATTTTATCTAGTATTAATATAGCCACATTCTCTTATAGTATACTTTCTCTGTAGTATATATCTTTTTTCATCCTTTTACTTCCAACTCATTTGTGTCTTTGAATCTAAGGTGTGTCTCTTATAGAAAGCATGTAGTTGGATCTTGCTGTTTTATCTAGTCTGACACTCTTTGCCTTTTGGACTTTCATTTGCCTTTTTGCCATTTCTTTTCCGTACATTCTATTCTTGTCTATTTTGTCCCTTTGTTTCCTCCTTGACTGTCTTCTTTTCTATTAAATAAGTATTTTTAGTGTACTAGTATTTTAACTCTTCTGTTGATGTTTTTTAAACTGTATATTTCTTGGAGTTGTTTTCTTAGTGGTTGCTCTAGGGATTACAATATGTATCTTAATCAGACTCTACTTCAGATTAATACTAAATTAATTCTGGTAAAATATATAAGCTTTGCTCCAATATAACTCCATTCTTTATTTCTCCTTTCTACTATTATATATAATATTTATGATAAAACATATTAAAAACATAAATATATCTTTATATATATTATGAACCCCAAAATGCACTGTCATATTTATTACTTTTAAAATGTTTACGTCTTTCCAGGAAGTTAGGAGAATAAATGAGTAAAAACATATTTATAGAATCTTTTATATTAACCCACACATTTACTATTTTTGGTGTTCCTCATTTCTTGTGGCTTCAAGTCACCAACTGTTGTCATTTGTTTTTCACCCTGAAGAGAGTTCCTTGGGTATTTCTTGTAATAATATAGGTCTACTAGCAATGAATTTTCTGTTTTTGTTTATCTGAGAATGTCTTTATTTTATTTTCATTTTTGAAAGATAAATTTGCTGGTTGACAAAAATTTTTTTCCCCAGTACTTTGTGTATGTCATTGAACTCTCTTGTAGCCTCCATTGTTTCAGATAAGTCACTTTTCTCTTGCTCTTTGACTCTGGCTTACAACAGTTTGTTATGTAACTATGTGTTGATCTCTTTGTATTTTTCCAACGTTGAGTTTATTAAGCTTCTTGAATGTGTGGATTAATATTTTTATCAAATTTGGTAACCTTCTCCTCTCCTCTCCTTCTGGGATTTCCATTGTGTATATGTTCGTATGCTTGATGTTGTTGCACATATCTCTGAAGCTCTGTTCATCTTTCTTCAATCTTCTTTCTCTGTTACTAAGATTGGATAATTTCTGTTTTCAGGTTCACCGATTCTTTCTCCTGCCATCTCAAAACAGTTGTTGAACTGCTGTAGGGAATTTTTTATTTCAGCTATCGTACTTTTCAACTCCAGGATTTCTGTCTCCTTATGGGCAGTTTCTGTTTGCATATTCATTGTTGCCATACTTTTTTTTCTTTAATTTCCTTTAGTTTCGTGAACTTATATGTATATAGTAACTTCTTTGAAATATTTGTCTGCTATATCCAGTATCTGGGATACTCAGAGACAGTTTTTATTGGCTACTTCTTTTCTTGAGTATGAGTCACACTTCCCTGTTTCTTCTATGTCTTGTAATTTTTTGTGAGAACTGGACATTTTCGATAAAATATTACAGTAGCTCTGGATTCTGATCTCAGGATTTTTGGTGTTTTTTAAATTGAGGAGTATTTGACAATTAAATATTGTATATGTTTAAAGTGTACAATTTGATTTGATATACATATTCATTGTGAAATAATCACCACATTCAAGCTAATTACCATATCCTATTGTTACTTTTTGTTTGTTCGTTGTTTCTTTGCTTAGTAACATGCTTGCTAAACCTGTAAAATCTCTCTTCCCTGTGATTTATGGCCACTGATGTCTCTGCTCCTTTTTAAACTTGTTTCATTTTTAAGTCTGCTTTCCCAGGGGTTGTCCTTATGTTTCCATGGCTTGTTAGTCAGCCAGTGATTGAACAGGGATTATATTCAACCACCTTGATCCAGTAAGGTTTTTGTCATCTCTCAGTGGATCTGCGTGTGGGTAAGTAGTACATTCAAAGTTCAAGCCATTTTCAAGTCTCTCCCATCTTTTGAATTCCACTGGGTCCTTTCAGCTCTCCTCTTGGCATGTGCACAGCCTCGCTTTCAGCCAGGAGTGTGTGACTGGTTGGACTCTCTCGGGTCTTTGCTGTAAATGCATGCAGCCTCAGCCAGGAATAAACTTGCCCCAGCCATGACCACAGCCTTGTGCTAGTAGAGCTTTTAGCCCTTCCCACCTGCCATCTCTGAGATAGTCATTCCACCGACACTATCGCTGGACATGGATGTTACCCACTGCTCAAAATCATGTGAACCTCTTTCTGCTGCAACAGAAAAGTTGCTTATTCTCGCAACCTGCCGCATTCTGGCACAACATCTGCTTCAACTGAGGCAGGAGGGGTAGGAGAAGCCCCAGGTTAGAATGCCACAGATTGCCACTGTTCTTATCCAAGTTCATCTGTTTTTTAGGCATAAATGCTTTTTAGATTATTGTATGCCTTTGGTTGATTTCTCAAGCTTCAAAATGCTTGTTTTTTAAAATTTGTCCAGCTTTATAGTTGCTTTTTATGGAGAGGATTTGTTGATCACCTCATTTAGCTATAGTAAGAAGTCATACCTGGCTCATTCATTTGCTGTTAATCTAACTCTGTGTTATATTTAAAGTGGATTTCTTGTAACCAGAATACAGTTGAATCTTGCTTTTTTATTCATGTTGAAAAATCTCTGTCTTTTAAACAGTATCTTTAGTCTTCTTACATTCGATGTAATTTCAGCATTGTTGAATTAAACTCTTCCACCTTGCCATTTTCTGTTTATTCCATCTGTTCTTCAATCTTTTCTCCCTCTTTTTCTGTCTACTGTAGCATTAATCAAATCTTGTTATGATCCAATTTTTATCTCCCCTGTTGGCATATCATTTAAATGTTAAAAACTTTTTGTGTGGTTGCCTTAGGGTTTATAATGCACGTCTTTAATTAATCACCACTTCACATATAGTATAGAGTTTTTATCGCAGGAAGGTATTTATACTTCAGTTTCCTCTTCATATTTTGTGCTATTGTTGTTATATATTTTTCTTTTACATATACTATAAACCCACAATACATTGCTATTTTTGTTTTAGATCAGGGTGGCAAACTTTTTCTGTAAAGGGCCTGATAGTAAGTATTTTAGGCGTTGTAGGCCATCTGGTCTTTGTCTCAACTACTCAACTCTGTCATGAAAGCAGCCATAGACAATACATAAAAGAATGGGTGTTACTGTGTTCCAATATAACTTTACTTACAAAAACAGGAAGTGGGTGCGATTTAGCCCTTGCGCCATACTTTATTGACCCCCTGCTTTAGACAATCATTATTGAGAGCTATTAAAATTAAGAAAAAAGGTAGTTCATATTTACCTTCATTTCAGCCATTTCTGGAGATCTTCATTTCTTCATATTGATCCAAGTTTCTGTTTGATATCATGTTCCTTTTGCCTGAAGAACTTCCTTTAGCATTTCTTGTAGTATGGATCTGTTGAAAATGTATTCTTTCAGTTTTTGTTTGGTCTGAAAAAGTCTTTATGCTTAATTTTTAAAAGATAATTCTTATCATTTCTATGTATATAATGTATTTCTTTTCTCTGGCTGCCTTCAAGATTTTCTCTTTTTTTCCCTTTTTCTTTTTCTTAAAAATTAAGATGTAATTTAAATTCACTAAAATTTACGCATCTTTTTTTTTTTTAAACTTATTTATTTATTTACTTTTGGCTGCGTTGGGTCTTCATTGCTGCGCACGGCTTTCTCTAGTTGCAGCGAGCGGGGGCTACTCTTCGTAGTGGTGCACGGGCTTCCCATCGCGGTGGCTTCTCTTGTTGCGGAGCACGGGCTCTAGGCACGTGGGCTTCAGTAGTTGTGGCACGTGGGCTCAGTAGTTGTGGCTCGCAGGCTGCAGAGCGCAGGCTCAGTAGTTGTGGCACACGGGCTTAGTTGCTCCATGGCATGTGGGATCTTCCTGGACCAGGGCTCGAACCCGTGTCCCCTGCATTGGCAGGCGGATTCTTAACCACTGTGCCACCAGGGAAGTCCCTATGCATCTTAATATACTGTTCTGTGAGTGTTGATATATCTGTACAGTTGTGTAACCACCCTAACAATCAAGAGATAAAATAGCTTTATCATTCTCCCAAACTCCTTCTGTGTCATTTTGCAGTCAATTTCACCCTTCACCACAACCTCTGACTACCGTTGATCTGTCCCTGTAGTTTTGCCTTTTCCAGAATATTGTTTAAATGGAATCATATGGTATGTAGCCTTTTGAGTCTGGTTTCTTTCACTTAGTAATAATGCTTCTGAGATTCATCCATCTGGTTGTATCAGTAGTTTGTTCCTTTTTGTCGTTGATCAATATTCCATTTTATGAATCTACCATAGTTTGCCTATAAAGCCACTATAATAGCAGTTTCGCAGCTGTCACAACGTATGGCAGGATTGTTTTCCAAGAGGTTTAATAAACCAATTTATAGTAAAACAAGCAGTGTCTGAACATGTTAGTTTCATAGTATCCTCTTTAACACTGGGCATTATTTACATAATTTTTTATCCAAAATGGAAATATCTTTTAATCTGATCATAAAAGTCACGTGTGCTCATTTAAAAATTGTGGAACAGGCTCTTTGTAGACAAAACAATTTCAGTTCCTTGTATAAAATGTTTTTGCCCCTCTCAGCCCTCTGAACTGAAACCCAAACATACTCTGTTTTGGCCCTTTTAAAGTGTGAGCCCTAGCACTAAACAGAGTATTCCAGGTGTGAGCTGGATCTTCTGCCCTGTTCTTCATGCTGTATTTCTTTTAAGACAGCCTAAGTTTGAAGTTGCTTTTTTGGCAGCCACATGCATTTGAGTCATATTGAATCATCTAAAACCTGAAGTCCTTTTCACATGTGCTGATGTTAAGCCACACCTCCCTCATTCTATATTTCTCCAGATAGTTTTTTGGACCTTCAGTGCAAGACTTTACAATCATCTATAGTTCGGTGTCATGTGACCTGTGTCTCTAACTTCTTGAGGCTCTTTTTGGACCCCCATGATTAACATACTTTGAGTGTCCTCATTCCAGTCATTGAAAAATGCTTGCTAGGACCCAGATCAGAGAGTCAGAGAAGAGCTCAGGCCATATTACAGTCAACAGACACAGAACTCTTGCCATCTGTTAAGGATATTTTTTTTTATTTTCTAATTTCTGTTTAGTGTTCTTCGGGATAAGGAGATTGCCACCTTATATGTAATTAGTGAGAGGTAATGTTCAATATTGTAAAATTTATTGAGACTCATTTTGGTATCTTTTTATTAGCACTATGTTTTATTATATATGTCATTGATGCAGTATTTATTATGATATCCTATGTATATTATTATTATTACAGTACTTATTTAAAATGTTGAGGTATTTTTCCTGAGACTTTAAACCACATTGTGGACCACACTTTCCAAACATATAGTGGGAGTCACCAGAGAGGTAAAAATCACACCATTGATGGGAGAAAAAAAATCCTATTTTAAGACCTGCCCCAAACCTAAATAGGCTAGTAGTGTCATGGCTGATGCTAATTTAGTTTGCATGAAATCAACAAAGAGGAACTGCTAGCCAGGGATAGTTAATATTCAAAAGCAAAAGAAATATATCTGTAACTAAAGAAGTTAAAATAAATTTCATCATGACATCCACTGTTTTCTTTGGATGTGGTTATTGAGCAGTAGTAGATAAGCATATTAGTAAAACCACTGTAACAGGCAGTGTTCCATAGTAATGCAATAAGGAAAAATAGGACAAGGCATGAGTAATTATGGAAAGGAAACCAGACTCATAGGGGGCGCATGTAAGAAAAGGTAAGAGTCATTTGGAAGTCTGGTCCGAGGACCAGAGGAAGGCTAACATTAACATTGTGGCCAGATGGGCTTTATCTTTCTGCTGTTCTTTCCATTTCCTGCCAATATACTAGAAGAGTTGGGAACACAATATCAAGGCAGCCCCACACATTGAAAGTGTGAGATGGAAATGAAAAAAATGTTCCCAGATATGAGCATAAAATAACTCCTTTTGGTTAGACAATTAAGCCATTCTTTTAGCAAGTTGAAGCCAGCCCTCCTCCGACTTGCAGTAAATCCTGGCAAGAAGCTGCAGTTCTGGGGCCTCTTTATTTTGGCTTTGTTTTATCCCTACTTTTGCTTTGGAGACATTCATTGACTCTTACTCCTTCCAACATGGGGACAGGACACAGGTTGCTGACACAAATGTTATGGGTTCAAAGAGAAAGTATGCAGGAAGATACTGACTATCCCTAGCCAGGTTTTTTGCCTAGGCCCATATAAATACATTTTAAATGAACATTTTTAATTCTTTCTAATTAATTATGCACACTTCTGCCAGAATCCTTTCTTAAGCCTAACTCAAGTTATGTGATTCCTGCTTAGAGTGTTGGGTTGCTCCATACTGCCTGTCAGATTCAGGTCTGAGCTCCTCAGCTCGACGTGAAGATCTCAAGAAGTCATTGTATCCCATCAACTACTGCTTGCATATGTCTTGAGCTCTAGGCCAAATTGGACTGCTTCCTTTGCTTTACCACCTCCAAGCCTTTGCTCATGCTGTTCTATCTGAAGGCTGTCTTCTCCATCGTGGCCTGCTCAAATCTGAGCATCCTTTGAGATTTTTTTAAAATTAATTATTTATTTTTGGCTGCGTTGGGTCTTTGCTGCTGCGCACGGGCTTTCTCTAGTTGCCGTGAGCGGGGGCTACTCTTCGTTGTGGTGCGCGGGCTTCTCATTGCGTTGGCTTCTCTTGTTGCAGAGCATGGGCTCTAGGTTCATGGGCTTCAGTAGTTGTGGCACATGGGCTCTGTAGTTGTGGCTCGTGGGCTCTAGAGCGCAGGCTCAGTAGTTGTGGCACACGGGCTTAGTTGCTCTGCGGCATGTGGGATCTTCCCAGACCAGGGCTCGAACCCGTGTCCCCTGTATTGGCAGGTGGATTCTTAACCACTGTGCCACCAGGGAAATCCCATCCTTTGAGATTTTGATTGTTCATTTGTTCAGCAGATATTGGAGAGGCCACTGTGAACCCTAGGCCCTGTTCTAGTAGGTGAGCCTCTAGCAAAATATAAATTCTTTGCTCTTGTAGAACTTACTTTCTTATAGATCACCCCACTAGAATGTCAGTTTGCCTCAAACCACCTCCATCATCTTTTTTACTTTCTCTAAATTGATATGATACATCTTTACACAAATCATGATGACGTGAAAGAAAAAGGTAAGATATTTGAAGTGATCGCTGTGGCTGGGCAGAGAACATTCCAAAATGCTCTAATTTTTAAAGCTTGTGTCCTAAATGTAGAAAGAAGCAAATGTGACCATAGACTGGTATAAAGGAGTGATAGGAACTGGGATGAATAGGGTCAGGATATATAAAGGTTAGGATAAACAGAGGCTTCTGAGGTGAGGGACATGAAGGATAAACAAATACAAAAAGTTATGTTCAGAGCAAAAGCAGCTGTAAGTAGATATAGGCAGCTTCTTGTGCCAGCTGAGGTCATGTTAATGTATGACACAGCAGAGCTATTTATTACCTCTTTTGCTTCCATATTTTCTGTTGAGAAGAAAGATAATAAACTGGAAATGATAGAACAAAGGAGTAGCTAAAACCCCAGATGGAAGGAAGACATTGTAGGCACCATTAGCTGATCACAATGCATTGTTTTCTGGTGCTTGTCTCGTCACCCCTGCTCTATCCCTCCACCGCCTCCACACCCCTCCACACCCCTCCGGTCCAGGGAACTGAAAGAACGTGTAGATGAAATGAGTGAACCCGCCATCTTTAATGAATTGTGGAGAACGGAAGAGGTGCCAGAAGCTTAGACATAGAAAAAAGTATTTTCATTAAAATGGGAAGGGATGAGGGAAGATGGGGCAATTGATAGAGGGAAGATAATTCCAAAATGTGCATCACTGTAACATTCCATCCATTGGTGCCAAATCTTTGTACCTGCAGAGCTTGCTGCCTTTTAAAACATAGACTCTTGTGCCTTCATCAGCCTTGTCTTTTGCAAACTAAATATTTTAAAGGTAAGCACACAAGAAGGTCACCAGCAAGATGCCACAGGGTTATGACCTTGACTTCTTATTCAACATCGTATCAATTACTTAGCTCCAACCAAAGGATCCTGGATATACTTTATAACTCATTAAAGATTTGTTGATTGACTTTAAATAGAGGTAGTGGCATGGTAATCAAATTTGCAGATGATAAAATGTTAGGAGGAGTATCTAACATGATGCATGACAGATCCAGGGTTCAAAATGATCTCAACAGACTTGAAAGATGGGCTGAAACCACAGTGACATTTAAAAGCAATAAATGTCAAGTCCTGCATTTAGATTAAAAACAGTCAGTTACATAAGGACAGGGTGTGGGAAAACTGGCTCAGCAGCAGTTCAGTGGGGGTTTTTAGTGACAGCAAGATCGAACTGGAAGCAGTAGTCTCAGGCACTGGTGCCTCTATACCTGCAAGAGTGTTCTGGGTGTCATGTTTAAGAAGCTGTTTATAAACTAGGGTATATCCTGAATAAACGACCAGAAGGTCGTTGTTTGGAAACCGTGTCATGTAAAGAAGTCTTGAAGCAGATAAGAGTTTTTAGGCTGGAGAAGAGATGACTTAGGGGAACACATCTCTCCTAATATTTTTTTAAATTAAATTAAATTTTTTTATTTTTTAAAAAATTTATTTATTTATTTATTTATTTTTGGCTGTGTTGGGTCTTCGTTTCTGTGCGAGGACTTTTCTCCAGTTGCGCCGAGCGGGGGCCACTCTTCATCGCGGTGCGCGGGCCTCTCACTGTCGCGGCCTCTCCCGTTGTGGAGCACAGGCTCCAGACGCGCAGGCTCAGCAGTTGTAGCTCACGGGCTTAGTTGCTCCGCGGCATGTGGGATCCTCCCAGACCAGGGCTCGAACCCGTGTCCCCTGCATTGGCAGGCAGATTCTTAACCACTGCGCCACCGGGGAAGCCCCCTAAATTTAATTTTTTTAATGAGTTAAAAATCTTTTATTGAAGTATAGTTGCTGTACTCTCTGTTCTAATATTAAATGGCTGCTGAATAGATATAGCATTAGATCTACTTTTGTGACGTCCCAGTGATCAGAACTGAGGTCAATGGGGAGAAGTTTTTGGGATGTAGAGTTTGGTTTGATACAAAGAACTTTCTATAATAATCACTTTAATGGTAATATTTATTGAGCAGTTGCAATATGTCAGGCAGTGAGCTAAGCACTTTTCATGCAGCCTCTCACATTTAATCCTCACAGCAACCTTGTCATATGGGTACGTTTTAGTCCCATTTTATGGGTAAGGAAACTGTTGTTCAGAGAAATAGATTTGTTGAATGTCGTGCAGCTAGAAAGTAGCAAAACAGCTGTTCATAACCTAGATTTGGCTGGTCTCAAAATCCTGTGCTCATAACCACAAAGCTGTCTTGCAAAGTAATGAACTGTTGCATTTCTAGATATGTTTAAGCAGAACTGAAAGGATCCTCTTTCATAACTTAGAATCAGTTCTTGCAATTCACAAGAGTATGCAGGGGCAGTGTGGCATGATGGGAAAAGAATGCAGACTTTGGAGTTAGTTCAGGAATGGAAAATGTCACACATGGCCCATATGATCTTGGGCAAGTCACTTAACCTCTCTGAGCCCCGTTTAATATCTACCTTAGGGGGCTAGTAGGTGGATTAATTTATTTGAGCAGCATGTCTTATGTGTAATATGTATTTGGTACATAGCGGGGATTCAAAAAATAATTGCTTTAATCATGCAAAACGTTCTTCTTACTTTAACAATTATGATCATTGGACTTAGACCACCATCATTTTAACTTTGTATGTTCCTCTTTGTATTTTTTACTATTAGGGCTACTTTATCTCTGAAACAATACATGCTAAATGCCCCAATTAGAACAGAAGCTTTGGTTGCTAGACTTGATTTTGTTTACAATTTTGTACAGGTCAGGTGTGTATGTTTACTTTTTATAGTTTTTCTGTTGTCACCCTTGCTGATAACAAATAGCAGCCTCCTCCTAATTGCTACTGTCGGCTTGGAGACCAAAATAAAAATCAATAGGCCCTTAGGGGCTGTCTGAAGGGCTTCCTATTAATAAAATACATAGGCATGAGTGTATGGAATTTATAATAACTATTTGGGTGACCCGTAAGCCATTTTATTTGTTTTCCCTTGTTTCTTGGCTTTTTAGGGAGTTGAAATTCTTAAATAAGCGAGATGCAATTGGATGTGACATGATTTTTGCTCCTGGGTAGTTTTACAACCTAGTAGAAAAACCAAAACATCATGATTGACTTAAAGCCTAGACTCTTAGAAGCACAGTGCTCATATAATATCATGTGATGTTATAATACCTACCATTTGTTGAGTGCCTGTTTACCACGTACCCAGCTATACTAGTTGCTCTCCATGAGGAATCTTCTTTTTTTCATCTGCAAAACAGTCTTATGAAGGAGGTATTAACGTCATCCTCATTTTGTAGGTTAGAAGGCTGAGCTATGAGAAGGAGAAGTTAGACAACTTGTTCAGTTTCCACAGAGATTTGAACTCGGGTGTGTCATATTCCAAAGACCCAGTTCTTCTGATCACCCTGGGCGAGGTGGACCACAGTCATAGGAAGCAGCCGTGCAGAGGAGTTATTAATTGAGCTGCACCTAAAAGAACAGGCAGGATTTTGGTGGGATGTGTCGGCTTGGGCTGGGAGGGGTGGAGGGAGGAATTCCTGGGTGGGAGGATAGTATGAGCACAGTGGGCCTGCATCTGCTGCTCTTAGGGAGCTGGGGTGGAGACCATGAGAGAACCGCTTGACCAAAGAGAAAGGTGCATGCATCTTGAGGAGCAGTAAGAAGTAAGGTCAGAAAGTTAAACAGTGGCCAGATGATGGATGCCCTTGAAAGCCAGGGAAAGGAATTTCGAGGTGATGCTGTAAGAAGCAACTGGAGTTTTATGTTTGTTTGTTTGTTTTAAAGATTTTTTTTTTGATGTGGACCATTTTTAAAGTCTCTATTGAATTTTTGTTACAATATTGCTTCTGTTTTACATTTTGGTTTTTTGGCCGCAAGCCATGTGGAATCTTAGCTCCCTGACCAGGGATCAAACCTGCACCCCTTGCATTGGAAGGCAAAGTCTTAACCACTGGACCTCCACGGAAATCCCAGAGTTTTATGTTTGTTACAATAGGGAGCAGGGTGTTGACAGGCTGAGAGCTGTGTGTTTTGGAAGATTGGTATGACAGTAGCCAGAGATGAACACACCAGTTAGGAGACTGTTGTAGTTTTCTAGTTCTGATGAGCCGATGAAAGTCTGGACTGGGGTGGGGACAGTGGAAGGAAGAACAAATTTGAGAGACATTTTCAAGGAAGGAATGACAGGACTTGACAGATTAGGTGTAGGAAATAAGGGGAAAACAGCTATGGGGTCGCTTGCTTGGGAGAGCAGAATGACGGCAGAATTGGGGAGGGAAATTAGATTTTTAAATTGGCCCTGCAAAACCACAGCTAGTAGGAGTCATTTTGGTGCTGCACACAGAATGTTCCCTGGCTGAGAACCATTATAACACCCCCTCTGATCCCGGAGGAGAACACTTAAGAAGGTGGTGCTGGGATGGGGTGGGGTGAGGAGTGTAGGAGGGAATGAGAGAGGCAGGTGTCTTTCAAAGTTTGCTCTGTTTTCCTGACTTGATTTGCTGTGGGTCCATTGAATGCAGTATTACAGTCATGGCGAACGCCTCCGTGCTGATGTGTGTAAACACAGATGGGATGTTTTATAAAGAGCAAGCTAAAAATCTTGGGTGGGAGTTGGGGGGATTATGACTCTTCGTGTTATTATTTTACTCTTCATGCCAGGGACCAATTCACCCTTCTGGGTCTGTATCTTCAAACAGAGTGAATGCTAATATGAATTTACAGTACTCAGGTTGGAAATTGCTACCCTTGTTTAGAAGCCATTAACCTTTACGTTGATAAAATAATGTTCTTCACTGAGCACTGAAATCTGTGCTGAACAGCTGCAGCCTTTCCGGAGCACTAACTTAAAAAGCACTCGTCATACTTTTTGAAAATCAAAAGCATGTGGGTGGGATGAAGTCACCTGAGCAATTTTCTATAATTACAACTTTCAAGGCCTTTTCCTTTGTTTTTTTTTTTTCAGGCTGACTTCACACGCGCACACACACAGCACAAACCTATGATTTTGTTTTTCTTTATAGACTTTTTGCACTTGTTTTTGTTAAATAGTTGCAGTTCTCAGGGAAGGTAAATGCTTTCCTGTTCCTCTCCTGTTTTATTTTAAACCTGGTATCTCTGAGGGCTTTGGAACCGCCCCAAACAGAGCTAGCTATCTCCCTAGACTTCTGAGCTATGAGTGACTCCTCTGAAAGTGTGCGTGAGTGCTTTGGAACCAATGCCTTGATATCCTGGACAATGAACCAGGAAAATGTGAGCACATCACACGTTTTGTGTGTGGATTAGGTTCCTCAGCGACAATCCTAGTCAGCAAGTACTGGAATGCGACAGAATTGGCAGTTGTGCCGGGACCAATCCACACTGGGAATTCACTTCTACATTCTGATAATTAAGTGAGGTTAGCTGCTAATATTCCCTGAAGGAAGGAGAAGGAGGGAATCATATTGTTTCCAGTTGTGCCTTTTAATTAACCGAGGGATGGAATGGAAAGGGTTTTAAAGAAGACTTCATGAGGGGAGGATTAGTACCTGACATAGCTCAGTAGTTCCATCATAGTTGGACACATATTAAGAATACCAGCACCAATTTTTCCAGCAAACTAACTGAAAATAATTCTGAATTGTAGCTTCTTTTATGTGTAGAATAAAATTGTTGGCTTTTCAAAATTATGCATTAAGTAGTGCTTTGCCAGAGTGATGTTGAGCAGGAAGTAGTGTAATACATCTGTCTTACTATTTTAAGGATCACCCATTTTTCTTCTTCTTTTCTTCCCCTAAGTCACAAAAATTCTCTACCTAGAATAGACCTTTGGGGCTTACATTTTCTTTAATATTGATAGTTCTTTCTTGTTACTGAAAGCAGAGGTATCGTTTTCAGGGAGATTAAAATGATCAGGTTACCTTATGTTATCTTTTGCCTTCTTAGTAACAGAGGCAATACTTTGTCTTCCTGAAGCTGTTTGAAAAGATCTCTGTATACAGGTATAGTGCCTCGGGTCATAGAAACGAGGTGTTATGTCATTTGTTTCAGAAGATACCTAATGCATCAAAAACAAATGACAGGGAAAACAAAATGCAGTTAGTAATCTTGTTGCTTCAAAACGAGCAAACGTTTTGTGAGAGCGAGTTCTTGCTGGACATCACTAAATAAGAATGAGTTGATGTCACACTTGGCAAGAAGCAACTCCGAAATTTTTTTTTTTCCATACAAATAGTACAACATGGTGGGGAGGGAGGGGGGATTTCGGGCAAAGGGTAAAGGATTACAGGGGAAAAGTAAGCTGGAGAAGGAGTAGGAGAATGAGTTGCTTGTTACAAAAGCATTACTATGATATAAAAGCCATGTTTGTTTTGTCAGGAGGCATCTGAGTTGGAACTTGAACTGATGAAGGAGAGAGATGTTTACCGGGCTCCTCCCACGCTCCCTCCGAGCCCTGTGTGCTCGGATCCCTGTGGAGGGTTGTGTAACTGCCTTGACTCATTTTCAGGGAAGAATGGCCCCTGTAGCTGTTTTGGCTCAATAGAGGGCTGCAGCAAGTATGAGTCAAGAAGTCCCTAAAACCCAGTAATAGCAAACTTAAAATCATTTTCGTTAGGGTTTCCAAGCACCAGTGGGTAATACTGCAGACTCTGTGGGGTATGTGACACCACCTGCCTCCCTCTTCCCAGAACTCTATGCAGCCTTGGGAATGGGGGGCAACCTGATGGCCAACTTCACATATTCCTAAAAGCCCCTATCAGGTACTGCTAACCAACCTTTGTGCTGCCTTGAATTCACGGGACACATCTTAAAGAAAGCACCAGACCCTGACTGGACCTTGCCTTTCTAGCAAGGTTGAAGAGAGTCTTTCTGGAGGTATCTTTGCCAGTAGACAAAATCTCCAGGTTACAAGGTGTGATGCTTATGGTCTTCATCTCCTGAGAGCATGCTGTGAAAAGATTGCTCCACCAAAGATGGTTATTTTTAATAGAAGCAATTAAACCTTTGCAATATTGAAGTATGTCTCCTTTTATCAGGCCCAGATCAAAAGAGGCAGGGGCCAGGTGCCTTGGATGCCCTGTGATTGTATCCCATGATGAGAGCTTATGAGTTCCAAAGGTGTGGACCTGAAATTTGGAAGGACCAGTAGCAATGCTTTTGGCCAAGGTATTTGGAGCGTCTCTACAGATTTTGCCAGTTGAGTCTTAATAGTGCTATTAGAGCACTCGCCTAACCCTGGAACCAAATGTAGTCCTTGTTCTGAGGTCCCGCGGCTTAAATATTGAAACTGAGTTTGAGCAAACTGTAATTTTTCTTTAGAGACTTTATGTCCCCTCAAGGCCAAAAGTTTTAACAGGTGGATGCTGTCTTCTTGTGAAGAGGTTTGAGAAGGGGAGCAGAGAAGCAAATAATCTACATATTGTAACAAGGTTGAGCCTGCAAAAAACTTTATATCATCCAAATCAGCTTTCAAGATTTGTGAAAAGTAAGAGGGACTTTCTTTGAAACCCTGGGGCATAACCAGGTGTATTGCCTTTCTTCCCAAGTGAAAGCAAAAAGGTATTGGCTAGCCTTATCAGCTGGAATACTGAAGAATGCACTGCGTAAATCGATTACAGTGAAAAATTTGCTTTCATTGGGAATGAATGTCAGTCGTGTGTTCAGGATAAGAGCAACAAGGTGTCAGGGGATAGCCATGTTGTTTATTGCTCGTAAGTTCTGGACAAACCTCCATCCTTGGCCACTGGGTTTTCTCACAGGTAAAATAGGAGTGTTACAGGGACTAGTACTATTGTGGCCCTGGGCCTTGTCATCCTCTACTATGGGCTTGACACACTGAAGAGCTTCTTTATTTATAGGATATTGATTAATACTTGGGCAAGGTTTTGAGAGATCTCTTTGAAACTTGATAGGAGGTGAACTGTGAATTCTACCAATATCAGTTGAAGATTTTGCCCACAAGGTGGATAGTAGCTGATCCAGTAGGGACAGTGGATCAGTGTCCCCAGATTCAGCTCTAGTGCCATCAGAAATGGAGCAAATAAAAGGTGTCAAAGGGTCACTTAATTCACTTGGTTAGCTGTTTTGACTGCTACTGTCAAATTCTAGAATTATTTCCCCCTTTTGGGAGAAAGTAATTTCAGCATGATACTTTTCTAAGAAGTCTCAGCCTAATAAATGAATAGGTAGGGGTAGAGGAACTGAGGAGAAAAGGGTATGTATCTCTTAAAGGGAATAGGTTCAGAGATAGGAACCTGTTGAGGTTTATTAGAGACCCCTACTATTTGAACTGTTTTAGTACTCCAAGGCAGGTGCTGCTTTACAGCAGTGGGGTTGAGCACCAAGGGTGTAGCTCTGGTGTCATTAAAGACAGAGAGAGATTCATTCCCAATCTGGAGAGTGGTTTCTCTGAGTCGATTAAGAGGGAGGATTAGGTAGAGCCCATGTAGTTCCTTGGAACCCCATCACTGGGAATTAGGAGAACATTGGAAAGGCTGGCTAGAGGGATGGAAGCCTGGAACACTTAAGTTTGCAACAATCTTTTTTCCAATGTCCTGGCTCTTTGCAATAATAGCAGAAACCGGGGCAGGTGTGTGTGTGTGTGGGGTGGTGTGGGTGTGGAAGGGGTTGGCTTGGTTCAGGGGCCCTCATTTGCCTGAGTTGAAAATTAAGATTTTTTTTTTTCTGTCACACCTCAAGGCTTGTGGGATCTTAGTTCTCTGACCAAGGATTGAACACAGGCCCTTGGCAGTGAGAGCTCAGAGTCCTAACCACTGGACCACCAGGGAATTCCCGAAAATTAAGAATTTTAGTGATATTTCTTTTAGGTGGTTCATGTAGCATGCGAGCGAGCTGGTTTGCCAAATTAACTAAATCTAGAGTGGACATAGTTTTCCATTCCACCCTGGTGCTTTTAAGTAAATGAGAAAGATCCCAGTTCAGCTCATTAATAAGCATAGAGTTAAAGGCTACCTGAGTGGATTCAACATCAGAGGGAAGACCGGAATTTTCTTTGAAAACAGTCTGAAGTCTATTATAATAGTCATGAACAGGTTCATCAGATTTTTGTGTGCAAGCCTGAATTTTGTTCCAGTCTGTAGGCTTAGGAAAAGCTACTGTTATTGCTTGGTGGAGGTTTTCAGCATTTTGTCAAGTTAGGGGTTTGTTTTTCTTAATTCTGTTCAGAATGTTCCCATCAGGCAAGTTTCATCCAATGTTTGACCCTCATCAAGAAGCATGTGGACTAACTAATATAAATCTGAGAAACCAGGTTGAGAAATTTGAATAACTATGTTAAATTCTTCAGCAAACCTGTGGGTTACTTTAGGGAACTCTTTTAACTATGACTCGCAATTTGGCCTTACTCCAGGAAACATAAGAAATTTGGGGTTTATTTGCATCCTCAGAAGAGTTACCTTTAAAGGGGCAGGTTCAGAGGGGAAGGGACTGGGGAGAGGTTCAGGGAAAGGGGGAAGTATAGTGAGAGCATTAGAATGGGAAACTGAGGGTGTAGAGGAGGTGGCAGTGGTGGGGAAGGGGGTGGATGATGGCACTGGAGGTGGGAGTCAAAGAAAATGGGGCAGGGGAAAGAGAGCTCAGAAGCCTTTTTTCCTTTTTTAGTTGTTTGCCTCAGTTAATTTATAAATTGTATTTTGCAAAGAGGCAATTTTAGACTCTTGATAGCATTTGGAAGCCTCAAAATACCAGTCAAAATAGGCATCTCATTCAGTTTTAACAATTTTAGAGCCATGGCTGTCCAATTCTGTTTTAAGAAAAGTAATTTTGGGGAGTATGAAAGTTCCCTTTAATGGCCTTGGTTGTTCTCAATTACTTTTGGATTAAGTTGTTCCATTTGGTTAGAAATGGGCATGAGGAGGGACCTCAGTTTTTAAACATAAAACTGGCTGGGGTCCCAGAAGAGGAGGCACCCTCAAAGCATTTTGATGACTGGGATCCCATTTCTTAGAGGTTTTTCTCTGGAGCAAAAAGAAAAATTCCTAAACACCTGTTTCAATAGGAACAGTCTGGTTCCCAGAGGAATTGGATCAAAGGCCAGCACAGTTCTAATGGGAACCACCTGGTTCCAAAAGGAATCAGACCAAAATCCAGCATGGTTCCAATAGGAACAGCCCGGTTCCAAAAGGAATTGAGCCAAAAGCCAAGCAAGTAGTCTCAGAAAGGACAAAGCCTTTAAACAGATCCCTAATAAAGCCCAGAGAACTCAAAATGCAAAGAGAGCAGAGCTCAAAATCCAGGAGAGACTTGCCCTGTAACTCCAGGGTTGGAAAGAAAGCAGTGGGCCCATTTGGCTCTGTGGTTACCAACACCTGTTTGCTCACCAGCCTCAGAGTTGTTGGGGTGGGGAGGGTTCGTCTCTGGATCCCACTTCTGACACCAGGTAACGTTGACCTTAAAAATAAGTCGGACTTCCCTGGTGGCGCAGTTGTTAAGAATCTGCTTGCCAGTGCATGCGACATGGGTTTGAGCTCTGGTCCGGGAAGATCCCACATGCCGTGGAGCAACTAAGCCCATGCGCCACAACTACTGAGCCTGCACTCTAGAGCCTGCGAGCCACAACTACTGAAGCCTGCGCACCTAGAGCCCATGGCTTCACAACAAGAGAAGCCACCGCAGTGAGAAACCTGCACACAGCAACAAAGACTCAACACAGCCAAAAATAAATAAATAAATAAATAAATAAATTTATTTATTAAAAAATAAAAGTCAGTTATTTTATCAGCAAAAATGGGTTTATTCAGGAATAGTAGAGAATTGCAATTCAGGATAAGCAAGCCACTGCAAAAACCATAAGCAAGTCCAATAAATAAAGGTGAGGAATGTTATTTTATAGAGAAAAAGGAGGAAGTTGGGAGGGGTTGTTTTGAACGAAAGTCCATTGGAGAAAAGTGGAAGTACAGGGTGATGACGATTTCTCACTGGCTGCCTTGCTGGGGTAGTCAGTTTCTTGTAGGAGATGCAATGTACATCTTTTCCTGTTGGGTCCTGTAATAGATGACTCTTTTCTGTTGGTGTTTCTTCTGTTGGGATCTGAAATTGACAATTCTTCCTGTAATTGACATCAAGTGGTACTGAATGAGAACTCCCTCTTGCCTCCCAACTCCATGTTAGTGAGGCTTCCCTTTATTAGTTTTCACACCCAAAAGAGTAAGAATTATTGCTGTGGATAGAGAACCTTGCCCTCAATAGAGATTGCCAGCTGCTACCTAAAATTTCTTTTTTCATTTGAAATATCTTAGCATGTAGCAAAAATAGCAAACACCTGAGTCTTCATTTACCAACTTTGTCGGACTTGAGTATTTTGCCATATTTGCTTCCGATCTTTTTTTTTTTGCCCCCAGGAGAAAAATATTTCAAATAAAGTTAAGTCCCCCACCACCACCACCAACCTTCCCTAATATTCCTTCTCCCTTCCTCCCTGCAGGGAGTCATTGATCTGACTGGTGTTCATCGTGCACATGCATTTTTTTTTACGACTTTACTTTTTTTTCTTTTTTAATATTTATTTTTTTATTTGACTGCACAGGGTCTTAGTTGTGGTACGCAGGATCTTTGTCGATGAGTGCGGGATCTTTTAGTTGCGGCATGTGGGAACTTTAGTTGTGGCACGTGGGATCTAGTTCCCTGACCAGGGATTGAACCTGGGCCCCCTGCATTGGGAGCGTGGAGCCTTAGCCACTGGACCGACAGGGAAGTCCCTCATGGCTTTACTTTTTCCTACATGCTTATGTGTCTCTAAACAATATCTAATATATTCTTTTATGTGTTTTGTCTTTATATGAATTGCATTCTACTAGATGTTTACTTCATATACTTTTATAACTTGCTTTTCTTTTTTTTCGGTTTATATTTTTGAGATTTATCCATGTTGATATATGCCTCATTTTTTCACTGCTGTGCAGTATTCCATTGTATGAATATTTCACAGTTTGTTTATCCATTGTCCTGCTAATGTTGGAGTTGCTTCATACTTTTTCACTATTAAACAGTTTTGCAGCGGGCACCTTGTACATGTCTCCTTGTGCACATGTGTGAGAGTTTTCTCGAGGGTACGTAGCTAGGAGTAAATTGCTGTCTAGTAGGGCACATGTATTTTCAGCTTTACTAGATATAGTCAAATGACTCTTCAAAGTGATTGTGCTGATTTATATCCTTACTAGCTATGTATGAGAGTTCCTGTTGTTCCACATCCTCAATCACACTAGATATTGTCCCAGCTGTTCCTTGTTTACTGATTAATTTAAAGACAACACTGTGCTTAGCAACCACCTCAAACATAGGGTCAGATGCATACTTATTTTTTTATATCAGGCTTCCTCCTTTTAAAGGAATTATTTTCACTTTCAGAGTTACAGAACCAAGATAACTATTAGATAGTGTTTTTGGCTCATATTTATTTTTAGAAATTAATGTTTCTTTTTTATGATCACAAAGTGAATATATGATTATTTTGGATAATTTGGAAAAGAGTTACAAAAAAGAAAATTAAAAATTCCACCACCTATACCTAGCCATTGTTAACATTTTACTATTTATTTCCTTCTAGTGTAAACATATATATGATATACATTTACTCTCCAATTAGAATCATGCTAAATTTGTCATTTTATATCACAATTTCACTTAAGATTATATTGTGGCATTTCCTGTCATTGACTATTATTTTAAAACTCAAATTTAATAGCTGTATAACATTTCTTTGTATAAACGTTATAATTTAATCATTCTCCCCTTAGAGGACAGCTTTGATACTATTTTAGTACTGCAATAAACAGTCTTGGTATATAAATCTTCTTATGAGTTTCAGTTTGTTTCTTTGGGATAGATTTCTAGAAAAGGTCAGTAAATATGTGTGGAATTAGTTTGAAGAGATTGTAAGGAAGGCATCCAGGGAGAAGAAAAAAGCAGTCGAGAGAGGAAAATAGAACATGGTTCGGGGGTCATGAGATCCATTAATTTAGCTTCTCTCATATTTGAGTTGAGTGGCAAATCTGTCCTTTAATTGAATTTGGACACCCTTCTCTTATTAGGGATGATATTAGAGGTGAACTTCACTCTACCATGGACACCAGAGAGTTGCTTGTATATTGTAGTGTTCAAGGATTATAGCATTTTAGAATTGGAAGGGACTTTTAAAATTTTATCATCCTATCTTCTACTTCTTGCAGAGTCCCCAAATTGAGTGTATTTTGTAGACTATCTCACTGAAGTAGACTTATAGGCTTGACTTGCTAAATATCTAATCCCAAACAGGTTGTTGTGATAAAAGGCAGTCTGCTCCTTCATTGGGCAGCTTTCATTAGTTGAGTGTGGTTCTGTCCCTTAAGCCCAAATTTGATTTTTTATAACTTTCACTTACCATTTCATTTTTTTTAATTGAAAAGCTCCTTAAAAATAATGCTGGAAATACTTCACCTTTATGTATTTGTCTGTTAGCTTCTACTATAATTAACACGAAAACAAACATATGTTTGACCTGCTTTTTGTCTTTGTTTCCTTCCAAGGTATAATTTAGTTTTATCTTGTCTTTGTAGTGAAAATTATATATGTGAACATAGGTAGGCTAGAAAAACCTTCCACATATTTTTATACTTGGTAGGCAGAAAAGTTCCAAAGTGCCTGTAGGTACGACTCGTTTTATCATTATTTCTTTCTGTGTGTCTCTCTTTTTTTTTTTTTTTTGCCCAAAGGTGTTACATATATTACCTTCTTTAAATCCTGAATAACTTCTTAGGGTAAGGCATTTCCCTCATTTGGCAGGCGAGGACGCTGAGGCTCAGAGAAGTTTAAAGACTTTTCCTGTCCCACAGCTATTAAAGGTAGAGCCAGGATTAAACACAGGTCTAATTCTAACACCTATATATTTAACCAGTTTGCAAGTCTGTTCTCCTCACTTATTTATATTAATTTCATAATATAAAATCATAAAATCAGATGTACTTCTGTTAACGAAAATGTTCATATGTTTGGGTGACTCAGTTAATATGTCATATTGGTAGTGTGGTATGGGTGACTCAGTTAATATGTCATATTGGTAGTGTGGTATGGGTTACTCAGTTAATATGTCATATTGGTAGTGTGGTATGGGTTACTCAGTTACTATATCATATTGGTAGTGTGGTATGGGTGACTCAGTTACTATATCATATTGGTAGTGTGGTATGGGTGACTCAGTTAATATGTCATATTGGTAGTGTGGTATGGGTGACTCAGTTAATATGTCATATTGGTAGTGTGGTATGGGTTACTCAGTTACTATATCATATTGGTAGTGTGGTATGGGTTACTCAGTTACTATATCATATTGGTAGTGTGGTATGGGTTACTCAGTTAATATGTCATATTGGTAGTGTGGTATGGGTTACTCAGTTACTATATCATATTGGTAGTGTGGTATGGGTTACTCAGTTACTATATCATATTGGTAGTGTGGTATGGGTTACTCAGTTAATATATCATATTGGTAGTGTGGTATGGGTGACTCAGTTACTATGTCATATTGGTAGTGTGGTATGGGTTACTCAGTTAATATATCATATTGGTAGTGTGGTATGGGTGACTCAGTTACTATATCATATTGGTAGTGTGGTAAGATTGTTGGCAGTCTGTTGCTTCTGCTTGCTTCTCTGTGGTAATCCCAGCCCCTCTCTGCTTGGTTTGGACACACCAAGGATTTCCTTCCCATCTCTCCCTGGCACCCTATGGGGCTCCTTTCTGTCTCTGGGGAAACTGAAGCACAGGATGAGAAAAGAGTAACAAATACTTACATAATTTTTTCTTTCTGAATATTATCAACTGATGTGTCCCATAAAGAAGGATGTTTTTGCAGCTGTGTGCTTTAGGCATAAGTGGGGAAAGGTTGAATTTTTATAACTTGGGTATCTTCTACGACAAAGGCAGTGGCACACATGCTCGATGGGCTTGGAACGTGGAAACCCGTTCTCTCAGCCCTGTGAATCTTGCGTTTATGTCACATTGGGATCCAGATACGTTATCTCAGTGAACTTGAGACCAAGGGTCAGAGGACCAAGGAGGGGACTTGTGGAGTATATGATTTAATTACACTAGATCAATCAAGCTTTGACTTAGCGATGACGGGATATACTGTGTGTGTGTTTAGGAGGTTGCTAGGGGAAAAGAACAAAGTTTAATCCTCGGTTTTGTTGACCTTTGGTATCACTTTTAGCAGTAGTTCCATAGCACTGCCTTTGCCGAATTTTCAAAAGAGTGCAGTCAAGTGATTTATAGATTAAGGCCTCATTTACTACTTGCACAAGAAGAGCCTATATCTTTCAATACGGGTGACGTAAGTTTACTTTAGAGACAGGAATGAGTTCATTTCTTTGGAGAGATATGAACAGAATGTGTGTCTCTTGCTCTGCTGAGAAATAAATTTAAATCAGAACTTCGCTTGAAGGAACTGGAATGGAGTGGCTGAGCACTCGAGCCTTCAGATTAGGGAGCTTTAGCCGAGGCCCAAGGGGGCACTAATTGTGTGTTTGCAGAACTCACGCAAATATGAGCATTCAGTATATGAAACAGCAGACATCTATGGAGGACTACTTTGTATACGTCTATAAGGCACTTATGTGCCTTGGGTCTGAATTTCAGAGACAAAAATAACATGATTCTTTCCTCAAGGACCTTACCAGGTAACTGGGAGAAAGCAAGATGGTCAACAATGATACACAAAAAGGATGCTATGGTAACTGCCAAAAATGAACCTTCCACCAAGCGTATTCCAGAGATCCAGCCCCTGAAGAGTAAGATTATCATAAATGAGCTATGTTGCTGCTGAAAACATTTTGATTCCAAAGTATAATCAAGTCTCAACTAAGCAGAACTGTCTTAAGCATAAATTAAGAGGAAAATGGTATTTTAAGTAAGTTGCCAAATTTTGGACACTAGAATTTCAAGAACTGGCAACTCCAATTCTTGGTTTGGCTACTATATTATCTCCCTTAAATTACAGTAATATTTCTGTCACCAAAAATCATTAATTTACAGTATTTCTTCGTTAATTCCATCACTGTGATTTGTTGTCATGATTATTATTACTATTTACTTACTTAGTATAGAGGATACTAAAATCTGCCTCCTAAGGTCATCCTGACAAGTAAGGTAAAATGTATAACATGTTCAGCACGGTGCTTGGCTAAGAGAGTGCCATCATTAATGTTAGCTGTAGTTTTTCTCAAAATCTAATGCTTTATATAGTACCTGACATATAGTTAAATTTTGGTAAATTATAATAATATATGGCTTATTGTTTACAAAGGGCTTTCACATATCTTGTTTAATTCTCTCAGCTACCTTCAAGGTACACAGTTTTACCCCTGATAGAGAAATCGAGGTTAAGTGTATCAGTCAGATTTTCTGGCTGATCTAAGTCAAGAAAGAATTTATTGAAAGGACAATGGCTAGTTTACAGGATCTCCAGAAGAGCTCTAGAATCAGGTTTTGGACAACCTACCCAAGCATAATGGCCAAAATCAGGCCACGGAACTGACCCACTGAGGTCACTACTTGCTGTCACGACCAAGCACTTGACATGCCTTGTGCCACAAACGCTGCTAGCTGGCCGTAGAGACTGAACTTTGCCACTGGTTCTGCTTCTGTTGCTTCCTCAGAAACACTGGTTCTCCAGAAACTGCTGTCACCAGAGAATGTACCTCTTGGAAGGCCCCTATTTTGCAACATTTGCTTCCTATTTATAGGCTGGGGCATGTGTATAGATTGGTGGAACTTCTGTTACGACCTTGTGTTCTGGCTGCCGGGCAGGTGGGAAAAAAGAGGCTCTTGGTTCTTCAGCTTTGGTATAATAGGTGACTGGGTTCTCGTCTGTGACACTTTGCTTTATTGCCAGCTCCCTGGGTCTTAACTCTCTCTGTTTATAGAAAAAATACTCTTTATTTCCTGTTAATTGTATATAAGCTGAGTAGAAATCAAGATCGTTTTCCTTATTAGTAGACTTCATGTGTAGAAAAATCAGTTTTTTTTCTCAAATCCATCTTGTGCTTAGAAATTAGCTGTTATAAATTAACAGTATTGCCTCAGCATTTTAAGCTACTAATAAATGAGAACTTTCCATATGATCAGGGTGTTTTCTTCAGTGTAAACAATCCTGTGTGTCTCATTGTCCACGGGACAGGGTATGTAATCCTTCAAGGAAGCCATGAGTTAGCACCTACAAGAAGGGCAGCCCCTCTGAGCAAGGAAGTCCTGGTATTAATATTTCAGATGGCTTTTTTGTTGCATCCTTTTCTTAGTACTTCATTTGTTTTTGTGGAAAGTGAATCTGCGATTCATCTTTCTGAAAACCTAAAAAAAAAAAAAAAATTCAGGTTTCCAATGTGCTTGCCGTTGGCTCTAAAAAGATAGCCTCTCCTCTTTTAGAGTCGGTCTTAGTGTGCCTTGCAGAGCCTGTATTTCTAAGAAGCTGTGTACACAGACTTCAGACTACCGTAAGTAGAATCATATGTTAAATGCCAAGTTTTAAAAGAGCACTTTAGGACTTCCCTGGTGGCACAGTGGTTAAGAATCCGCCTGCCAATGCAGGAGACATGGGTTCAAGCCCTGGTCCGGGAAGATCCCACATGCCACAGAGCAACTAAGCCTGTGCACCACGACGACTGAGCCTGCACTCTAGAGCCCTAAGAGAAGCCCGTGCACCGCAACAAAGAGTAGCCCCCACTCGCCGCAACTAGAGAAAGCCCGCGCAGCAACGAAGACCCAACACAGCCAAAAAATAAATAATAAAAATTAAAAGTAAATTTAAAAAAAATAGTCTTTAAAAAAAAAAAAAAAAAAAAGAGCACTTTATTCCTTAAAGCAAACTCTTTTAGCAAGGGAAGAAGCCTTTGGTGCCCCAAACAACCATCCTCACTTTGTCTGGAAAGCTGCAGTATTGGGGTATTGATGTTTCAGCAAGTGGAGAACACCTGGGCGTGGTGAATGTTAGCTGCCAAGTTGCAGGGAGGACCCAGGTGCCTCATTTTTACAGGCTGGCAGTCGTTCTTCCAGACAAGTGAGACAGAGTGGGCTTTCTGCGTTCATTCAGTGAGAGGTGCTGAAAGGTTGTGGCATCCAAACTACGTATGTTTGTAGTAGACTGCTTTTTTTTTTTTTTTTTTTTTTTTTGGGGGGACGCACCATGTAGCATGCGGGATCTTAGTCCCCCAGCCAGGGATTGAACCCGTGCCCCCTGCAGTGGAAGCACAAATTCTTAACCACTGGACCGCCAGGGAAGTCCCTAGACTGCAT
This sequence comes from Balaenoptera borealis, assembly GCF_965194805.1. NCBI lineage: Eukaryota > Metazoa > Chordata > Mammalia > Artiodactyla > Balaenopteridae > Balaenoptera > Balaenoptera borealis. Next base: position 10,640,311 of record NC_138870.1, read on the forward strand.
TTCTTTTATTTGCATACTCAGAGTAAGGGTCTTCTGAATTTAAACATGTTCCTTTCTGCAAATAATTCTAAATCAGTCTTTGTAAAAAAAAAAAAAAAGAAAGAAAGAAAGAAAAAGAAGCATGCATGGTATAGCAGTCTAGAATATTACTTTGTCTCTCTCCTCATAGAAACATGGAATTTTCAAGCTGTAGACTTGGAAGAAAACATGGTTCAACTTGCTCAGTTTTCAGAGAAGGAAATGAGACTTACTTTTTCCCCTTGGTTTATCCTTTTTTATATTTGTATATATAAATTGGTATATATAAATATAAATATTGGTATATACATATCGGTATATCCTTTTTTATATTGGTATATAAATATTGGTATATATAAATTGGTATATATAAATATAAATATTGGTATATCCTTTTTTTATATCCTTGGTTTATATTTTTTCTTTTGTTCCCTATTGGCCACACATTTTTTGACCTCTTTATTAGAGGGGTATTGTGAAATATTTTTGTTTAGCAAAAATTAAACTCAATCTACTTGACTTTTTTTGTTGTGTAAAACATAACATAGCATAAAATTTACCATCTTAACCCTTTTTGAGCCTGAAATTCGGTGGCATTAAGTCCATTCACATTATTGTGCAACATCACCACTGTCCACCTCTAGGACTTTTCCATCATCCGAACTGGAAATTCTGTACCCATTAAATAGTAACTTCTTATTTCCTCCTCCCCTCAGCCCCTGGCAACCGTTATGCTACTTTCTTTCTCTGTGAATTTGACTGTTCTTTGTACCTCATGTAAGTGGAATCATACAATGTTTTCCCTTTTGCGTCTGGCTTATTTCACTTAGCGTAGTGTTCTCAGGGTTCGCCCGTGTTGTAGCGTATGTCAGAATTTCCTTCCTTTCTAGGCTGAATAATGTAACATTGTATGTATATTACCACATTCTGCTTATCCATTCATCCATTGGTGGATGCTTCGGTTGCTTCCACTTCCTAACTCTCATGAACAATGCTGCCACGAACATGAGTGTACAAATATCACTTCGAGACCCTGCTTTCACTTCTTTTGGGTATATACCTGGAAGTGGAATTGCTGGTAATCGTATGGTAATTCTATGTTTAATTTTTTGAGGAACTACCATGCTGTTTTCCACAGTGACTGTACCATTTTACATTCCCATCAGCAGTGCACATGGGTTCCAATTTCTCCGCATTCTCACCAACACTTGTTGTTTTCTGCTCTTTTGATAGTAGCCATCCTAATGAGTGCGAGGTGGTATCTTACTGCAGTTTTGATTTGCATTTCCCACATGATGAGTGATTTTGAGCATCGTTTCATGTGCTTATTGGCTATTTGTATATCTTCTTTGGAGAAATATCTATTCAAGTCTTTTGACCAGTTTTGAATCAAGTTGTTTGGTTTTTATGTTGAGTTTTAGGAGTCTTTAAAATGTATTCTGAATAGTAACCCTTTGGGCTGTCTTTTTACTCTGTTGATAGTGCCTTTTGATGCATAAAATTTTTTAATTATCATGAAGTCCAGTTTGTCTATTTTTTTTCTCTTGTTGCTTTTATCTTTGGTGTCATATACAAGAAATCATTGTCAAATCAAATGTCGTGAAGCATCTGCCATTTGTTTTCTTCAAAGAGTTCTATAGTTTAGGTCTCTGACCCATTTTGAGTTAATTTTTGTATGTGATGTTAGATAAGAGTTCAACTTCATTCTTTTGCATGTGGATATCCAATTTTCTCAGCACCATTTCTTGAAAAGACTGTTCTTTCCCCCTATTGAATGGTCTTGACACCCTTGTAGGAAATCATTTGACCATATAAGTGAGGATTTGTTTCTGGGCTCTCTCTTCTGTTCTGTTGATCTGTATGTCTGTTTATGTCAGTAGCACATTGTTTTGATTACCGTAGCTTTGTAGTGAGTTTTGAAATGACAAAGTATGAGTTTTCCAGCTTTGCTCTTCTTTTTCAGGATTGACTACTGAGGTTTCTTTGACATTCCATATGGATTTTAGGATGTGGTTTTCTATTTCTGCAAAAAATGTTGGAATTTTGGTAGACATTGCATTGAATTTGTAGATCACTTTGGGTAGTATTGATATCTTAATAATATTATGTCTTTCAGTTCATGAAAGATGAGTTGTCTTTCCATTTATGTCTTCAACTTCTTTCAGCAGTGTTTTGGAGTGTTCATTGTACAAGTCTTTCATCTCCTTGGTTAATTCCTAAGTATTTTATTCTTTTTGATATTTCTGTAAATGTAATTGTTTTCTTAATATCTTTTTTGGATTGTTCATTGTTAGTGTATAGAAATGCAACTGATTTTTGTGTGTTGACTTTTTTTTTTAACATTTTGGGTTTTTAAAATTTATTTTATTTATTTTTGGCTGTGTTAGGTCTTCGTTGCTGCGCACTGGCTTTCTCTAGTTGCAGCGAGCGGGGCTGCTCTTCGTTGCGGTGGACACACTTCTCATTGAGGTGGCTTCTCTTGTTGAGGAGCACAGGCTCTAGGTGCACGGACTTAAGTAGTTGTGGCACGCAGGCTCAGTAATTGTGGCTCAAGGGCTCTAGAGCGAAGGCTCAGTAGCTGTGGCACACGGGCTTAGTTGCTCTGCAGCACGTGGGATCTTCCTGGACCAGGGCTTGAACCTGTGTCCCCTGAATTGGCAGGCGGATTCCTAACCACTGCACCACCAGGGAAGCCCTTGTGTGTTGACTTTGTATCCTTCTACCTTACTAAATTCATATATTAGTTCTAAAAATTTTTTTTTAATCTTTAAGGTTTTCTATATTAGTTCTTATTATTCTAGTTCCTTAAGTTGTAATGTTAGGTTGTTGACTTGATATCTTTTCTTCCTTTTTAATGTAAACTTTTGTAGCTATAAATGTCCCTCTTAACACTGCTTTGCTGCGTCCCTTAAGTTTTGGTATACTATGTTTTTGGTTTCTTTGTCTCTAAGTATTTTAAAATTTCCCTTGTGATTTCTTCTTTGATCCATTGGTTGTTTAAGAGTGTGCTGTTTAATTTCCACAAGTTTGAATTCTTCAGTTTTCCTTCTGTTATTGATTTCTAACTTCATCCTGCTGTGATTAGAGAAAATACTTGGTATGATATCTGTATTTTGAAATCTATTGAGACTTAACTTGTAAGTCTGTCCTGGGATATGTCCCATGTGCACTTGAAAAGAATGTGTGTTCTATTGTTGTTGGGTAGAGTGTTCTGTATATATTAGATGTAAGTAACTTACTGTGTTGTTCAGGTCCTCTGTTTTCTTACTTATCTTTTGTCTGATTGTTCTATCCATTATTGAGAATGGGGTATTGATATATCCAACTATTATTGCAGATCTGTCTATTTCTCATTTTAATTCTGTCAATTTTTGCTTAATGTATTTTGATGGTCTGTTATTAGGTGCATAAATGTTTACAATTGTTATGTATTTTGCTGTATTGAACCTTTTGTTAATATATAATGTCCTTCTTTGTCTCTTATAAGCTTTTTTGATTTAAAGTATATTTTGTCTGAATTAGTATGGCTACCCTTGCTCTCTTTTGGTTACTATATGCCTGGAATGTCTTTTATCATCCTTTCTCTTTCAACCTATTTGTGTCTTTGGAGGTAAAGTGAGTCTTTTGTAGATAGCATATGGTTGGACTATCCTTTCTTTTTTAAATCCATAATGCCAATCTCTGTCTCTTGATTTGAGAGTTTATTCCATTTACATTTAAAGTAATTAGTGATGAGGAGGGACTTCTGTCATTTTGCTTTGTTTTCTTTTATGCCTAATAGCTTTTTGTCCCTCATTTTCCTGCATTACTGTCTTATTTTGTGTTTAGTTGATTTTTTTGTAGTGAAATTTTAAAATTACATTCTTACTTTCTTTTGTGTATTCTGTAACTGTTATATTTGTTGTTACTATGGGGATTATATTTAACATACTAAAATAATAGCACTCTATATTGAATTTATATCAGATTAACTTCAGTACTGTAAAAACTCTGCTCCTTTACAACTCCATCTTCACTCCTTTCAGTTGTAGATGTCACAAAATTACATCTCTATACATTTCCCAAAAACATAAATAATTTTTTTAAATATATGTTTTCTTAAATCATGTAGAAAACAAAGTGGAGTTTCATACCATTGTTATAGTAATGCTAGCTTTTATAATTGTCTGTGTATTTACCTTTACTGAGATATTTATTTATTCATATAGTTCCAAGTTATGTCAAGTATCCTTTCATTTCAACCTGCAGGACTTCTTTTAGCATTTCTTGCAGGGCAGGTCTAGTGGTAATGAATTCCCTCAGCTTTTGTTTATCTGGGAATATCTTAATTTCTCCCTCACTTTTGAAAGATATCTTTGCTGCAAATAGGATTCTTGGTTGACAGTTTTGAATATAAAAGCACTTTAAATGTATCAGCCCACTGCCTTCTAGCCTGTGAAGTTTCTGTTCAGAAATCTGCTGATAATCTTATAGAGGATTCCTTGAATGGAATGAGTTGCTTTTCTCTTGCTGCTTTCAAAATTCTCTCTTTGTCTTTGACTTTCAACAGTTTGATTATACAGATCTTACTCAATTTACAATGGGGTTATTTTCCAATAAACCCAGTGTAAGTTGAAAATATCATAAATTCATTTAATACACCCAACCTACCAAATACCATAGCTTAGCCTAGCGTACCTTAAACATGCTCAGAACACTTACATTAGCCTACAGTTGGGCAAAGTCATCTAACCCAAAGCCTATTTTATAATAAAGTGTTGAATATTTCATGTAATTTATTGAGTACTTTTCTGAAAGTGAAAAACAGAATGGCTGTATGCGTACAGAATGGTTGTAAATATACCATTTTGATCACATGGCTGACTTGGAGCTGTGGCTCACTGCTGGTGCCCAGCATCTCGAGAGAGTATCATACTGAATATCACTAGCCTGAGAAAAGATCAAAGTTCAAAATATGGTTTCTACTGAATGTGTATTGCTTCTGCACCACCGTAAAGTCAAAAAATCAAGTTGACCCATCGTAAGTTGTGGACCATCTGTAATGTGTCCTGGTATGGATCTCTTTACGTTCATCCTACTTAGCGTTTGTTGGGCTTCTTGGATATATATGTTCATGCCTTTCATCTAATTTGGCAAGTTTTCAGCCAATATTTCTTCAAATATTTTCTCTGCCTTTTTCAAGAGAAAAGTCCTTTTGGGACTCCTGCAGTATGTTTGTTGTTCTGCTTGATGGTGTCCCACAGGTCCCTTAGGCTCTTTTTACTTTTCTTCAATCTTATTTCTTTCTGTTCCTCAGACTTGGCAATTTCCGTTGTCCTACTTCAAGTTCACTGATTCTTTTGCCTGCTCAAATCTGCCTTTGAATCCCTCTAGTGAAATTTTCATTTCAGTTATAGTTCTCAGCTCCAAAATTTTTTGTTTCTTTCTTTTTAGGTTTTCTATCTCTTGAGATATCTCCATTTTGTTTGTACCTCATTATTCTTGACTTTAATTCTTTGAGCATCTTTAAGACAGTTTAAAAATCTTTGTGTAGTAGATCTGCCATCAGATCCTTTTCTGTTTCTGTTGTTTGGGACAGTTTCTGTTGTTTGTACCTTGGAATGCTTTTCTGTTTCTTGTGGGTTTTGTGATTTTTTGTTGAAAACTGGACATTGAATTTAACAGTGAGGTAACTCCAGAAATCAGATTCTTCTTCTCCAGGGTTTACTGGCTTTTGTTTCTGTGTTCTGCTTTTGTTTGATTGTTGTAGGCTGTCTCTCTGCTGAGGATTAGGGCTTCCCAGATCTTTTCTGAGCCTGTACCTTTCCTGGGCATGCACAGTGACTTTCTGATTTCCCCCAAATATGTGGTTGCTTTTGAATGTTCTCATGTTCAATGTCTAGCTCCAAGAGGGGAAAAAGAGAAAAATGAAAGGGAAGAAAAAAAGTACCAGTCCTTTAAGTCCCCTGGAAGTCACTTCAGCTGGAGAGTGAGGGGCCTGCAATAATGGAGGATGTGCAACAACAGTGGCCACTGCCTCCTTGTCTGTACCATTGTGATCAGAAGATCCAATCAGTGGTCAGAATACAGATCCCTGATGTTTGAAGAATAGGGTCCTTTTTGCCCACGCTGGCTCCTGCAAGCTGTGTGTAAGTTGCTCACAGCTGCCTGCCACAGGGGTTGGGAGATGGATAGGTGCTGCTGTGCTAAGAGCTGAAAGTGACTGAAATTAACCACAGTTTGCCATCCAGGCCTTCCCCTGGAAGTTGAAGCCTTCTATAGCCTCCAGAGCTCCAAAGTATAATAGTCAGAATCAGACAGAATCAGACAGATTCTGCCTGTGCAATTGTTGTTTAGGTGGGGAGACAGATTCCTGGTGCTTCCCATTCTACCATTTCCCCCGAATGCTCTCTGTGTTTAATTTTTAAAGGAACTACCGTATTGCTTTCCACAGTGGGTGCACCATTTTACATTCTCACCAGCGATGCATAAGGGTTTCAATTTCGCCACATCTTCACCCGTACTTATTATTTTCTATTTGGGTGATAGCCACTCTGTTGGTTAAAAGTGGTATCTCATTGTGGTGTGTGTTTCTTTTGCTTGTTGTGTGTTTTTTTTTTCATTCCCCTAAGGATTAGTGACGTTGAGCATCTTTAATGTGTTTATTGACTTCTTTGCATCTTTGGAGAAACGTCTACTTAAGTCCTTTGCCCATTTTTGAATTGGGCTTTTGTTGTTCTCTTTCATTTTAGTCCCTATTTATATCTGCGTTCTTTGTATTTAACTCCTGCTTCTTCTAGTAATCTGCCTGAGGTGTGGGATCACTTCTTTATTATTTTCTATAGTGCTGGTATATAGAAGGAGGTGCTAGCAGCAAATGTTCATATATGGTAGGGTTGGCCAGTCATACAGCCAGATTTGAAACCCTGCTTATTTGATCGTGGCAAGAGTTGGTAGTTGGGGACTTGGGGACCTTGAGAAAACTGACATGAATTGAGTACCTACTCTGTGCCAGATACTCTGCCAGGCATAACTTGATATAATTCTCACAGTACTCCTTTAATGTGCATAGTATTTAATTTATTGATGAAGGGTTTGAGTTCAGGGAAGTTAAGTGACTACCCTCACATGACACAAGTGGTAAATGGCAATCCCTGGATTCAAATTCCCAGGTCTATTTGACTCCAGAGCTTGTAATTTTTTTCATTATGTCATGCTGCCTCCCTTCCCTGGCCTGCAAGTTCAACAGGAAAGCAAGGCTTTGAACCTGGGAACTGTTGAAGGAGGATGATGAGTTGAACCTTTTGCTTAACTCTTTGGTAGGAGATTTTAAAAAGCTAAGTTCATAACGGTGGATAGGATTCCTTGAGGATAGTGAGGTGTCTCATTTGTGGTTACTGATCATTTTTGTAAAAGCTGTATCTACTTTTGGTTGTTGACATCCGCTGTTCTTGTTTCTTTGGTACCATAAACCAGGGCCATTGACCATGGATAAATGGGTGCCTGAACCTAGAGGGATGAAGTGCTTTCTGTAACCTACCACAGATTCCGTCCAAGCCTGAGTGCCCCTTTACCTCCTGAGTCTTAAGGAAGGCGAGATTAAAGGGAACAGATATTTATCAGGATCCTGTATGCTAGGCAAATGCTAAAAGGGAGGTGATTATTATCCCAGTTTTACATGAGAAAACTGAGGCTCAGAGGTATAAGGTAAATTGTCCAAATTCACACAGCTCAAATAATAATGGGGCTCAAATCACATTTTCCCATGTTCCCTGTCTTAGTGCATTTGGGCTTCTATAACAAAATACCACAGATTGGATGTCTTCAAACAACGGAAATTTATTTCTCACAGTTGTGGAGGCTAGGAAGTCCAAGATCAAGGTGCTGGCAGATAGATTCAGTGTCTGGTGAGGGACCACTTCCTGATTCACAGACAGCAGTCTTTTTGCTGTGTCCTACATGGTGGACAGGCCAATTGAACCCTTCTTTTATAAGGACACTAATCCCATTCATGATGGCTCTACCCTCATGACCTAATCACCTCCCAAAGGCCCTCCCTCCTTATACTATCACATTAGGTTTCAGCATATGAATTTTGGGGGGGACACAGACATTCAGTCTTTAGCACTACCTCAATGAGAAAGTTCTTCTTTCTTGGCCCTCTGGTAGGTATTGGAAACCGTTAGGAGGGAGATCCTGGGAGCATTGTTTCTCTCCACACCAAACATTGTGATAGGTTGGCTGTTACTCTAGGGCTGTCTACACTTGCAGTCTCTTCTGCCACATAGATTAACCAAAACAATGATGGTAGCCATTCTGGGCGGCTGCTTCTCCTGGGTGAGACTGGTGTGCCTCTGAGGTGACTGAATGGAGATAAAAGTTCCTAAGGGAACCAGTCATGGAGGGCACCCTTTTTCTGAATACCCCAAAGGAATTGATCCCTAACACACATCATAAGGTCCTGTCCAAGTGGGTCAAGTGTTTTTAGACTTTTCCCTTTCTTTAAGGGAAGGTGAGAGAGTGCCTTTGAGAACTAGAGTTCATATTAGGTAAATAATACACATGGTTTATGTGCTTTTGACTTTGAAATATACTGTGACCAGCAGTCAAGAATCCCTTATTAGTTTGGGGGGAGATTTCTTTTTTAATTATCTGTTGCTTAATTGTACCTTCACAATAACTTTTGTCAAAGTTACATACGTTCTGCTTTCTGGATTCTGTAGGAGGAAATGGAGCTTGTTACACTGTTATCCAGATGTGAGCCCGTTACTCACAGTACTCATTTCCAGTCCTGGAAGCAGCTAAGCGTCTAAAAGTTAAGGAATTCAGTTTGATAATAGCAGAGGTTAATACCCATATGGCTCTGTACTATACTTTACAAAAACTTTTTTTTTCCTACCTGACATTTCAGAAAGAAAAAGATTGCTCAGCAAAATATTTTCCAAATTTCTAACCTGATGATTTTTCCACTCAACACTTTACACAAAGAGCTAGGTACAGATGGCAATTTGCTGGGTCTGTGTTATATTCAGGCTTGGTCCTCACCCATTCCCTAGAGCCCACTCTCCATTCCTGTATAAACAAAGTGGTTTCAACAAGGTCTTAGGAAATGTCTCCAGTATTTACCATTTGCAAATATGGAATCTATTAAATCATGTTTTTAACTCAATAAACATCTACTTTGTATGCATCACTGTTTTAAGCTAAAGAAGAATTAGAAAACGGAGGGTAATGGCCGTGTGTTCCCTAGCACAATAAAGAAGACATAATTTAGAAACTTTTATTTAACATGAAAAACTAACCATAGATATGTAGAAGAACAGAGTATTAGGGATGAAGTGTCATGATCTCTAATTTTTTTCATATTGCTCAGGAAAAGAAAAAAACAGAAAGATGAAGTAGATATGATAAAATATTAGTTGCTGATTCTAGATGGTATCTGAGTATATATTTTTTTCTTACTTTTCTGTATGTTTGAAAATTTATGTAATAAAATATAAAAAAAGAAAAAAAAACTTAACCATAAAGACCATTTATAAAACTATACAAAAGATAATTTCAAGGGGATATAGGGTTCATTCTCTGTTACCGAAGCTAAGGGTTTAGGTTATTTTTAGAGTTGGTAAGTAAGAATTGAAACAGAGGTGTAAGCCTAGAGGCCCTCAGAGGCCGGGCCGGTGATGTGAATGAGTGAAGCTGGCTGTTGGGGTTGAGAGAGCAGGAGAGCACACACCTCATTTAAAGCATCTACAATTAAAAAAACAAAAATTTAATGTGCATTCAGAATAAAAACAATTCGGAGGCCTGGCAGTATGTGGTCTTCTGAAAATGAAAATATTTACCATGTCTAAATTTACCCAGCTTTCTGTCCTCCCTCTTCCTTTTATCAGAAGATATAGGAGTGGGTCAGTCATCAAAATGGGGGAGGCGGGTTCCTGACACTTGAGAGTGATGGGAAAACTTTGTACTCGTTGCCTGTAGGGTTGGCCTGGCTTGCCATAGCTCTGTAGCTTCAGGAGTAGAAGAAATGGCCCATCTTTTTCTCTCTGACTTGCTCCTTCTGTGTTCTGGAGCAGGATTTGTGGCAGATTTTCAGAGATTCCTGTGAGTCTAAGGAACACATTCTGATAATAGACCCACGTACCTGGGCTTTGTTTTTAGGTGATTTGGGGGAGGGTACAGTTGTGCTTTATAAGGGTGATTGGAAGTGTAATTTCTTTGACTTTGCAGTTGGCTGGGCAGCTTGATTTGAACACCTTAGTGTGCCTTCTAGACTTGGCAACTTTCCCCCCACTTCCCCCACCTTTTTTTTTTTTAAGAGGAAGAGTCAGGGTTTTGGTTTGAGAGCGAATGCTGGGTATGGGGCCCTCTGCTTCGGGCCTCTGGTGACCTGGGCTGGCCCTGGAGCTTTCCGCCTCACCGCTCTCCAGTGCAGCCTCTGGAAATCTTCCTCACTCACCTCGGAGGGGCAGGTGCGGACTGAGACCACGCCTCACTCCGAAGTATATGTGGAGAAGACAGAGTAGGGACCCCGAGAAGCCTTTTTTTCCTCCTGAAGTCTCCCTCAGCTCACTCTTTCCTTGGAATTCCAGCAACAGAACTGCATCCTCTTAGCCTAGTTGGAGAACCTTTTATGTACCAGGCGCTGTAATGCACGAGATAAAAAGTAAAACATGGCCCCTGTTCTCCCCCAGCTCACAGTTTGTTAGGAGGCTTTTTAATCACCTTGGAGAAGATACTGTTTGAAGGTATATCCAGCCATATAGGCCCTGGTGAGCATGAAAGAGAGGGAACTGGTTTTGACGGACAGAGTTGGGGATACTTGGGGTGGGGAAGGGGAGAGAATGCCCAAGAGGACATCACTGATAGATGAGAAGGACCTTGGCTGCTTTTTGTTAAAATGACTTTATTTATGTAAACATTTTGGAAAGGGAAATACATTCATATGGTTTAAAAAATGTTAAAAGTATACTCTGAAATTCTCCTTCCCGACCCTTGTTCTCCATCTGTCTAGTTCTTGGAGTCATTCCAGAGTTTCTTTATGACAATACAAGTAAATATGAATATATGTTTTTATTTACTTGTACCCCTCCCCTATTTTTACACAGTGGTAGCACACTCCATACACTATTCTATATACCTTTCTTTTATTTTTATTTTTAATAAATTTATTTATTTATTTTTGGCTGCGTTGGGTCTTTGCTGCTGCGCGCAGGCTTTCTCTAGTTGCGGCGAGCGGGGGCTACTCTTTGTTGCGGTGCGCGGGCTTCTCATTGTGGTGGCTCCTCTTGTTGCGGAGCACGGGCTCTAGGCACGCAGGTTCAGTAGTTGTGGCATGCGGGCTCAGTAGTTGTGGCTCGCAGGCTTAGTTGCTCCGCGGCATGTGGGATCTTCCCGGACCAGGGCCCGAACCTGTGTCCCCTGCATTGGCAGGCAGATTCTTAACCATTGCGCCACCAGGGAAGTCCATACCTTCCTTTTATTACTTAATATCTTAGGGAGATTTTTCCATGTGAGTATGTACCTCCCTCATTCTTTGCTATGGTCACGTAATTCCATTTATGGATGTTCCTTGATTAATTAGCAAGCTCCCTACTGATGGATACTGAGGTGTTTGCTTATCTTTTACTATTATAGTCACTGCTACAGTGAATACTCTTATACATAATTATATGTCATTTAGCATGTGTGCTAATGTATATATAAATTCCTAGTAGAGAAATTGCTGCATTAGAGGCTTTATGCGTTTGTAATTTTGATATCTTTGCCAAATCACCCTCCATGGCAGTAACAACTTACATAAAAACCAGCAATGCCTGTTTCCTTATAGTTCCACCTAGAGAGTTTTTATCACACTCTTGGATTTTTACCTATTTGGTAGGTGTAATATCGGCTTGAGGTGAAGTTTTAATTTCTGTTTTTCTTATTATGAGTGAGGTTCTGCATCTTAGAGTTGAGGCATTGGTATTTACTTTTCTGTGAAACGCCATTCATATCCTCTGTCCATCTTTCTTTTGCTGATTTTTTACTTGCCAATTTCTAGGAGCTCTTTTTCCAATAGGAAGCTTACCCTTTGTGATATGAGTAGCAGTGGTTTTTGTTTGTTTGTTGATTTTTTTTTTAACTTATACTGTTTTTTGCCATGAGGAATCTTGTTTTTTATCTTGTTGGATATATCAGTGTTTCCTTTATGGCCTTTGCATTATCCTGGCCCACTTTTGATGGCACAGAATCATTCATTCCTCTTCCCACATTGCCTCCTCACTCTCTTTTTTTTTTTTTGTCTGTGCTGCATGGCTTGCAGGATCTCAGTTCCTGGACCAGGGATTGAACCCGGGCCACAGCAGTGAAAGCGCCAAATCCTAAGCACTAGACTACCAGAGAACTCCCCGTTCTCACTCTTTTTCTACTTCAATCCTTGATTGACGACAAAAAGCTGGTCCTTTCTTCCGAAGTCTGCATTCCTGGAACTGTATTCTTTGTCAGTAGTAGGGTAGCCCTTGATAATTTTGTTAGGAGATTTTAGTGGTCTGAAAAATCCCCCATTTGCTAGGTTACGGGCACTCTAGAAAACAGTTTGGCAGTTTCTCATAAAACTAAACATGCAGTTGTCATGCAACCCAGCAATTGCACTGTTGGGCATTTATCCCAGAGAAAGGAAAACTTACGTTTACGCAAAAACCTGTACGACGACTGTATAGCCACTTCGTTTGTCGTGTCCCCAAACTGGAAACAACCCAAATGGCCTTCAGTGGGTGAATGGTTAACCAAACTCTGGGATGTACATACTGTGGGATACTACTCAGAAATAAAAGGAACAAACTACTGATACATGCAACAACTTAGATGAATCTCTAAGGTATTGGGTAACATCTTACGGAAAAACCCGATGAACTTTTTGGCCAACCCAATATTATGTTGGGTGAAAAAAATCCCAAAAGGTTACATGTTAGATTATTCCATTTTTGAACATTTTTGAAATGACAAAATTTTATTTATTTATTTATTTATTTAACTCTCCTTTATTCTTTTTTGATTTTAATTAAATTTATTTATTTTATTTTTGGCTGCGTTGGGTCTTTGTTGCTGCGCGCGGGCTTTCTCTAGTTGCGGCGAGCAGGGGCTACTCATCGTTGCGGTGCGCTGGCTTCTCATTGTGGTGGCTTCTCTTGTTGCGGAGCACGGGCTCTAGGCGTGCAGACTTCAGTAGTTGTGGCTCGTGGGCTCCAGAGCGCAGCCTCAGTAGTTGTGGTGCACGGGCTTAGTTGTTCCGCGGCATGTGGGATCTTCCTGGACCGGGGCTCGAACCCGTGTCCCCTGCACTGGCAGGCGGATTCTTAATCACTGCGCCACCAGGGAAGCCCCTGAAATGACAAAATTTTAGAAATGGTGAACAGATTAGTGGAGGATTGGGGAAGGCTTCCCAAGACAAACTTTGATGTGGGCTAGTTCATTCTGATGGTGCCCAGTGCATGTGCTGTTGTCGTGTTTATTTCGGAGGACCCGTGTTGTGCCATTGGCTCTGGTGTGAGGGTACTGCTCTCAGTGGGGTGGGGAGTGCCTGAGAGCCCCAGGACCCTGCTAGGGATTCTCTGAAGTCAAAACTATTTTCACAGTAATACTTAGACATTTGCTAATTACTTTCACTCTCTTACAAGTGTACAGTGGAGTTTTTCAGAGGCTACATGATGTGGAATAGCAACAGATTAAATGCAGAAGCAAGTCTGAGAATCCAGCTGTTTTCTATGAAGCCAAGACATTTAAAAGACTTACAAAAATGTAAACGAGTGCCACTCTTCTCACTTTTTTGTTTTGGGGAGTAGATTTTCTTTAAAATATGTTATTTATGTTAACATGTAATGGGATTATTATTTTTTTAAATGATTTAATAAATATTCAAGAATTTTCTGTTTTAATTTTTAACAGATGAATATTGATTTAAACTACATACACAAGTGCTCTTTGGGGGTCCTCAGTAATTTCTGAGAGGGTAAAGGGGTCCTGACACCAAAAAGTTTGTGAACCTTCAGGCTGACAATAAGCACTTGACCAGAAGTCAGGAGGCTTGAGTTCTAGTCAGGACTATGCTGTGTGACCCTGAGCACGTCATTTAGCCTCTTTCATTGGTATTTCATCTTTTGTAAATGCTAATAATTATCCGGTTCTACACACCTTAAAGAAAGGGAAGATAATTCTGTGTGAAAGGCTTTGAAAATATAACGTCCTGTTCAAATTTAAGGGAATTTAATAGTTACACAACTAAACTGATGTTGAAAGAAAATGTAAAGGTTGAGGCTTATGGTGTGTTAGTGGACATCCTGTTCACCTTTTAAATGTTTTCCTTTTTGCATCTCCTCCTAACAGTTTCCGTATATATATATATACATTCTTTCTGTTTCTCAGACAACCACTTTAATTAGTTAAAGGAATTAAGTAGGGTACATCTTCCAGATTTTTCAGTCAAGAGGGGGTTTATACTCTTGATGCTTTAAATTAGTGCCGTAAGGTCAGGTACTCTGTCTTGGAGAAATCACTTATTTGACTTTAGGAAAGTTACTTAACCTTGTGACGTCTTGGGTTTCTCACCTATAAAATGGGGCTAATAATAGTTTACTTTCCTGAGCGAGTATATGAAAAGTAATGCGCAGGAGGCACTTTGCCAAGTGCTTGGCACATAAGGTGCTCCATAAATGATAGTTGCTGTGATCGTCACAGGTATATGACAAAAGATGCAAGATTAAATTTAAGCCTCTTACCCTGCCTTCAGTGAACTTGTTATTAAGCTACTTTATTCACAAGCTTATTAGTAATTTCCATTTCATTTGGTTTTATTCTTTTTTTGCTTCCAAGGGCTGTTGAGTGGCCAGACTTCTCCAACAAACACCAGACTGGAGAAGTTGGATTCTCAGCAGGTGCTGCAGCTCTGCCTCCGTTATCAGGATCACCTCCGTCAGTGTGCAGAGGCTGTTGCTTTTGATCAGAACGCTTTGGTCAAACGAATCAAAGAGGTAACTTATTGTGAGAAAATATCATGGCTGACTCAATCTTGTGATTCCCTGTGACTCCTGAGTCCTTTTCTCCTGGGGTGTAGAGCCAGTGATCCCAACTTTCTGGGAAGTAGTCATTTTCTATCTAAATGTCTTGACATCTGTCCCCATTGCTTTGAGAAGATTGTCTTTCCCAGCAGTGGAATGTGATGGTGGAAAAGAGTGGTCCATGGAGTAGACTAATCTGGAGTTTAATCCTGGTTCACCACTTATTTGCTTGGGAAAGTTACTTCACTTCTCTTGGTCTCAGTTTTCCTCATCTGAAAAATGGGTCTCACGGTAGTAATCTGCCCGCAGGGTTGAGTGAATATTAAATTGCTTAGTAAGTGTTAACTGTTATTAGTATGTGTGAAGTCCTGCCATACTGATTTGCTTTGGCTAACATTAATTGATTTCAACCCTTTCCTGCGTGTAATTTTTATTTTGTTTTCCAGTCGGGTATCAGTTCTTTGAGAGCAGGAGCCCTGACATCTCCCTCAATTATATTTTTCACTGTGTTAGCAGGAAAAGCTCGGTGATGCTTATTGGTTGGATAGAAACAATTATGCCTACTTAACCCACAGGGTTTTTGTGAGGAAAGACACAAGATAATTCATGTGAAAGTACTTAGTAAATGAAAGAGTGTGGTACACATGTTGAGTAATTATGAATAACATAAAGTAGGTACTCTTTTAAGCATTTAAATATATCACTGATTGGGCCACTGCATGGCACAGCTCTGGGAGCACCAAGGTATAAGTAAACATGTTTTCCAAAGTTTTCAATCAAGAAGGGATTTCTGTTCTGTAATGTCATAAAAAGAAAAGGTCAGGAGCTGTATCGTGGAGAAACCACTTACGTGAATGGCACTGCCTGGAGTTTAACAAAATAGTCCTGATCATTGACTCTGGCAAGAGAAGGTGGACATGAAGAAATACACAAGGAAAGGGTGGAGAGTCACTGCAATTAATGATCAGTTTTGTAATCTCAAGGATGTAGTATGTCTATAACTAAGTAGTCATTAGTTATACTGATAGATTTAAATTTGTCAACACCTCCAGTATTTTACTACTTACCTTTCATAAAATGTTGTATGCATGTATGCTTCTCTCATGGACTAAATACTTTTATATGGAAAACTATTAAATATGACCTTTTATTTTGGTTGGCATCTATGTGGCCTTTCAGATACTATATTTATTTTACTACATTATGATCTAAAGAGCTTAAGTCCCAAACATGACTATGCATTGGATTATATGAATTATTATTATTGGATTTTCTTTCTTTTAATACTGAATTCTCCTCTCCCCCAGTAGGTCTAGGACATGGTCTGCGAATCATTATTTTAATAAACTTACCAAATGATACTAATGCCATTCTCCGTTACCTGGGATTTGGGAACCACTGGTGTAGAGCATTGTTTTCCAAAATAAGTTCCATAAAACTAGTTCCATGTAAAGAAGGTCAGACTTTTTGCATATTTCATAACCACCCTTGGAAAGTCACAATGCATGTTATCTTATTAAAAAGTTCTTAGGAATCTTACAGTAAAGAAAATCAGCACTTTTCAAACTTATTTGATTTCGGAACCCTTATCTTAGGTAACATCTATTAACATCTTATAGAAGTAGTGTTTTTTAGAGCATTCTTTGGGAAAATGCTTTTGTGGATGTAAGACCTTATCATTTTTGACCGTGCTAGAAATTAATTATGATATTAACTTCCATAAGATTTTAGAATAAATCAGCTTTTTAATGCTTCCTGTCTTCTTGAAAGGTCGTCTACTCCATTCCTGTCATTTCATAGTTAGGAAAGTGTGGTACGGAGAGATTAAGTGACTAATTCATTGTCCAGGAGCTGGGCAAAGTATTTTGTAGCTGATAGTACCAGACAGAGCTCATTATACCACATTTTCAGGACTCCAGAGCAGTGTTTTTTGGCCCTGAATGAGTGTTAGAATCACCTGGGAATTTTTTCCTCCAATATATATGACGGAAAATTTTACGCACACACTGAAGTAGACAGATACCCTTCCTGTCCTCATCGCCCAGCTACTACAGATATCAGCTTGTGAAGACTCCTGTTTCATCCACACCCCGACTCCCTCCCTGCCACCTTCCTAACTGGTTTGTGTTGCAGGAAATCTCAGGCGTATCATTTCATTCATGAGTATTTAAGTATGCATCTTTAAAAATAAAGGACTCCTTTAAAAACCTTTTTAATTTGAATTACTTTTAGACTTAGAGAAAAGTCACAAACATAATTCAGAGAGTTCCTGTATGCTTCTCACACGGCTTCCTCTAAAGTGAGCATCTTACAAAACCTTAGCCCGAAGACAAAACCAGGAAATTAACATTGGTACAATACCATTTACTAAACAGAGACCTTATTTGAATTTCACCAGTTTTTCCACTAACGAAAGACCCCTTCTCAAAAACACAGCCAGAGTGCCCTTATCATACCTAAAAGATTACCTTAATTCATTCAGTATAGCTGAGATACTTTGAAGAAAATACTGATGTGTAGATCTCACTCCAGAGCAATTAAATGGAAATCTTGGAAGGCTGGGTTGGTGGGAAGGAAGCTGGGCATTGACTGGTGTTCATGAACGTGCTCTAGATCAGGGGTCCCCGACCCCCGGGCGTCTGTTGGGAATGGGGCCTCACAGCAGGAGGTGAGCACCAGGAAAGTGAGCGAAGCTTCATCTGCCGCCCCGCATTGCTCCTCATTGCTCGCATTACTGCCTGAACCATACCCCCGCCCCCCGCCCCCGCCCGGGTCCATGGAAAAATCGTCTTCCACGAAACCGGTCCCTGGTGCCAAAAAGCTTGGGGACCTCTGCTCTCGAGGATTCTCACTTGTGACCAGGGCTGAGCACCAGTGCCGTGGAGCATTCATTGAAAACAAAATTTTAAACTGAGTTTAAAATTCTGCTAGAGGAGGCTTGGGATTCACTTTGAGCCGTCAGTAGTGACCCAGGATCGTTACCAGGCAGAGAACAGCAGTCCCGGTATGAGCAGCACCTCGGTAGTTGTCTTAGGGCCGAGGAGGTGAGCACTGCTTTAGATTCTTCACTGAAGGCCTGTCTCCTCTGTGGGTGCAAACTCCTGAAACATACACATCCATGTGCGCTCAACTTCAAACCTAAGGGCTGAAATTAGTCACTTCCAAATGAATAAAGCAGAGGATGTAGTTCTGATCAAACACCAACTCTCTGATATTATTCCAGATGTTTCCTGGAAGTTGAGTTGCAAGTGTGAGGAAGTAACATAATGCTATATGTGTTGAAAAGTCAGGGAACTTAATAACCGTGGAGAATGTGTGTTAGTGGAAGTTAGAAGCCGGGTCAAGCAGAGGCCCAGAAAGCTGCAGCACTAGTGATCACTTACATTTGGATCAAAGGGAAACATGGCTGTAACAGTTTCTGATTCAGAGAGAAGAAAATCAAGGAGTTAGCTGAGCTTTCCTATTGCTAAATTTGGATGATGCTTTTGAATAAAAAGTTGATGTTTTACAAATTTCTGTGTAAGAGAGGCGTGGAAGCCAGGGGTGGTCTTCCTTCACACCAGAGTCTTGTACACTGACCACTAGTTTCCTCAGTGGCTTCAGGATGACCCTCAGCCAACCAGCCAGCATGGCTGAGCAACTACTGCTCACCAACTTAGTGTGAGGTCCTTTAAGGGTTACAGAGAAACGTGACTGGTCCCTGCTCGCTGCGAGCTTAGTCTGGGCGAGGGCATGAAGGTACACAGAACAGTAAGGTGAAAGATACAGTGCCATCAATGGAGAGTGCTCAGTTGTGGTTCACAGCTGAAGTCCTAGGAGAGTTAAAGGTCAGGATATCCTGGGATATAGCGGGTGAGGCTGAAGCCACGTCGTAAAGGAAAACCGGGATTTGGGAAACGAATGGAGAGAAAGTGGAGAGCGCTGCTGGCTGCAGGAACAGCTGGGAGTCTCGGAAGAAAATTAACTTCGGGGCTTCCGGGGACAGTGGAGAAACTAAGTTTGTTCCAAGAAATCTCTCCATTAAGAACCACAGATGTCGGAGCTGGAAGGACCTCAGAGACCTTCTGGTCCAGGACCCTCATGACACACAGATGCAGAAATCGAAGCCTGTTAGAGAAAGTAAGCAATTAATCCATGGTCACAGAGGAAGATAGAGGCTGAAACTATAGAATTAAAAGTGGATGAAGATTGGGACTTCGCTGGTGGCGCAGTGGTTAAGAATCCGCCTGCCAGTGCAGGGGACACGGGTTCGGGCCCTGGTCCAGGAAGATCCCACATGCCACGGAGCAACTAAGCCCGTGCGCCACAACTACTGAGCCTGCGCTCTAGAGCCCGTGAGCCACAACTACTGAGCCCGTGAGCCACAACTACTGAGCCTGCGAGCCACAACTACTGAAGTCCACATGCCAAGAGCCTGTGCTCCGCAACAAGAGAAGCCACCACAACGAGAAGCCCACGCACTGCAACGAAGAGTAGCCCCCACTCTCTGCACCTAGAGAAAGCCTGCGCGCAGCAACAAAGACCCAACCCAGCAAAAATAAAAATTAATTAATTAATTAATTTTTTAAAAAGTGGATGAAGATCAAAGGAGGTTTGGGGTGTTTCTTGCAGGTGGTATATTTGAACGTGCTTCCAGGTTGAGGGGAAGAGATAGAAGAGAAGAGATGGAGGGTGAAGGATAGAAAGGGGATTCTGAGAGTGAGGTCTCTGAGGCAGCAGGAGAGGGGGGACTTAGAGCCCTGAGGGCATTTGTTTTGAGAGAACAGGGAAGATCTAGGCAGGTTTTTAAGAGGCTGCCTGGCACAGACCAGTCATGCCTGAGGAGCCTGTGTGTTCTCGCTGAAGGAGAGGGGAGGTCATTTGTTGAGAGTGACTGTTGGGTAGCAGTACAGTTGTGAGGACCAGAGCCATTGAAGGCTCAGCTGAGGTGGGAGAACTTGGACCTTGATTTTGTGGGCAGTTCTGCGTAGTGGTTCTGAGTATGAACGCCAGAGCCTCACTGCCTGAGTTCAAACCCTGGCACTGCCTCTAGCTGTGTGACCTTGAGCAAGTTAGTTGATTCTTCTAAGCCTCAGTTTCCTCTTCTGTTACATGGGGATGAGAATACTAGTCTACTGCAGAAAGGTTCTTGTGAGGGTTAAATGAGTTACTCTATGTAAAGTATGGGACCATGTCTGCCATGTAGTAAACACTGGTGTTAGTGCTCATTATTGTTTTAAATAAAAATGATGACTAATAGAAAAAAATAACAACAAATAATAATGACTGATAGGGAAAAGCGTAACCTTATTGCTGTGAATTGGCCTGTGTGAAGTTTCTTGATACCAGTAGCAGCCTAAATATTGGCTCATTTTAACCTCTACTCTCAACAACCTGAGTATCACAGAGAACTAAATGGAGGCAAGACTGATCATTTATAGCCCAGGCTGCAAGCCCTGCGTGATTTCTTTCATGCCACAGATATGTGCTTTCTGGCATTTGTGTAGTTAATTTAGCTGTTTATCCTGCTCTGTGAAGAGCAAAGTGGTGCCTGGGGAACGTGGATGGTGAGAAATGTGAAACCGGACGGCAGCACGTGATGCGTCCTCGGCTTCTGGGCTGTGGATGCCTTGCCTCTTATCGTTCCTGTGATTTCTGTGATATCTCGTCGTTTCTAGTTAAGGATTCAAGTTGGCAGGCAGACACTTTCAGTTTTAGGTCACATCTGCCATTGAAATCTGGGTTACTGAAAGGTAAAGGAGGAAAGAACGCGCATCTTTCAAATGTGCGGGCTTTCACCAGCGCGGGGGCAGGAGGCAGGTGGCAAATACACAGCCCGAGGAAGACGTCGTTGAGATGTCTGGACTGGCTCTGGTTGCTCTCAATGGGCAAATATATTCATGGTTTAGAATACCTTCCTAACTAAGATGAAGCCGTTAGGTTAGTTTTATTACAGTGGCTGTGTGCTTGCTTAAAGGCCTTGAGACTAAATTCATGAGTGATTCTGGTAGCCTCTGTGTTTCATTGTTAGGTGTGTTGATAGCATGCTGTCTTAGCATTAACCAATGTGAACCATTGAATTGGACGTTCAGATGGACACAGAAGAGTTGCAGTCCTTAGAAAGCCACACGATTTCCTGGGATTATAAAGACACCTCAAGTTTCTCTAATTCAGCCCTTTGGTGGCACACATGAAGAAAACAAGGGTTCCTGAGTTTATTTGGAATTTGTCCAAGGTTTTTCTCCTAGTTAATGACTAAGATGATAGAAGTCAAATCTTCCTGATTGCTGTCCTCTTATCTACTTCACCATACTACTTGTGTTCTACTTCCGTGGAATCTTATCATTGCGTTTCTCTTTTTCATGCAGTAGGCTCTCAACTAGTGTTGGAAGGAGTGAGCTACCATTCATGGGCCTGCACACAGAGCCGGGCAGGGATTTCTTTCAGTCGACAAAACTGTAATGTTTAAGACCCAGCTGGAGCCATTTTCCAAGTATTTGACCCGACTTCCTGTACCGTGTTTCCTCCCATGGGACTGGGGGAGAGGCTGACCAAGGTTAAATGAGTTTCTCACAGTTTGCACAGAGAATCAGTGTTTGAACTGGCGTTAGCATTCACTCTGAGCCCCTTCGATGGAAAGCCTGGTTCGTGAGCCGTTGGCCAGGTGAGGCCGTTACCCTGCCTGCCGCCTTGAACCGAATCTCCTTTAAATGACAATGTTGTTAGATTCCTGTGGCTGCTTTTAAACATACCCTGGCATTGGTCACTGCTTACTTGACTTCAAATTGTATAATGGGTTGGGAGTGTTTAAAGCTACAAAGTTTGAACAAGAACATTTGAGATGTTGGGCTTCTTTTTGCCGAAATACTGAGGGCCAGGCATTTCAGGAACATTCGGGGTTTCCTTTCTATCTTACAAATTACTCTGGTGTGAATTTCAGGGTGAGCCCTTAGAACACGGAGGTGTCCCCCCTTCTTGTCCTTTGGGCAGCCTTTCTTTTTGGTAAGAAGTACAGCTGGTCCCTTGAGTGGCAGGAAATCCAGATGGGGGATTGGACTCATTCTGGTTTGTCTGGCTGTAAGGTGCGCTGTAGAGCACTTCCTCGGGCCTGGGCCCACACTTCCTCTTCACCAGCGCTGTCCTGCCACAAGGCAGAAATCCTGGAGGAGGGCCCAGTCGAGTTTATTACTTGCCTGTTGGAAATGTAGGCTTGTATTTTTTGGCGAGGCGTAAGCAAAACCCAAGGTATTCGACTGCCCTGAGATTTACCTCCGTTCAGGTTCTGGATACGGACGTGAAACGTGTGTGAGCAGCAGCCCCATTTCCCACCTGCCCTAGACGTGCCCCCGGACAGCTGGCTCTGCCAGCTTTCCCAGTACTGGCTGCATGTGCCAGGTACTTGAGCCCCTGTCGCGCTCCGTCCCCGGCTCCTTTCCCGCCTGCGAGGGTAGGCCGTGTTAGAGGCCCCTTCAGCTGAACTGCAATCTGTAAGCCAGCAGGTGAGCAGTATTAAGGGCACATGGTTGTAGAACTGGAAGTAGGGCCGGGAAAAGATATTCCCTGTCCTGTGTCTCTTTCAGTGAAGGAAAACAAGGAATTTTAGCACATTTGAATGTTGCTGTAATGCTTAGAACAATGCCTGGCACATAGTAGACATACAATAAACGCTTGTTAAATGAACAACTTAATATAGTCTTCAGTTCTGTCAGTATCTTTGTCATAGTGACTGATAAGCTTTCTCATTCCATTAGAGAAAATATAGGTTATGAGAGTTCTGTTAGGTACGAGTAGGCTAGACTGCAGCTATAAATAGACTCAGAATTGTGTAATAGCTCAAATGCAAGCAAAGTTCATTTCTTGCTCACGTTCAGGGTGGATGTTTCTGGTTAGCAGGTGATTCCTGCATTGAGTTCAGGGATTCAAGGCTTCTCCCATTTTGTGGCTCTGTCATATCCAGAGACCACATTGCTGATAGCATCCAGCTGGCAGAAGGGGAAAGAGAGTGGAGTAGCACAGATGGGAGGTTCTCTGGGACCAAACCTAAAAATGTCACACATCACTTTGGCTAGAACTCAGTCACATGGCCACAGCTAACTCCAGAGGAGGCTGGGAAATGTAGTCTATATGTGTGCCCAGGGTCGTACTAAATTTTGAGCTACATTTTGAACATCTGTGTCATCTTTGAACTTATGTTCCTAAAATGCATCTTTAGCTCAACTTTGAGATTCACAAGGGTTGATGCAAGGTCCCAAGGTCCCATGGTAGATTTCACTTGATTTAGGTCCTTCTGTCAGTAAAAACCAAGTGATATTAAGCAAACACTTAAGCCATTAACACTAAGTGAAAAAACTAGTACACAACATTATATAGTTAACATGACTTCAAATATGTTAAATATCTTTTTAAAAAGATTAGAAGGAAATATGACAATTAGCTGTGGTTGCCCTTGAGTGATGAGATGACCTGTGGTATTTGTTTTTAGACTAGTTCGTTCTGTTTTCCTGTATTTTACAAATCTCTATCTTGAACATGCATTTTTTTCCAACTTGGAATAACTCTGTTCTCTTTTTCTCACAATATATGAGCCTTGTTAGGGTTCTGTCTCCTTGGCTGCAGCTTTTTGACTCACTGAGATAAGAATATGCCTTTCAGAACATTACATGCATGTGCCTCTACACGTCCACTTCATTAATGAACTCATTCAGCTCTGGGCCAGGCTCTGCTCTAGGCGCTAAGGATATATCACTGAACAAAACAGACAGAATCCCTTCCAACAAAACAGACAGAATCCCTTCCTTGTAGGCCTTACATTCCACTGGGGAAGCAGACAGATAATAAACACGTACAGAGCAAGCCAGGAGACTCTTCCTCAAAACTCTGTCTATACCTAAAATTTATCAAAAATCTTTTGACGAATGACAACCACAGTACCCAAGATTCTATCCATTATTAACAGTCTGTTCCTTGTCACACTTATCTGGATGTTCTGAACTAGAGGCTCATTTGCTCTCTCCGTTGTTACTTGGGAGGACACTTACAGAGCCACCATACTCCTTTTAAAAACATCCCTCATTCTTTCAGGTCTCAAGGATTCCCAAAGGATTTCTCTAGGAAGTGTCCTTAGAGCTTGAGGCAACAGTTAACTTTTTTCCACCCATGTTGACAGACCGTGCTTTGGTATCGTGAGATTTTATTTTATTTATTTATTTTTTAAAATATTTATTTATTTATTTAGGCTGCGCTGGGTCTTAGTTGTGGCATGCGGGATCTTCGTTGAGGCATGAGGGATCTTTAGTTGCGGCATGCAGACTTCTTAGTTGTGGCATGTGGACTCTTAGTTGCAGCATGCATGTAGGATCTAGTTCCCAGACCAGCTATCAAACCCGGGCCCTCTGCATTGGGAGCGCGGAGTCTTACCCACTGGACCACCAGGGAAGTCCTGGTATCGTGAGATTTTAGATGCCGTCCTGGCCTCACTCCCCAGGGCTCGTTCTGCACATGAGTAGAGAGCATGTCGTTTGTCTAAGGTCATGTGAAACAATTACTAGAGCTGCTCTTGCAGAAAGTTAAGGCGGCAGCCAACCTGCAGCCCAGAGCAAATGGGACAGTGAAGGTGTAAGTCCTCTGCAGGACTCTTGAGGAGCTGTGTAAATTAAAGGATTCTTTTAGGGAGTAGAAGTCGTTTCTTTCAAATGCAGCAAGACCAACAATGGGGTGATTGCAAGATGTTATTGTAGAAGCGTGAGCATTCGTGGCACAATTACAATATAGTTTAGAAGTGATTTCTTCCTGCATTCTCGTGCACCTCAGCCATTTTCTTTTTATTAAAGTATAGTTGATTTACAATGTTTGTTAGTTTTAGGAGTACAGCAAAGTGATTCAGATATATATACACACACACACACACACTTTTTCAGATTCTTTTCCCTTATAGGTTATTGCAAAACATTCAGTATAGTTCCCTGTGCTATACAGTCGGTCCTTGTTGGTTATCTATTTTATATATAGTAGTGTGTGTATGTTAATTGCAAACTCCTAATTTATCCCTCCCCCCCTTTTCCCCTTTTGTAACCATAAGTTTGTTTCCTATGTCTGTGAGTCTGTTTCTGATTTGTAAATCAGTTCATTTGTATCATTTTTTTAGATTCCACATATAAGTGATAGCATATGATATTTGTCTTTCTCTGTCTGACTTACTTCACTTAGTATGATAATCTCCAGGTCCATTCATGTTGCTGCACATGGCTTTATTTCACTCTCTTTTATCAGCCATTTTCTCTTTCACCCTTGCTGATACCAAGACTCTGTCAGCACGTACCTGCCCTGCCATCTTGTAATCGTCATAGTTGTGTTCCGCAGAAGCCACTCACTTTAGGCGTCACTGGAGTCCCCACTCCCACCCCCCCCGCCCCGTGTGCTCCCTCCTGCTGGACTCTGCCCACCCTCCATCTCCGCCTGGTGCATCTCCATTCCCATCTGGGTATGCCAACAGCCTGTCCAAATGCACTCCTGCTCTCACCTGGTCAGAGGGGTCTCCTGCCTCGTTCCTCTCCTCGTGCCCCGTTCCTCTCCTCGTGCCCAGGACGTGTTCGCCGGGTAAATCTGGGTGGGGAAGTGGAGTTGTCACTTCAGCTGTCTGCTCGGGTTAGTGACACAGGCCTCTGGACTCTAGGCCAGGTGCACACATATCAGGAGAGGTCACCCGGCACAGTGTTTAAGAGCATGGCCTCTGGCGTACCCTGAGATCTACCAGATGATTATGTTAGTTTTATCTCCATCATCAGCGTCATTGTCGTCTCTTCCTGGGTATCTCTGGTTCTTTCCTCAGGCACAGGGTACAGGTTTTTAGCTGTAAAATACCTACCTCCACACCACCTCCGAAGTCTGTTCTCTACTCTGAGTCAAAAAAGGCGTTATATTCATGGCTAGTTTGGGTGCGTAAGTGAGGGAATTATAGGACGCCTCATTAACCCAGTTTTACATTGCTTAGTAGTCACTTTAGCTCAGGTTTTAAAATATTGAATGTGTCGCTTAGGTCATACAAACTGACATTTATTTCCCTTTAGTCCTGGACATTGGGAAGGGGAATCCAGGTTACTGACGTGGCTCCTGGATTTTCTTCATATCCACCCTCTCCGTCTATTACCATGGCTCCTGCAGCTCCTCTCCTAATGTAGAAGTAAGAGTGGTAACAGTTAAGACTGCTGTCGTTTTTTTACATGTTTACCATGTGCCAGGTCTAGAATAGGCATTTTATATACATTATCATCTACTTCTGACAGATACAGAAACCAAGGTTCAGAGACCTGAAAGGAAAACCATTTAAGGTCACATGGTTATTAAATGGTAGAGCCTGAGACTCAAATCCAGATCTGAAACCCACATGTAAGACTCCAGAGCCCATGCTTTTTCTACTGTCCTTTTCCTTTCCTTCTTTATCCAAAGGCTTTTTACTTGCCAGCTCCTCTCCTTGTTTGTACCTAATGTCCTCTTTCCCTAACCCCATATTCCTTTACAATATTCTCTCCGTGGTTTCACAGCATACTTTCATATTTCAAATGCAGTCCTTAATGGGAAGCAGCCACACTTAAGGAAATAACCCTGATCACCCCACATTTACATCTTGAAGATGCCAGCTCTGCCTATTTGAGGCTAACTTTCCCACACTCCCAATCGGTCACTTTTTCGAGAAAGGGATGTTTACCGTTATCTCGGAGGACCATGGTAGCAATGAAGGTGGACAGAGGGACACCATCAGGGAAGCCGGACAGTGGTCTCGTGCTGCCCCCTCCCACTTGGGAGGGCTGCAGAGAGGGGGCTTTAATGAGAGAGAAAGCAGAGCAGGGACTTCTCAGGGAAGCAGATCTTTTAGGGTGTCTGTGGCCCCTGAGCTAGTATCAAAATCTTTCATAGAGTGCAGTGAAAGTCTCCCAGGGGAGGGAGGAGTGGAATTTCTGCCCGTGAGTTTTGATTTTTACCCTGATCTTTTTCTCGTCTTGTTTTGCTGCCTTTCAGTGTCACTCTAGCCCTTTTCCAGGGGGAGGGGGGACGGACGGGGTGTGTGTGTGTGATCTGCCTGACTTTTATGTTTTGAGCTTTGGGACCCGCTTAAAGGTTTTGAGGTTTCTTTCCTCCCTTCCTGCCTGGACATAATGCCTCCGAGGGTAAGACTGCACGTGAGGAAGTTGGACAAGTCATGAAATAATTACTGGGCACAGTGATGCCATTCAGATTCCTGAGACCCCAGTGTCTCTTCATTCTCTTGGAGGCCCAAATAGAAGGTGTTCCTTTACTGAGACATTTAGATACATTGTTTGAACAAAGGAAACAGGGTCACTGCAAAATGTCCATTATGTGGTAATCAATGCCATTCAGTCTGTGGTGTAATTAATGAAAACACTGTCGACAGTCTGCCCATTGTTTGTCCCTTGCGCAACAGGAAATGGCAGACTAATAAGGAGCTGGAGAAGGCTTACGTAATTCCAGAAGGACACAGAAACTGTGCACAATTGTGACTGACATCCTTCTAACTGCAGGTCTAGGCCCACCTGAGAGGTTCCTCTTCCAGAGGGGCATGGGGACATTTGATTTGACCCTGTCATTTGATTTTTTAAAAAATTTTATTATTATTATTTTTTAAATTTATTTTTAATTTTATGTATTTTTTGGCTGCATTGGGTCTTTGTTGCTGCTCATGGGCTTTCTCTAGTTGCAGCAAGCTGGGGCTGCTCTTCATTGCAGGGCGCAGGCTTCTCTTGTTGCGGAGCACAGGCTCTAGGCGCGCGGGCTTCAGTAGTTGCAGTGTGCGGGTTCTAGGGCATGCGGGCTTCAGTAGATCTGGCTCACAGGCTCTAGAGTATGGGCTCTAGAGCACAGGCTCAGTAGTTGTGGCGCACGGTCTTAGTTGCTCCGCGGCATGTGGGATCTTCCCGGACCAGGGATAGAACCCATGTCCCCTGCATTGGCAGGCAGATTCTTAACCACTGTACCACCAGGGAAGTCCCTGTCATTTGATTTTGACATCAATTCACAATAGATTTTTGTGTTCCTTATGGCCAGAAATGGTGTCTTGAGAAACTTTGTTTTATTCATTTCTTTTTTTTATTATAGTTGGTTTACAGTGTTGTGTTAACTTCTGCTGTACAACAAAGTGATTCATATATATACATTTATATATATATATATATATTTTTTGGCTGCATTGGGTCTTCATTGCTGTGCGTGGGCTTCCTCTAGTTGTGGCAGGCGGGGGCTCCTCTTCGTTGTGGTGCGTGGGCTTCTCATTGTGGTGGCTTCTCTTTGTTGCAGAGCACGGGCTCTAGGCGCACAGGCTTCAGTAGTTGTGGCACGTGGGCTCAGTAGTTGTGGCTCATGGCTCTAGAGCGCAGGCTCAGTAGTTGTGGCACATGGGCTTAGTTGCTCCGCGGCATGTGGGATCTTCCCCGACCAGGGCTCAAACCTTTGTCCCCTGCCTTGGCAGGCGGATTCTTAACCACTGCGCCACCAGGGAAGTCCCTACATTCTTTTTCACATTCTTTTCCATTATGGTTTATCACAGGATATTGAATATAGTTCCCTGTGCTGTACAGTAGGACCTTGTTGTTTATCCATTCTCTGTATACTAGTTCGCATCTGCTAACCCCAGACTCCCAATCCATCCCTCCCCCACCCCCTTGGCAACGGAAGTCTGTTCTCTACGTCTGCAGGTCTGGAGAAATTTTGTTTTAGATCACAGTTGTGACACACAGTTAGAACTCATTTGACAAGGTAGAGCTAGCTATGGAAAAGTTGGCAGTAGTGTTGTGTGGTGGCCCTTCAATCAGCAGATCTGGAGCCCAGCCCTGGCTCTGGCAGTACCTGCTGTGTGGACTGACCCACTCTGGGGTGGCCTCCCTCTGTAAAGTGAGGGGGGTGGGATTGAATGATCTCCAAGGACCCCTGCAGCGCTAAAATTCCATGTTCTGAGCCCCCTCTGTGAAGTCAAGGATTGTGAAATGCTTATACAAGTGAAAAATCAGAGTACAAAGTGTACAAGCAGACTTTGCCAGTGAAAATGTCATTCAAGTTTATCTGCTAACAAATAGTTTATTCCCTTTGGTTTCCTCTTAGTTTTTGTTTTGTGAATGTTCACATTATGTCTGGAAACTTGTTATTTTTGTTATTAAAACAAGAAATGGTGGTTAAATTAGAAACAAAAGTGTTCTTTCATTCTACTGGAAAACTGTAAAACTTGCCATTTCAATTCATCTGTCAAGAATTTCAAAAAGGTCCTGAACACATTGCCCAACATGGTGTATATTTAATTGAAAGGAATTGATATTTGAGTTAATGAGCTCTGTAGAAAAGGTAGGCGAAGATTAGGCTAAAAAGCATGGGTTTGAATCCTGGCTTCACTGCTAGTACAAGTTGTGTTACCCTGGACACATTTTTATGATCTCTGACTCCCTGATTCTGCAACTCTAGTAGGAGAAGGGAATTTTCCCCGTAGGCCTATTGCGAGGAATAAAGATAATGTTTGTGTAGTACATAGTACAATGCCTACTTAATTGATACTCAATGAATAGTAGTTGTAACTGTTATACATTATTTTATTACATTAATTAAAATATCTAGGGAATTACTAAATATTATATACTGTGTTCCACCTTCCTGGTCATCCTAGTATACTATACATAAATTGCTAAAAGAAACAGTCCCACTAGTATGGATTTCAGTTTTTGTTTTTGGTAGACGGTGTAGACTGAGGTTTGCCAGAGAGGGATTTCTCTTCTTGTCTGACTTACAGATCAAGGATGTGATAGGAGAATAAATGGCAAGAGTTTACTCTTATAAGCTGTCATTGTAAACTGTTGCCTTCAGAGTCACTTCAAAATGTCCAGTATGTGGTAATTGGTGTCATTTAGCCTATGGCATAATTTTTGAAAACGTCTGCCCATTGTTTGTCCATTTTGCAAGAGAGAGGCACCCCGGAGAAGGTTCCCACAGAGAGCTCCTAATCCTCTGCGGGGATGGTCATCTGGAGGAAGGTCAGAAAGCCAGAAAACACAGATTTTCCTTGCGGCATGGCATGCAGGATCTAGTTCCCTGACCAGGGATCGAACCCGGGCCCCCTGCATTGGGAGGGTGGAATCCCACCCACTGGACCACCAGGGAAGTCTCTGCTTACAAGTTTTTGTGTGAACATATGTTTCAGTTCTCTTGAGTATATATCTAAGAGTGAAATTGCTGGGTCATATGGTAACTCTGTGTTTAATTTTTGGCAAAACTAAACTGTTTTCCCAAGTGCTGCACCATTTATGTTCCCAGTAGCAGTGCACAAGGCTTCCAATTTCTCTACATCTTCAGCAACACTTGTTATTGCCTGGCTTTTTATTTCAGCCATCCTAGCGAGTGTAAAGTAGTAGCTCTTTGTGGTTTAGGTTTTCACTTTCCTAATGACTAAAGATGTTGAATCCCTTTTCATGTGTCCAGTGGCCATTTTTACATCTTCTTTGGAGAATTTCAAGCTGTATTTGCAACACCAGATTTTGCCCTTGGGACAGTACTAATTTATAGAGTACTAACTGCTAACTGCTCTCTAATCAGGAGAATTGGTAGTTCTGAGAACACACGAAAGGGTGAAGCTCTGTATAAAACATTGAAGCAGTTTCTTTTGAATGTGATCATATAATTGGAGAATTTCTTAGTTTTATTTTAGTACTATGAAAAACAAATCTCCAAGCGTATTTGGCCATTCAGTGGAATTTTTTATATCACATAACATTACATTTTTATAGCTCTGATCTGTTTTTAGATCACTCATATATATCATCTCATTTGTAATCTTTATAACATTACTGTAAAATTGGATGGATGGACAGACGGACGGGTATTATTATTCCCATTTTTAAAAAGTAGAAGCTCAGACTCAGTTTGTGATGTGTCCAAGGACACATAACTAGTAGGATTTAAGTTCAAGCCTTCTGACTTCTATCTTTTTATGTTAGTGAATTATTAGCCATGTCAAGGATGGGGGGGTGAGCCTACATTGCTAAAAATCAGTGATACACCCATCTCCAAAAAGACATTAGAGGCATGGCCACGTCCCCATAGATTGTTATTGACCTGAAAATTCATTTTTTGGATAGCTGTATAACAGAATGAATTCTCAGTTTTCCATTTAGCCCCTCTAGCTAGAAAAAAATTACAATAAAAGGAGAATTGTGCATCACTGTGTATTCATTACATTTGGGGGCACAGAAGGATATCCATCGAAAGTACAAAGCTGGGGCTGGGTTTGGAGGGGTTTTTTTTTTTGGTGTTTTTTTGGCTGCCTTGGGTCTTCGTTGCTGCATTCGGGCTTTCTCTAGTTGTGGTGAGCGGGGGCTACTCTTTGTTGCGGTGCATGGGCTTCTTATTGTGGTGGCTCCTCTTGTTGCAGATCATGGGCTCTAGACACACGGGCTTCAGTACTCGTGGCTCACGGGCTCTATAGCGCAGGCTCAGTAGTTGTGGCACGGGCTTAGTTGCTCCTCGGCATGTGGGATCTTCTCGGAGCAGGGCTCGAACCCGTGTCCCCTGCATTGGCAGGCAGATTCTTAACCACTGCACCACCAGGGAAGCCCTGGGTTTGGAGTTTAAGAAGAGAGCAGCCCTTGGTTTGCTGGCCTCAGCACATCGTGGCCTCCACCTCCCAACCCCCATGTTCCTAAATTGACCTCCTTGGGAAACTATAATTTAAATGTAGAATGAGTGCAGAGAAAGTGAACTATTTGAGACCAAATAAAAATTGACCTTGAGGCTTAAGTTAACATTAAGAGCTGAACATTTAAAGGGTGGGGAAGATGAGTGACTTTTTAAAATGTAGTCTCAATTAAGTCCTTAAGCAATTTTTTTTTGTTTTTAACATTTTTAAAAACCTTAAGTTACTGAGGGAGAGGAAAAGCAATAGTCTGTTGATCATATAGACTTGAATTTTGTTAACTGTGAAACACAATTTACCTATTCATTTTCTTTTGCTCTATGAAAAAGTTAAATTTGCTTTTGACCACCTTGAACCTATCTACAACTTAAGGTTTTAGAATTCAGAAGATGTACAGTCTTCTTTCTGAAGCTCTTACTGTTGTTCACGCATCTTTTTTCTAACTTAGAACTATAGGCCCTTGTAGTATGTATCCCTACTTTGACAAGGTTACCTTTACTTTGAAAAGGAAGTTACATCAAGCATTTAGACATCTTCCATAGGATGACCCACCTGTCCCAAACCAGCATCAAAGCTTATTCTATCAGGAATTTTTTTTTTAATATTTATTTATTTATTTGGTTGCACTGGATCTTAGTTGAGGCAGGCGGGCTCCTTAGTTGTGGCATACGAACTCTTAGTTGCAGCATGCATGTGGGATCTAGTTCCCTGCCCACGGATCGAACCCAGGCCCCCTGCATTGGGAGCATGGAGTCTTATCCACTGTGCCACCAGGAACGTCCCCAGGAAATTTTTAATAATTTTTGAAGCAGTGTACTCTTGTTGGAGAAGATATCATTCATTAAAGCTCTTCTGCTTGTTTTCAAAGTATTTTTGAAAAAAATATATATATCTTCAAGTACATGGGTATTTTTAAATTTTACTATGTTGGGTAGCAGCAAACAGTGGTAATAGTAACTCATTCTCATGGCTGAACATATAAATCAAAAACACATGGAAGGACTTGTAGGTAAATAATGATTTCAGTTATTAAGTAGTGTGAAATGTTTCTGTAAGGGAACTTTGGGGTGAGTAATGTGACTCTTTTGTAAGATTTTCAGTAGCAGGAGTTCAGAACAGAAACAAAACATGCCAGCAAAAAACACAATGGTAGATTGTCCTCTGAGTGATTGCATAAGCCTTGAAGATATTTAGTGTAACAGGGATGAGGCATAACAATAGCTCCCTGCCTTTACAACAGAGATACATGTGCCTATTTGGATATCTTCAAATGTCATTCTTTCTGCCCTTATTTACTTAATCTTGCTTTTCTATTTTTCATGTAGGAGAGGTTTCTAGACATAGTTTCTCTTTCAGTTCACATTTATTTTATAATTTACGGAGCTCTGGGGGGTTTTTTTGGTTTTGTTTTTTGGTGGTTTTTTTTTTTGGCCATGCTGCGCGGCTTTGCAGGATCTTAGTTCCTCAACCAGGGATGGAACCTGTGTCTCCTGCAATGGAAGGGCGGAGTCCTAACCACTGGATTTCCCTGGAGCTCTGTTTATCTGGGGCTGTTCTTTATCTCATTTATTCCTCACATTTAATCCCGTGAGATAAGTCCGATCATCATCCCCAGTTTAAGGGTGAAGAAACTGAAGCTCAATGAGGTTAAGTAATTGGTTCAAGGTTACAAAGATAATCATATGCACAACCAAGACTTTGACCCAGTTCTATCTGACACTGCTGTCTTCACCTGCAAGCTACACATAGTTGTCCGTAAAGCTTGGTGACTCACGCCTCACAATAATTCTTTGTTTATTTCGTTGTTTCTGTCGAAGCCCCCTCCCCTTCTGAGAGAAGCCCACCCCTCTCAGAGCGATTCGGAGTCACTCACCTCCAGCTCAGGATGCCGCCGACGTGTAGACAGGTTATTCCCAGGCTCTGGATGGTCATTTCACACCTGAGATGAAAGCTCTGGTGAAACCTTGGGAGGTGAACTACTGAGAATTTAAGCCAGTGGGTCTGAAAACCACTGAGTCCTTTCCTGCCACCCCAGCTCAGCCAGGACGGGGGCGTCCGTGAAACAGGTTCCTCTCACGGACGTTGGTGTCATGAATAGCCATTTCTCGTCTGGTAGCGGTAAGTATCCAGAGACAGGGATGGTATCCAGGGTCATCTTGGTCATGGACCTGAAGCCACCAGAGTCCTCAAAGTGATGTGAAAATTGACCAGAATGTTTTCCCTTCCACACCGTGTCGGGCCTTCCCCAAATGAGTTCTGGGGAGACTTGTCTGGTGAACATCTAGCTACTCCCTTTTTCCTGGTCTGTAGTCCAACTTAACAGTGCCCGTGGGTTCAATCTTCAAGCAAGTTTTACTCTTTTGCTTCCTTGGACCTTTTGTCCCAAGAGGACCAGATCCCACTTCAAGCTCATCTCTGGCAGGACTTTTCTGTAGGCTCCCAGCCCGTTTCCAGTGGCTCTTCACTGGCCTCCTCTCCCCTCCTTTTCTTTTTAATAAATTTAGTTGATATTCAGCTCATCAGTTGGAGGCTCACTTTCCTGGAAGGGATCTAAATTCTCCTTTTAAGGATCTCAAAAGCAGATTTTTTAAAGAAATGCAATGAATGTTTTGAGACAGAGGCCCAGGTCAGTTCTCCTGAAAAGATCCCAAATTTGGATTTTTTTCTTAATATTGAGTTGTAAGAGGTCTTTATATATTCTGGATATGTCTATTATCAGATGTTGATCAGTCGATCGATAGATAATATTTCTTCTCTTAGTCTGTGGCTTGCCTTGTCATTTTCTTAATGTTATCTCTCAAGGAGAAGTTTTAAATTTTGATGAAGATCAATTTAACCATTTTTTGCTTTTTGGTTAATGTTTTTTGGACCTGTTTAAGAAATCTTTGCCTACTGCGAGGTAGCAAAGGTTTTTCTTCTAAAAGTTGTATAGTTTTAGCTTCTATGTTTAGGTCTGTGATCCATTTCATGCTAATTTTTGTGTATGGGGTGAGGTGTAGGGGTTCAGGTTTTATTGTGTTCTTCCAAAAATTGTTGAAAACCTTTCTTTTCCCCATTAAATTGCCTTGAAAACTTTGTAAAAAAAAAAAAATCAATTGACCCATGTATGTTTAGATCTATTTCTACACTCTGTTCAGTTTCATTGATCTATATATGTCTCTATGCCAATCCTGATTACTATAGCTTTTTTAAAAAAATCTTTATTGGACTATAACTGCTTCACAATACTGTGTTAGTTTCTATTGCACAACAAAGCGAATCAGCCATATGCATACACATGTCCCTATATCCCCTCCTTCTTGAGCCTCCCTCCCACCCTCCCTATCCCACCCCTCTAGGTCAGCACAAAGCACCAAGCCAGTCTCCCTGTGCTATGCAGCTGCTTCCCACCAGCCATCTATTTTACATTCGGTAGTGTATCTATGTCAATGCTACTCTCACTTTGCCCCAGCTTCTCCTTCCCACCCCATGTCCTCAAGTCCATTCTCTATATCTGCCTCTTTATTCCTGCCCTGCAACTAGGTTCATCAGTACCATTTTTTTTTTCTTTTAGATTCCACATATATGCGTAAGCATACAGTATTTGTTTTTCTCTTTCTGACTTACTTCACTCTATATGACAGAGTCTAGGTCCATCCACCTCACTACAAATAACTCAATTTCGTTTCGTTTTATGGCTGAGTAATATTCCATTGTGTATATGTGCCACATCTTCTTTATCCATTCTTCTGTCGATGGGCACTTAGGTTGCTTCCATGTCCTGGCTATTGTAAATAGAGCTGCAGTGAACATTGTGGTACATGACTCTTTTTGAATTATGGTTTTCTCAGGGTATATGCCCAGTAGTGGGATTGCTGGGTCATATGGTAGTTCTATTTTTAGTTTTTTAAGGAATCTCCATACTGTTTTCCATAGTGGTTGTATCAATTTACATCCCCACCAGCAGTGCAGGAGGGTTCCCTTTCACCACACCCTTTCCAGCATTTATTGTTTCTAGCTTTTTTGATAATGGCCATTCTGACCAGCATGAGGTGATACCTCATTGTAGTTTTGATTTGCATTTCTCTAATAATTAGGGATGTTGAGCATCTTTTCATGTGCCTCTTGGCCATCTGTACGTCTTCCTTGGTGAAATGTCTATTTAGGTCTTCCGTGCATTTTTTAACTGGATTGTTTGTTTTTTTGATATTGAGCTCCATGAGCTCTTTGTATATTTTGGAGATTAATCCTTTGTCTGTTGTTTCATTTGCAAATATTTTCTCCCATTCTGAGGGTTGTCTTTCTGTCTTTTTTATGGTTTCTTTTGCTATGCAAAAGCTTTTAAGATTAATTAAGTCCCATTTGTTTATTTTTGTTTTTATTTCCGTTACTCTAGGAGGTGGGTCAAAAAAGATCTTGCTGTGGTTAATGTCAAAGAACGTTTCTATGTTTTCCTCTAAGAGTTTTATAGTGTCTGGTCTTACATGTAAGTCTTTAATCCATTTGGAGTTTATTTTTGTGTATGGTGTTAGGGAGTGTTCTAATTTCATTCTTTTACATGTAGCTGTCCAGTTTTCCCAGCACCACTTACTGAAGAGACTGTCTTTTCTCCATTGTATATCCTTGCCTCCTTTGTCATAGATTAGTTGACCATAGGTGCGTGGGTTTATCTCTGGGCTTTCTATCTTGTTCCATTGATCTATATTCCTGTTTTTGTGCCAGAACCATACTGTTCTTGATTACTGTAGCTTTGTGGTGTAGTTTGAAGTCAGGAAGCCTGATTCCTCCAACTCCACTTTTCTTTCTCAAGATTGCTTTGGCTATTCGGGGTCTTTTGTGTTTCCATCCGAATTGTAAAATTTATTGTTCTAATTCTGTGAAGAATGCCATTGGTAGTTTATTAGGGATTGCATTGAATCTGTAGATTGCTTTGGGTAGTATAGTCATTTTCACAATATTGGTTCTTCCAATCCAAGAACATGGTATATTTCTCCATCTGTTTATATCATCTTTGATTTCTTTCATCAGTGTTTTATAGTTTTCTGAGTACAAGTCTTTCGCCTTTTTCGGCAGGTTTATTCCTAGATATATTATTCTTTTTGTTGCAGTGGTAAATGGGAGTGTTTCCTTAATTTCTCTTTCTGATTTTTCGTTGTTGGTGTATAGGAATGCCAGAGATTTCTGTGCATTAATTTTGTATCCTGCAACCTTACCAAATTAGTACTAGTAGTTTTCTGGTGGCATCTTTAGGATTTTCTATGTATAGAATCATGTCATCAGCAAACAGTGACAGTTTTACTTCTTCTTTTCCAATTTGTATTCCTTTATTTCTTTTTCTTCTCTGATTGCTGTGGCTGGGACTTCCAAAACTATGTTGAATAAGAGCGGCGAGAGTGGACATCCTTGTCTTGTTCCTGATCTTAGTGGAAATGCTTTCAGTTTTTCACCATTGAGTATGATGCTTGCTGTGGGTTTGTCATATATGGCCTTTATTATGTTGAGGTAGGTTCCCTCTATGCCCATTTTCTGGAGAGTTTTTATTGTAAATGGGTGTTGAATTTTGTCAAAAGCTTTTTCTGCATCTATTGAGATGGTCATATGGTTTTTTGGTTTTTTTTTTTAATTTATTTTTGGCAGCGTTGGGTCTTCGTTTCTGTGCGAGGGCTTTCTTCAGTTGTGGCGAGCGGGGGCCACTCTTCATCGCGGTGCGCGGGCCTCTCACTGTCGCGGCCTCTCTCGTTGCGGAGCGTGGGCTCCAGACGTGCAGGCTCAGTAGCTGTGGCTCACAGGCTTAGTTGCTCCGCGGCATGTGGGATCCTCCCAGACCAGGGCTCGAACCCGTGTCTCCTGCATTGGCAGGCAGACTCTCAACCACTGCGCCACCAGGGAAGCCCCGATCATATGGTTTTTATTCCTTAATTTGTTAATGTGGTGTATCACATGGATTGATTTGCATATATTGAAGAATCCTTGCATCCCTGGGATAAATCCCACTTGATCATGGTGTATGATCCTTTTAATGTGCTGTTGGATTCTGTTTGCTAGTATTTTGTTCAGGATTTTTGCATCTGTGTTCGTCAGTGATATTGGTCTATAATTTTCTTTTTTTGTGATATCTTTTTCTGGTTTTGGTATCAGGGTGATGCTGGCTTCGTAGAATGAATTGGGGAGTGTTTCTCCTTCTGCAATTTTTTGGAAGAGTTGGAGAAGGACTAGCGTTAGCTCTTCTCTAAATGTTTGATAGAATTCACCTGTGAAGCCATCTGGTCCTGGGCTTTTGTTTGTTGGAAGAGTTTTAATTACGGTTTCAATTTCATTACTTGTGATAGGTCTGTTTATATTTTCTACTTCTTCCTGGTTCAGTCTTGGAAAATTGTACCTTTCCAAGAATTTGTCCATTTCTTCATGGTTGTCCATTTTATTGGCATATAGTTGTTTGTAGTAGTCTCTTATAATCCTTTGTATTTCTGCAGTGTCAGTTGTGAATTCTCCTTTTTCATTTCTAAACTTATTGATTTGTGTCCTCTCCCGTTTTTTTCTTGATGAGTCTGGCTAAGGGTTTATCAATTTTGTTTATCTTCTCAAAGAACCAGCTTTTAGTTTTATTGATTTTTGCTATT
This sequence comes from Balaenoptera borealis, assembly GCF_965194805.1. NCBI lineage: Eukaryota > Metazoa > Chordata > Mammalia > Artiodactyla > Balaenopteridae > Balaenoptera > Balaenoptera borealis. The sequence continues at coordinate 10,678,602 of NC_138870.1, forward strand.
GTTTTCTTCATTTCTATTTCATTTATTTCTGCTCTGGTCTTTATGATTTCTTTCCTTCTACTGGCTTTGGATTTTCTTTGTTCTTCTTTCTCTAGTTGTTTTAAGTGTAGGGTTAGATTGTTTATTTGAGGTTTTTCTTGTTTCTTGAGGTGAGATTGTATTGCTATAAACTTCCCTCTTAGAACTGCTTTTTCTGAGTCCCATAGGTTTTGGGTCGTTGTGTTTTCATTGTCATTTGTTTCTGTGTATTTTTAAATTTCTTCTTTGATTTCTGCAGTGATCTCTTGGTTATTTAGTAGCACACTGGTTAGCCTCCAAGTATTTGTGTATTTTACAGTTTTTTTTCCTGTAATTGATTTCCAACCTCATAACGTTGTGGTCAGAAAAGATGCTTGATACGATTTCAATTTTCTTAAATTTTCCAAGGCTTGATTTTTGACCCAAGATGTGATCTATCCTGGAGAATGTTCCATGTGCACTTGAGAAGAAAGTGTATTCTGCCACTTTTGGGTGGAATGTTCTATAAACATCAATTAGATCTGTCTGGTCTATTGTGTCATTTAAAGCTTGTGTTTCCTTATTATTTTCTGATTGGATGATCTGTCCATTAGTGTAAGTGGGGTGTTGAAGTCCCCTACTGTTATTGTGTTACTGTCGATTTCTCCTTTCATCGTTGTTAGCATTTGGCTTATGTATTGAGGTGCTCCTATGTTGGGTGCATAAACATTTATAATTGTTATACTTTCTTCTTGGATTGATCCTTTGATCATTATGTAGTGTCCCTCCTTATCTCTTGTAACAGTCTTTATTTTAAAGTCTATTTTATCTGATACGAGTATTGCTTCTCCAGTTTTCTTTTCATTTCCATTTGCATGGAATACCTTTTTCCATCCCTTCACTTTCAGTCTGTATGTGTCCCTAGGTCTGAAGTGGTTCTCTTGTAGACAGCATATATATGGGTCTTGTTTTTGTATCCATTCAGCCAGTCTGTGTCTTTTGGTTGGGGCATTTAATCCATTTACATTCAAGGTTATTATTGATATGTATGTTCCTATTACCATTTTCTTAATTGTTTTGGGTTTGTTTTTGTGGGTCTTTTCCTTCTCTTGTGTTTCCCGCTTAGAGAAGTTTCTTTAGCATTTGTTGTAAAGCTGGTTTGGTGGTGCTGAATTCTCTTAGCTTTTGCTTGTCTGAAAAGCTTTTGACTTCTCCATCGAATCTGAACAAGATCCTTGCTGGGTAGAGTAATCTTGGTTGTAGGTTTTTCTCTTTCATCACTTTAAGTATATCCTGCCACTCCCTTCTGGCCTGCAGAGTTTCCCCTGAAAAATCAGCTGATAACCTTATGGGGATTCCTTTGTATGTTATTTTCTGTTTTTCCCTTGCTGCTTTTAATATTTCTTCTTTGAATTTAATTTTTGTTTGTTGGATTAATATGTGTCTTGGTGTGTTTTTCCTAGGGTTTATCCTATATGGGACTCTGTGCTTCATGGACTCGGTTGACTATTTCCTTTCCTGTGTTAGGGGAGTTTCAACTATAGTCTCTTCAAATATTTTCTCAGACCCTTTCTTTTTCTCTTCTTCTTCTGGAACCCCTATAATTCGAATGTTGGTGCATTTAGTGTTGTCCCAGAGATCTCTGAGATTGTCATCAATTCTTTTCATTCTTTTTTCTTTATTCTGCTCCTTGGCAGTTATTTCCACCATTTTGTCTTCCAGCTCACTTATTCGTTTTTCTGCCTCAGTTATTCTGTTATTGATTCCTTCTAGTGTATTTTTCATTTCAATTATCGTGTTGTTCATCTCTGTTTGTTTGTTCTTTAGTTCTTCTAGATCTTTGTTAAACATTTCTTGTATTTTCTCAGTCTGTGCCTCCATTCTATTTCTGAGATTCTGGATCATCTTTACTATCATTACTCTGAATTCTTTTTCAGGTAGATTGCCTATTTCCTCTTCATTTATTTGGTCTTGTAGGTTTTTTACCCTGCTTCTTCATCTGTGAGAAATTTTTTTGCTATTTTTTTTTTTTTTATGAGTGGGATTGTGTTCCTGTGTTATTGGTTGTTTGGCCTGAGGCTTCCAACACTGGAGTTTATAGCCTATTGGGTAGAGCTGGGTCTTGGTGCTGAGATGAGGAACTCCATGAGACCTCACTCTGATGAATATTCCTTGGGGTCTGAGGTTCTCTGTTAGTCCAGTGGTTCAGACTCAGAGCTCCCACTGCAGGAGCTTTGGCTTGACCCCGGGCTTGTGAACCAAGATCCCGAAAGATGCCTGGGGTGGCAAAAAAAAAAGAACAATAACAAAGTGAAAAATAAAATTAGACTAGGAAACTAACAGATATATTAGGAAGAATATAAAAATATAGATGAATCAACAACCAGAAGGTACATCAGTACCACAATAGTAAAAAAGAGGAGGGAAAAAAAAAGGGAGGGGGGAAGAACTTGGCTCTGGATGGTGGGGCCTAAGCAGGGGTGATGTTTGGGTGGGGGGCGGGGCCAGTGCTCAGAACACACAGGGCTGGAAAAGGCCCTGGGGGCTGTGGGAGGAGGCCCTTAGGCTCAAGGAACAGAAGGGGCCCAGGCGTGCCCCCCACCCCTGGTCTCAGAGGGCAGGACACCTCACCTGGGAGCCCAGCAGGCTTCCTGGGCTTGAGTGAGTGGAGCAAATGCCCTCCTCTCCTCTCCTGCTCCTCCAGTCTAGGAGCGCCTCTCCTCCCTGCCTCTCCCGATCTCCCCGGCCTCCCTCCTATGCCCCGAGGACCCACGTGGCCTGGATGGGGCTTTGTGGCAGGGGTACCGCCTTGGGAGCTCAGCAGGCTTCCCGGCCCGAGTGGGCCAGGCGATAGCCCTCCGCTCCTCTCCCGCTCTTCCCGGAGAGTCCCTCCCACCTGCCTCTCCTGATCTCCCTGGCCTCAGGGGCACCGATTCTGTCTGGCCTCCACTTCTCCTCCCTCCTCAGTCCCTCTGTGTCCTACTGGTTCACTTTTGGGTTCCTCCCATCACCTGGGCCTCAGAGTCCCTCACCAGCGGCTGACAGGCACCCTAGTTGTGGGGAGACGCTAACTCCTCATCTTCCCACACCACCATCTTGACTCCGCCCTGTAGCTTTAAATTAAGTCTTGAAAGAATTACTGTAAGTCTTCAGACTTTGTTCTTTTTCAAAATTCTTTTGACCATTCTGTTTACTTAGAAACAGCTTATCAAATCCCTACCAAAAAAAGCCATCTAGAATTTTGATTCAGGTTGCAAATGAATCTATAAATCGATTTGGCAAGAACTGACATCTTAATGATATTGAATCTTCCAATCCATGAACATGGTATATCTCTCCATTTTCGAGATCTCCTTTTTCATTGCAGGGTTTTGTAATATCAGTGTGTAGGTCTTATACATATTTTGTGACGTTTTCTCTAAGTTTTTTATGTTGATGCAATTGTAAATTTTGTATTTTTTATTCCATTGTCCAGTTGTTCATTGCAAATATATAGAAATACAATTGATTTTTGTATATTGAACGTGTATCTTGCAACCCTGCTAAATTCACTTGATGGTTTTATTAGTTTTTGGTTCTAAGTTTCCTTAAGATTTTCTAGGTATACCATGTCATCTGCAGATTAAGACCCTTTTATTTATTCCTCTCCAGTTCCTGTGCCTTTTATTTCCTTTGGTTGACTTACTGCAGTGGCTAGGACCTTTAGTACAACTTTGAATAGAAGTGGTGAGAATGGGCATCCTTGCCTTATTCCTGATCTTAGGGAGAAAAGTGTCTTTCCCACTAACTATGATGTTAGCTGTTGGGTTTTCACAGATGCCCTTTATCAGACTGAATAAGTTTCCTTCTGTTCCTAATTTGCTGAAATTTTTCATAATTTGTTGAATGCTTTTTCTGCATCTGTTGAAATGATTATATGATTTTTAACCTTTATTATATCAAAATGACAAATTACTTTGATTTTCAGATGCTGAAAAAGCTTACATCCTTGAGATAAACCCCACTTGGTAATGATATACTATCTTTTTTGTATGTTTCTGGATTTGATTTGCTAATATTTTGGATCCATTGCTGGCAGTGGACCGACCAGGTGGGCAAATAGGCTGCCCCATCCACATAAGGTATTTGGAACGACTTTGAGCCCCTTCTGTAGATGTGTAATGTCATAGTAAAGCCTGCACTTACACACACAAATAATCTCACCTCCTTTTTCACCTGCCCTTTGAAAGGTACTGCCACCAGAGACAGTATATGAATATGTGGGGCAAGGTTTGAAGTATGAGTTTAAGAGTAAACAGTGAGTTCCTTAGGGCAGGGACTTTGTCACATTCATATGTGATAGAATGATATACATTCTATCAGTGTAAGATTAAATCGAACTGGTGTTACAGAGACCCAGAATTACAGTGGCTTATACAGAATGGAAATTTTTTTTGACCTTTTTTTTTTTTTTAAAAAACATTTATTTATTTATTTATTTGGTTGCACCGGGTCTTAGTTGTGGCAGGCGGGCTTCTTAATTGCGGCTCATGGGCTCCTTAGTTGTGGCATGTGAACTCTTAGTTGCGGCATGAATGTGGGCTCTAGTTCCCTGACCAGGGATTGAACCCAGGCCCCCTGCATTGGGAGTGCGGAGTCTTAACCACTGCGCCATCAGGGAAGTCCCGACCTTGTTTGTTTCTTTTAAATTAGTTTTTATTGGAGTCTAGTTGATTTACAGTGTTGTGTTTCTGCTGTACAGCAAAGTGAATCAGTTATACATATACATATATTCACTCTTTTTTAGATTCTTTTTCCATATGGGTCATTACAGAGTATTGAGTAGAGTTTCCTGGGCTATACAGTCAAAATGGAAATTTGTTGTTCTCTCCCACACCTGGTATGACTCTCATGGGGAAAAATCCTCATGGACCCAGACTTCTTCTAGTTCACTGCTCTGCCGACCCACAGATTATGACCTTAGTTATTCTCATGGTCCATGGGGCCTGCATCTGCATTTCAGCAGCAGCAGAGGGAGGGAAGGGACAAAGGAGGAGAGGAGGAGCATGCCAGCTAACTTTTAGGAAGGTGCCCGGAAGCTCCATGAGAGACTTCCTCATATACATGCCGCTGACTAGTACTTAGTCACGTGGTCACAGCAAGGCCAGGGTTTTGAGGCAAGAGTCGTGGGGAATAAATAGTCATTCTCTGTCTGTTGGAAAACCTAATAGTTTTTTCATTTAAATGGCTTTTCTGGAAGTTCCTGAAACAAAGTTATTTGCAACATTCCTCCTTCTGGGCCTGAGTTTCCTGGAATGTAAAGTCATGTTAACAAAGAGAGTGGAAAAGAAAAGTCATGTTAATGTACACAGTAAGCCGTGTGGGTGTAAATAGTTTTGGTTCTTAATATCTATATCGCTAGGACTTTGCATGGTGCATGGCACACGATAGTACTCGGTAAATGTCTGTTGACTCTGTATGTTGTATTTATGCTTCCTTGTTAGAATCTACATGCCAAACTAGAAACAGGAAAGGTGAATATGTTCCCGATTGTCAAAATGGTAAAATTCAGAATTGCATTAGATACTGACATTGCCTAAAGTCATGTCAGAAATGCTAGAATAATTCTGTACCTGGGGTTCATGGATACATCCTAAGGTAGGGATTAGGGGTCAGGAGGAGTATTGTCTGAGCAAAGGGCAGGGCATGAGAAGTAGGCATTACCCATTTTATTACACTTTTCCAGGTATTAAAGTCTTAGTTGCACCAAATTGAGACTTTACTTGCAGCAATCAGAAAGAATGGGAGAAGATTTAAAAGGCAATAACTTTTCCATCACGTGATTTGATGCTCTTTAATGCCATGCCATGTACCAACTGAAATCTCGTGTGCCCCTAATGGTACACTCTCTCAATTAAATACAGTAAAAGGAAGATGCTGGACTGAGGAAATCTGGGTTTTAGTCTTGGTTCTGTCACTGTGAGACCTTGGAGGTCGCTCAGCCCTAAGTTTCCTCTTCTGTGGTTTTTTCCCTCTGGGACTGTCATGGAATTGAGTCTTGGAAGACATACTCTAAACATGTTTGAACACCGTGCTTGAATTCAGTGTGCTCACCTGAGCATTAAACATGACATGGCTTTGGACAGAAGCTCTGGACACATTAAACACGGCCTCAGCTGGATGTGGAAGTGTGTAAGGAAGTGTATGCCATTGAACAAGAACTTTGCTAAGATGGTTGTAAAAGCTGTCTGATCAGATGTCAATCAGGCCGTAGGGGAGGGGATGGGTTGATTGCCAAGGGCCTTAGGCACGATAAGGTAGAGCCTTGGAGGCCATTTCAGATAAACTCTGACTCAGGAGTCTGTCTAGTCTGGTAGAGTTGGGGGCTGGGGGCCGGGAATGCCCCAGCCAAGTGAAACGTGATGACCCGAGAAGGTTCTGAATTCTGGTGCAGGCTGTTCCATGAGCTGTGCTGGTCCCCGAGGGGGGGTTCCAGCTGGCTCCCACAGTCTCTCAGAAGGCGGAGTATTCCTAGGTGCTGGATTGAATTGCCATCCTGAAAAGGCTGGCGCTGACTGTCAGGAAGATGATAATTTCCTGCTTCACCACCTCCAAAGTGCTGAGTGCCTGAACAGGCTTGCAGAGAACCCTCTGAAGGTATAAACTGTTTCCACCTTGTCTGGAGTTTCCCATTCAGATGGATTTTTTTTCCTCCCTGCACACCCCAGCCCTTCACCAGCTGTCTTTCTTTGTCCCCTCGGCATTTCAAAACAAGTGATGGGAGAACCAAGGGACAAAATAAGCCCTGCGTTCTTGTAACAAACCCCCTGCTCCTCACCACCGTCCCTCTCTCCTCAAACATACAACGTCAAAATAGAATTGGTTATTTTTGGGGGGGGGGGGGCGGTGCCCTGGCTTGGGTCTCTTATATGTTAGAGTGTTTGTTTTGTTTTTGTCTTTATCACACCATTTTCGGAGGCTCTGCGGTAACTTGCGTTGAGGGCCAGTGCTTTGCTGGATGCTGGGGTTGGGAAGGGCCGTGCTCCTGGGAGAGACAAGAAGGAAGGGTTGAGGTGGCATTTGAGCTTTGGGACAGAAACGTGAGTCTCGGGGGTGTGACTGTTCCCTCCCTGGTTGGGGAAGGAAACAAGTGGGGAGGGAGTGGATGTGGGTCCATGCAGAGGAGGGTACGGGCATCAGACACGCTGGCGGTTCCCTCCTCCTCCTGTTTTTATCCGGATGATAGGTACCAAAGAACCTCGCCAGGGGAGGAACAGAGGTCACAAAAGGGGAGCCCAGAGCCTCAAGTTTGCTTGACTGGGGGGAGGGTGCACGAAGCAGTCCTCTGTTTGCCCTGCATGGTATATAGACTTGACTTGGTTGGCATCTGTGGTTCTGGCGGGGAGTGCCACCCCCTCCAGGCAGCTCTCCCAGAGTGACTGCGGTCTGCAGCCTCCAGGGAGGAGGGAGGACAAAGCCGAGTCCTGAGCACGTCTCGTCATCTCGTTTCGTCCTCACAGCAACCCTGCAAGTCTGCCATCAGCCCCCTGATTTTTGCAGATGAAAAGCCTGAGACAGAAAGCATACATATTAGCAACTCAAGTGGCAGAGCCGGAGTCAAACCTTGGTCTGCCTGATTTCTGAGCCCAGGATTCTTTCCTGTAGAGAGAAAGAGCTACAAATCCCAGGGTCTCAACAAGGACTAGATGCCTCACGCTCCCAGAAGGCAGAGCTGGAGGCCGTCATCCCAGTCTCCCTCTGCAGAGGGTTCTGGGGCAGCAGCCGGTCAGGCCGTGTCCTGGAAGGTTGTTATGCCCAGCGATTCCGCTTCCTGCAAAGCTGGTCGCCCCCCACGTGGCCTGTGGGCTCCGCACCTCGCGCTCAGCCCCCAGCCTCGTGACGGGCCTTGTTTCCTCTGGATTGAATGTGTCTCACTTCTCTCCCTCCTGCAGATGGATCTGTCTGTAGAAACCCTCTTTAGCTTCATGCAGGAGCGCCAGAAAAGATACGCCAAATACGCCGAGCAGATCCAGAAGGTCAACGAGATGTCGGCCATCCTGCGCCGCATCCAGATGGGCATCGACCAGACGGTGCCGCTGCTGGAGCGGCTCAACAGCCTGCTGCCCGAGGCCGAGCGCCTGGAGCCCTTCAGCATGAAGCCCGACCGCGAGCTCAGGCTGTAGCTGCCTCCCCCCACCGGCTGTGGCCCGGGGACTGCCAGGGCCCCAGGACGCTTGGAACCAAAGGCGTCAGAGGTGACCGAAGGCCACGGGGGGTGTTGACGCTCCCTGAGGGCACGGGAAGCAGTCCAGCCGCCCTGGAGACTGCGATGCCCCAGCCCTTCCCTTGACGCGCTCTCCCTCTGCAAAGCCAGCAGACCTACTCTCAGTGGTCACCGAAGTTGGAATGTTTGAACTATTAGGGATTCTTTACAGAACTCTGCCTTGGGACTTATTTTTATTTTGCGTAGTTTTTTTTTTTTTAATTGACAGTGTATATTATCTAGTCTAGCTTGCAGACTGACAATATGAAGAGAAGGGGAGAAATATTTTAAGAAGCTCTGTGTCCTTGACGCCTTTGTGAAATTTTTCTCAGTAGGCTGTCTCGTGGGTTGTAAACATAAAGAACTAATTTAATCCAGGTGTGTGTGTTGTGTTTCCATCGTAGCAAGTCTTTATCTGGCCTGGCGTTGCTCCTGTGTCACCTTAGGGTGCCCCTCCTGTGTCGTCGTCGGAAACTGAAGACTCCCTTTCCACAGCCTGGTCGGGTTCATCTCCCACTGATAACTGGTTTCCTTGATGCAGATACAGTTTAGGTTTCCTCTTATTACATCAGCGCTGGCAGGACTCCAATTTTTGAGGCAGGTTTTAGCCCTCATTTGCTTTAGTAGCTTTGCAGACTCGCGGAGCAGAGCGGAGAGTGCTTACCCAGCAGGCGTCCACGGAGCCCACTGGATGGGCCAGGCCTTGTGCCGGGGGTACAAAAAAGGCTGAAGAGGAAAAACTCCCAAGTGCTGCTGAATTTCTATGGGAGATTAGGAAATGAAGCAATTTGAGTAACCACAAAAGTACTCGGTGCAGTACTCTGCACATGATAAACGTTCTAATGGAAGAAAAGATTGCAGCAGCAAAGAAGTGGAACGTACGAACAGATCCGGGCAGGCAAACGGAGACCAGCAGCCGGGGATCTAGGGAGGTCACTGGGTCCCTAGATTCCTCCAAACCTCAGAGGGTGTTTTTTGTGTCCAAACAGCCTGAGGCATATTTGTAAGGTTAAAATTGATCCCACTTAGTTTAGCATCTCTCAGTTAAACTTTATCTGATTCTAACCTCGAATTTTGATTGAACACTATCTTGTAAGGTTCTTAGAACCCGGGATAAAATGTAGGGCATAAAACAACTGGATGACAGCAGAAATATGAACATTCCAAGCTAAATGGAAAAAATAATTTTAAAAAATTTAGACACAGGAAAAAAATCAATAGCTTCTAGCATTTTCTAAGTACCAAAAAAATATCAAGATTGCTCATTCCCTCTGAACTGGAAAGGCAAGTTGGAAACCAGAGCCAAGGGAAGAGGCCAAGGCAGCATCTGCCTTCTTCAGAGGGCAACCTTCTGGGAACTGCTTCTTTACCCATCAGGAAGGAAGGCGGGTAGAGACGTCCAGCCAGAGGAGATAAAGGGGTCTGAGGGAGCCAGGGCGGGATTGGAAGTGGGGAGCTAGACCTTTAGAGTTTGTTGGGCCACTCTGGTGAAAGAAGCTCGTCTTTATAATGCCTTTGGTGGTCAGGATTTTAGTGGGGCTTTAAACCACTCCTAGAGCAATTCATTAGAGTACAATCAAGAAAGATGTTCTGTAATTTTAGAAACCTGTTAAATAGCTAAGGTTATTCTAGGAACTGTCACGGAGGGGAAGGCAGCCACATTTATCGAATAATGCATTTCCCGCCCCCCGCCCCCCACTGTGTTCAGTGCTCCTTTCGTGTATTAAATTCCCATGTAATTGAGGATCTAGTTCTGGACTGTATTCAGATCCGTTGATCTTTCTCTCCGTACTGTCTCCGTACTGTTTCATGCTGGGTTTTGTTTGTTTTTTCACACTGTCTTACTATTATAATTTCACAATACATTTTAATATCTGATGTGGCTAGACTAGGTACCCACCTACTCTAATTACTATTTTTTCCTAACTTCACTTTTTTTTTTTTTTAACTTCAAACTGGCAGAAAAGTTGAAAAACTAATAAAAGGCATTCTCATAGTCCCTTCCCCTAGACTGACAGAAAGTGGCATTTTTCAGCCCTCAACCATCATTGTCTTTTTTTGAGTTCCTGGAGTATACAGAACCTGGCCCTGAACACAGAGACATGCTTGTAGCTTTCAAAGAAGGAAAGGCTGGTTGTCTACAGAGCTGTCAGAATAGCTCAGGGATCACGTTCCGTTATCCTCACTGCACTTAATACAATTTACAAATAAAAGCACATAACAAAGTGACATGCAGACTGAGCCTGCGAGGACAGAGCTTTCTCAACGGTGTTGCAGCAGCTGATGGTCTGGACGTGGCAGAAAGGTGACCTCGCGCAGCGTGCAGAACTTCTCTGCCAGCCAGCGCTCCATCCAGTTCTTTTCCTTCTTATAAAAACATTAGACAAAACATGGTATATTAACTTAGATTTGGGTCCAAAGTAGATAGACTGCTTATTCCTGGGTAGAAGCAGAGAAGAACAATAGGCAAATCTGATGTGTTTTGAAATAGTTCTAGTTAATTTAATATTTATGGTATGTGGTGGTTTCGCAACATTATCAACTTTGGCTAAGTCGAGTTATGTTTCCTGGAATTCCCTTCCCTGTTCCTTTTTGGTTAGGGTTGGCCACAAGAGAAATTTGCATGAGATTTGTCAGTGGAACTGAAGCAGCATCCATGTGTATTTGATGAAAGTCGCTGTCAGTCAGGCCCTGTTGCACTTTCCGTGTGGGCAGCAGCTCCTCCGGCTCCACAGAGCTCTGCCTTCAGCTTTTCCAGATCCCGGGCCGGGTATGAGGACTAACTTCTCCGTAGGTCTTCTGCAGCAGGGAGGATGAGGGCTGAGAGAAGGGAAGAGCCAGCGTGGGTTCTGGTGGGAGACAGATGTGGTTCCAGCTTGTTGCTTGCAGGCTTCAGGTGTCTTGGCTCTCCGCCACTTACCATCCATCCCCCACTGCACATCCAGCTGTTTTCTGGACCACCTGCCCAGCGACTCCTGGTGAAGAAGAAACAGCGCAACAGGGACTCTTATCAGCTCCTTTAATTAATTGCTTAAGGTGAGTCTCTTGAACAACCTCCTTATTCTACATCATTCCTGGTGGTTCTTCTCTGATTGAACCCTGACTGGTAACATTTTACTTTTCCCTCCTCAATAGTTTACTTTTTCCAATGGATTCTAGGAATCTGAGGGGTTTCCTGTTTCAAGAGACAGTAATGCTGGATCTCTGTTGGTTAATGACCAGTGACCTAGCTGGACGCTCCCGGATGTTTCAGGGATGGGGAGGCTGCCTGGGGTTGTCAAAGAGCCCTGGCTGGAAGTTTCCACCCCCTCTAGGGTGGTCTGGGTGGGGTCTCACGCCCCTTCCAGCTCTTAGATCCCAAGTCTGCGGTTCTGGTACATCACCCTCGAGAAACAGTGAGGAGCATCTTTGCCTGTTGTGTCTGAGCAGTGGCCCTAGGTCTTGGTAGTGACTTTAAATTCTGAGTTGCCAAGGGAGAGCTTCTTTCCTTCTTTTTGTTAACTATGAATTAGACAGGTGTCAGTGGCTCGCTTCCTTTAAGGACCTGTCCTGCTTGTCAGTCTCTTCACCTCTAGTGATGAACCCCATCCAACAGGCCGCTATACTGCAGCCTCCTTGTTTCACTAGTTGAAGTGGAAGATCAGTAGAAAGGCCTTCACCCCTTGTATTATGTGCATATAAGTTTACAATAAATGAATTGTGGGGTTAAGAGCAAGTGATAGATTTCATGGGCAGCTTTATAATGATTTTATAGATTTCACATCTTTATTTCCCTCAAAGTTTTATCATTCTTAGTAACTTATGTTCTCTGCCAGAGTGAATATTCGATGAAATGAGTTTTTAAGGATTCCATATTCTAAGTGCACTCAAGAAATTGGTTTGGTTTGTTTGTCTTTGGTAAAGCATTCTCTAGCTTATTTCTTTGCTTTCTCCTCCGACGTGTGAAAAAGGTACATTATAGGTATTATAAACATGCTGTTCCCAAGGCTACGTAAACTAATGGCCCTGGGGAACTACATGTGCCACTTACTCTTTTGGGTTGATTTGTAGAACTTATTTAGCTTTGGCATTTCCCCTAGCAAATCCCAGGGAAAACAAGGAATCTTCAGTAATGAGAGCTGTGAACAAACACGTATTAAAATCCTAGAGTAAGTGAAAATTTTGTCTTCCTGTTTTGTTTACACCTCAGCTAAACCCAGATATGTAGTATTCAGTCGGAAATTACTTATCATGTTGATACTAAAGATTGAAGGGCAGCGTGGAGAGAAGGGAAATGTTTTCTTCTTGTGGAATTTTTCGGTGTATGTTTTTTCTTAATTGTGAGGGAAGTAATTTTGCTTTTCTTTCCCCTACCCTGACTTTCATTCCTTTGTTAAGAGCTACATAGTGCCTCAGAGATGTCATTGTTGTTTATTGGTTTATAATAAGTAACACTGAATTTCTTGCACACACACGAGGCATGTACCTTCCATTCAAATGTTGTGACTACAGAGGGAAATGGTAACCAGATAACTTAATTATTCACATGCTTCAAACCATAACATTAAAACTTTTTTGGCAACTGAATCTAGTTGCTTATTAGTATGAGCAGTATCTCATGCGGTGAGCTGCGTGTGTGTGTGTGTCCATTGCTCTTAGGAATTTGTCCAGGGTCATCAGTGTCAACATAGGACATGATAGAATTTACTGACGATTAATTTTCTTCACCAATCAAGGCATATTCCTACTGCTACCTTTTCTATATAGTGAAGCATGATTTATGCCAAAAGCTTCTGTGAACCAAGTATTTTTAATTCAGTCTTTGAAACTGTCATACTTTCCCTGGCCAGAGAACCCAGGCCACAGCTGAGCTAACCCTCTCCCAGTTATCCTGTTTGCCTATGACACCCTCCTACAAGGTAACATTCTGCATGTCCTATGGGAAAGCATTTCCAACTGACTCTGGTGTGTTAGCCAGAACCGAAGGAATGAAATTTGTTTTTACATAAACCCAGTTTGATATCTATATGCACATAAACTGCAACAATATGATTGACTTGTAAACATCTTCCAAGATGGTGGTGTAATTCTCCAGTTGATTTTGCAACATTGTAAAGATATAACCAAGTATAATTTTGCTGTACAAGGATGAATGGGCCCCACAGAATGCAAGAAATACCTTGCTTCCCTCTTTCATTGATAGAGGCAGAAGAGTAATATTCAGAGAAAAGCACCTAGACCTAAATTTTGTTTACTAGACCTAAAACATATCTGCTTAGTGTCAGAAAGCGAAAACCACCAGATAGGAGTATCTAAGACAAAATGACAGTGAAGGTTCTGAGGATAACCAGGTGTTGTTCACTTGTCCCAGTATCTGTACCTTCCCCGTTTCCCCTTAGCCTGAGCCCTGGTCTGATGATGTCAGACCCAAACTAGTCCTTTGACACCAGCCTACTGCGGCTGGTGGTCCCCAAGAGGCCCTCAGATCTGTCTGCGTTTAAGTAGTAACTGGCTTGACTTTCGGGCCTTCCAACATCTACAGCTTCCCATCCAAAGCCTCTCACTGAGACACCTGCTGCCTCCTGCCACCTCCCATCTCGAGGCAGATTTATTCCATATGCCCTCTCCTCCTCTATCCCACGCCCACCTCCTTTTTGTGGCAAGGTCCTAGTCATGACAGCTCTTCTGGTCTTCACTCACCCAGTCCAATCCTTCTTGTTTTTAAATTTCCTTACATCTAACTTCAACTCAGAAGCCTTTCACAACCAACTTAAATGATGTCACCTGTGATTCTTCTTACCGCCACTATCCCATCTGCTTGCGCTGAAGGTAAATGCTTTATTCCTTTAATGCCTAATTCTTCACTAACAACCTGATGAGGCTGAGCTTCTAGTCTCATAAGTCATCATGCCCAGTGTCCCTTATAAGCATTATGTGACACTGGGCATGATGTACATGGCAAGGATGGAGAACAGATCATTAAATAACTACTCTCCCTCAGTTTTTCCTATAAGGATTATAAAACCGTCCACATATTACATTAAAATGCACCACAAATGTTTACCTGGTCTTTTTTCTTCCTACCTTATACCTAGTCTGGTTTCAGTCAGTCACCAAACCTGAGGTCATCGGAGGTTTCTACACCACACTGTGCGTCTGGCGTACACATTAAAGAATGAAGGCGATGGCCGTAGACTGTTAGCGCCTGAGCGTGTTCCCTGTGAATGATGGATCCCGTGACACAGCTGATGCCTCCGGCGGGAGGACAGCGGGCCAGGTCCCACCAAGGCCTCCTTCACCACTCGGACATGCTGTAGAGAGAGGTCCTTTCTCATATTTATGTATAAACAGGTACCAGTTTTGATTTTATTTCATCATATTAACATTCATGACACATCAGAATGAGAAATGCACAATTCAACCATTCAACAGCTTGCCTTACTACAAAAGAACACTATATTCATATTAAACATTTATACAGTCTTCCCACCTAACTTTACAAATGTCCTAAACCATTTTCCAGCATTTCTCACGTAGAAGTCTAGTTCTGTCGTATGAAATCACCATCTGTATCACCTGGTAGGCTCCAGGGCTCCCCCTCGGATTCCACGCGGCAAAGAGTCAGCCGCCGCCCTGCCCGGCCCTCAGCCTCCCGCGTGGCTCTGGGGCTGGCCCGAGAGGCTGCCCCTTCGGCAGGCAGGGCAGTCTCCATTCCAAGGGCTGATTACTCGACGTTAGTGATCAAGGACCAAAGGGTGTAGCACAGGACCACATCGGTCACAGGAAGGAAGGGGACCGTGGCCAAGAGAAACCCCAAATGATGGAAGGCCAGTTCCGCCCAGAGATCGCATTAAAACCAAGTCCCACAACCCTCCTGAAACATACAGCACTGGAGCCGTTAATTTCATTTCTCAAAAACGTTCCACAGTTGTGACCAGACTCTGGAAGCAGGGAGCTGTTACACGTTTGGTGCGTGTGTACATAACACATCGAAAATCACTGTGTGAGACCTTGATAATGTCTGATTACATCCAAAATTTACATGTATATAGAAAAGCTAAATCACTCTTAACAGAACTTCTCCAGTATGGTAACAACGCACTCCCTACGCAGTTTACTCTCTTCATTTTATACCCATATCATAGCCCATTATTTGTGCATAACCAGTTATGTTCTATGAAGCTCATAATCGTCACAATCAAGTCGGTTTTGAATCATGTCATTCTATGCTGGTTTTAGCAGTCACCATGGGAAACATGAAGTCACATCCAACTCACAGGACTGTCCATTTCTCACACGTAGAAAAACCTGAGATACGAGTCAGCAACTAGCTACACTTACAGTAAAGAACACTGCTACCACCCACCCACCACCCTAAAAAAAAGCTGCTGACGTGAACTAAGGCTTCAAAACAGGACCAGACTGTCGCTGACGAAACTCAAGCCCGTAAGTTTAAAAGCAGGTAAGCACTGTCACTTGTGTACTTGTTCTAATCACCTCCTCTTTTCAGCTGCCAGGATTGATTCCATAGTGATTGCAGGTCACGGACTGAGACCACTTGGTCCCGCTCCACTCTGATATGTCCGTTCCACTAAAAAATGCTGGGGTTAGTTTCTGAGAACAGCTTGGCTGTGTCTTTCCGCTCTGCTTGCAACGAAACAAACTTCAACCACCTTCTCCTCACCTTCCTACACTGTTTATCTCTGAACATTCGTTGCTTACCAAAGCCTCTCTCAGCCCTATCAGTATGAAAGTCTAATTATAGAAATACCACCTTGGTCGCATGCTAAGGGAAGAAACCACTGAGAAAAAGTTTCCTGCGTCTCCTCAGCAACTGTTCCTTCTCTAATCCTTCCGCGGTTTTCTGCCTCCTGGTAGTTTCCTATGAAATTCTGCCTTACCGTTCCATTTTCCCAAAACGCATCTGCGCGATGAACCCGAAATGGAAGCTGTCTAGCGCGGCTGAGGACGTGACGGTGGCTGCTGTGCTGCTGCCGAATAAAGTCACGTCTGGCTTGAAACTGACCTTCATTGAAAGGGTTGACAGCCCCATCTCGAACAACTCTTTGATTTATAAAGAGGGAGGTAGACTTGTTTAGCCTCCCAGCCTTAGCTTAAATCGTGATGCTGCCAGATTCCTGGCTGTTCAGTTGATCCTAGATCGCTTCCTTCCTTTCTTCACAAAGCTGAGAAGAAAGAACAAATGAACGCCCTCCCTCCAGGCCCAACTGGAGATGTGTGCAGAGACCGTCTGCATTGGTCTGAAAGGGGTGACTAGCTACCTGCCTGTTCACAATGCCTAGAAAACGGGCCACCAAGCCTGGTAGTGGTGAAAGCCCCGACTTTCCGTCTGAGGTACTGGGGTTGCTCTATAGTAGATCTTGGCAAGGCCCCTAATGGTCGGTCAGCAGAACGATGCTCTCGCATCGCTCGGCTGTCAGGTGCGCGTGGGTGTGTGAATCAGCTTTGGATGTGGTCATTTCTCTTGGATTTACCATTAGGTTCTGTTCCTAATAGGTTCTCCCCGCCCGACCCACAGGCTGGCTCAGTCTCAGCGCTAAGGTGCACTATGGAAGGGACCGGACAGGACTAGTATTTGAGATCTCTCTTTGTAGCACGACAAGAAAATGGTGGGCGCTTCTGTCCTCTGACACCAAATAGAACTCGATTTAGTAAGAACGAGAGGATGTGCAGTCCACTGCATGGAATTGTTTCATGTGCCTGGGGGGAAAGCTAGCCTCTGCCCTTCCACTTGTGTTGAGAGAAACACTAGCTGCTCTCTCAAATGCAGATGTTAGAACGACGGTGTTGGTCCGTGTTTTGCTTTTACACCATAGCTCCATTTTCCAAAAATATATATGTATGTACATATATATATTTCAGATTTACAGGGAATATTTTTTTGTGAACGAGGAAAAAAACTGTCCATAGAAGTCACAAGTGTCTTTCTTCTCAGGAGACCTCGATGATTTCCATGCTGCCTGAAAAGCTCGACTGGCTGCCCACCTTCCCCAGTTCCTCCCGCGACCGGTTTTCGGACATGATGCTCTCGCCAAACTCCATCTGGCAGCTTCTGCGTTTGAACTGCTTCTCGAAGGGACTCTCCTCGTGCCAGCTGCGCCGGGAGTCGGCCCTGTCGCTGGGCTTCTGCCGCCGGCGCACGGAGTGGCCCGGGTCGCCGCCGCAGGCGGGCAGCTGGCCGCAGCTGAAGGCCGGGGGGCCGGCGTGGCCTCCGTAGACGGCCGAGGCCGAGTAGAAGTGAGTGGGCTCAGGGGCGAAATACCAGCTCTTGGCCAAGGAGGGGGCGGAGGGCTGGGGGGCCAGGATGTCCGAGTGCCAGCCCTCGAGGCCCAGCCCGGCGGCGGCGGAGGGGGCCAGGTGCTGCTGGCTGGCCGAGAGGCCGAAGAGGAAGCGGGGCTGGCAGTGGTCCTCCACGCTCCCGCTGCGGGGCAGGGGCGACAGGAGCGGCCTCCCCGCGCGGGGCCGCGCGCCCTGGCCCTCGGGGGCCCTAGGAGGCTGGGGACCCCGGGGGGGCCC
The DNA here is from genome assembly GCF_965194805.1 of Balaenoptera borealis. Taxonomy (NCBI): domain Eukaryota; kingdom Metazoa; phylum Chordata; class Mammalia; order Artiodactyla; family Balaenopteridae; genus Balaenoptera; species Balaenoptera borealis. The sequence continues at coordinate 10,696,357 of NC_138870.1, forward strand.
GGCCTCCTCCCGCTCCGGGCTGGCCTCCGGCGTCTGCTCCGACACCTCCCGCACCGGGGAGAACTGGCACGGCTTGCCGGCGCCCTCCAGGGCGGAGGAGGGCTTGTAGGCCTCCGGGGCCGCCTCCGGGGAGGAGAGACCGCGCAGGGGCGCGGCCGCGCCGGCCGACGGCGACACCGCCTTGATGTCCAGGGAGAAGGAGCGCTTGAGGCGGCCGCTGTCCTCCCGCCGGTCCGCGGGCAGGTGGAGCCCGTTGAGCGCCTGGACCAGGGGGCCGTCGTCGGGCGGCGAGGGCTGGGCGGCGGGGGGCGCAGGCCGGGGCCCCGCCGCCTCCGGGGGAGCGGCGGCGGGGCGGGCGCGGGGCGGCCCGAGGGGCGGCTGGCCTCCCTGCCCGCCCTCCGTGGGGACGGCGACGGGGACGGGGACGGGCTCGCTTGGCTTCTCCAGGTGCAGCAGCTTCAGTTTGCTCTTGGGCCCCGCCGCTCCGGTCTGGCTCTGAATCCTCTTCTCGTAGTCGAGCAGCTGGCCCAGAAAATTGAAGTTCGGAGATATAGTAGGTCTTTTTTCTTTCACAAATCTATGAAAAGAGGAAAAAACCAAAAAGGCTTGAATCTGACGACTACCTGTTATCGTTAAGAATGTTATTAAGCTACAGCAAGTGAAGAGCTGAGACGGAATCATCAGAGAGACCCTCCCAAGACCTTTGTCAGGTGGCTGGTTTAAAACTTCCGGCAGAGGGTCAAGGAGGAGAGGAGGGCCTCTGCATCGGGGAGCTTTACAGCCTGAGCCCGGAGGTGCTAGGAAGCAGGGGGCCAGGCCCCTAAAGTTCTAGGTTGAGCCTCCTTATTTTCAAGGACCCAAGGCTTCCCGTGCAACTGGTAAGAGATGATTCTTGCCTCACCGCCTGGGATGACACCGCTCCCCCCCCCCCCACCCCGACCGGCGCTGCCACCAGAAGTACAGCTTAACAGCCGTGGGCCACCTTCAGCCTCCCAACATCAAAGGCCCCACAGCCACTTCAAGACGTTGCACATTTTTAATTAACGATCAAAAGAGAGAGTATCAGATGGCCAGGGCATCAAAGCACACACTTCCGAGTTCCTTCCCTTCGGATTCAGTGTGACTGACAGAATAACCAGCTACACAGTGGTCTCTGTCTGCTAAGCACTATGCTAATGCACTAAAGAGAGTATTCTCTCATGCAACTCGCAAAACTGCCCTCTGTCAGGTGGGTGTGGTTACCCCCATCACAGAGATACAGAGAGTCCTTAGGTGACTTACCCCAAATCACACAGCTACCAAAGGATGGTGCCGGGATTCAAAACCAGGTCTAGGGACTTCCCTGGTGGCGCAGTGGTTAAGACTCGGCGCTCCCAACGCAGGGGACCCGGGTTCAGTCCCTGGTCAGGGAACTAGATCTCATATGCATGCCGCAACTAAGGAGCCGGCAAGCCGCAACTAAGGACGCCACCTGCACAGCTAAGACCCAGCGCAACCAAATCAATAAATATTAAAAAAGAAAAAAACCAGGTCTGATGTCGGGGTTCATATCTGTAACCACCTTGTTTAAAAAAGAGTCATCAAGGGATCAAAACTAGTAATAAACAGCTTTTATGTTTCCATGTAGAAACAGAGACTCTTTAGAAATAGTAGATATATTCTTTAGTGGCCCCTGACCCTTAAGACACTTCTCAGAAGATGCAGGAGCGCAACTACACTGAAAATTTGTATTTGGATCAGGAGGAAAGAGAAAAATCCAAAATAAACTCCTTGGAAATCAGTCACCTAAAGCAAATTAATGAAGCCAGAAATAATTGCCTCAACTGTGACAAGTTTAAATACAGGATCCTCGTGATGAGACCTCGTAACAGGATATAAGGGTGGCTTCCCTGCTGGTTTCTCCTGGGTGCAGGAGGACCTTAGGGAGAAGCCAGAGTGGAGGACGAGGAGTGATGCGGACACAGGGAGGACCCGCCTCCTCAGTTCCTTCCTCAAGTGAGAAGCTGTTCAGGTAGCTCATTTCTTTTTTCCAGATTTTCCAATTTTAGAAGAAAGTCCAATTGTTACAGCAGGCCTGGCTCCACGTGCCTATATTTATTGATCCTTTATCACACGCAAACTAACCGCCTCTATCGACACAGAGGACTCCGATTCACGCGTCCCTGAACACAACCCCAGTCCTCGGTGCTGCTGTCGCTGGCTGCCTTCTGCCTGGAGAAAGGGGGGTGGAGGCAACCCACTCCAAATTATACACTTCAAAATCTGGGCAACTCTATGCACAGCCACATGCAAATCAGGTTAGAGCACACCCTCACTCCACACACAGACATAAACTCAAAATGGCTTAGAGACTTAAGTATAAGACATGACACCATAAAACTCCTAGAAGAGAACATAGGCAAAACATTCTCTAACATAAATTGTACCAGTGTTTTCTTAGGTCAGTCTCCCAAGGCAATAGAAATAAAAGCAAAAATGAACAAATGGGACCTAATCAAACTTACAAGCTTTTGCACAGCAAAGGAAACCATAAATAAAAAGACAGCCTATGGACTGGGAGAAAATATTTGCAAATGATGATGTGACTAAAAAGGGCTTAATTTCCAAAATATACAAATAGCTCGTACAATTCAATAACAAAAAAAAAAAAACCCCAATCAAAAAATGGGCAGAAGACCTAAATAGACATTTCACCAAAGGAGACACACAGATGGCCAATAGGCACATGAAAAAGATGCTCATCATCGCTAATTATTAGAGAAATGCAAATCAAAACTACAATGAGGTTATCACCTCACACAGGTCAGAATGACCATCATTAAGTCTACAAATACGTGTTGGAGAGGGTGTGGAGAAAAGGGTACCCTCCTACACTGTTGGTGGGAATGTAAATTGGTGCAGCCACTATGGAGAACAGTATGGAGGTTCCTCAAGAAAACTAAAACTAGAGTTGCCATATGATCCAGCAGTCCCACTCCTGGGCATATCCCCAGACAAAACCATAATTTGAAAAGATACATGCACCCCTATGTTCACAGCAGCACTATTCACAATAGCCAAGACATGGAAACAACCTAAATGTCCATCAACAGATGAAAGGATATAGAAGATGTGGCATACACACACACACATACATACATACAATGGAATGTTAACCATAAAAAAGAATGAAACAATGCCATTTGCACCAACATGGATGGACCTAGAGATTATCATACTAACTGAAGTAAGTCGGAAAGAGAAAGACAAATACCATATGATATCACTTATATGTGGAATCTAAAATATGACACAAGTGAACATATCTATGAAACAGAAATAGACTCACAGACATACAGAACTGACTTGTGGTTGCTGAGGGGGTGTGGGAGAGGGAAGGATTGGGAGTCTGGGATTAGCAGATGCAAACTATTACATATAGGATGGATAAACAACAAGGTCCTATTGTATAGCCCAGGGAGCAATATTCAACATCCTGTGATAAACCACACGGAAAAGAATATGAAAAGAATATATGTATGTATAAATGAATCACTTTGCTGTATAGCAGAACTTAACACAACACTGTAAATCAACTATGTACTTCAATAAAATTTTTAAAAAAATCTAAGCAACTCTAGATTGCAGGAAATTCTACTCAACGAATGGAGTTTGACAATTATTTGGTTTTATACTTGCATATATTGGGATTTTTCCACAGTGAAAGAGACACAAAATCTGAAGCACGGTAGGAATTCTATAATGAGTATTCTCCTGGAGCGTTTCTTTCTCATGTGTAAATTAGAACAAATGATATTTCCCCAACTAGGCAAAGATATAAACTCAAGTAACAGGATGGAGATCTCTGTATTTGCTCTTCCTTAAACTTAAAAAGTAGCTGAGGATGGACTTGATACATGTGAGCACAGAATTAGTGCTAAATGATAAAAATGCATTTTTCTCCAGTCTTTGAAAAACCATTTAAAAATCCAGTCACCTGTAAAGAGTGTAACTAAAATCATCATGATCTGCTTTAACGTGGTCACCACCACCCTCTCCCCACCCCCTCCACGTCTTCTCATGCTTCAGGTCAAAGGAGAAGCCAGTCTCGCAGGGCATGTTCCTGTCCTCACCTGTAAGCTTCATCCAAGGACATATCCATCCTCTTCATGATGTAGGCGATGGCGATGGTGGCAGAGCGAGAGATCCCTGCCAAGCAGTGCACTAGGACACATCCATTGGAGGCTTTTGCTTTCTCTGTATGAGTCAGATTCAGAAAGGGTCATTAATGACAACTTTGTTCAGCAGTGAAATCTTATTTCCATTTACTCACACAATGTCTTTCATCTGGCAACTCGAAGTAAAGCCCATCTATGTACCTATTTTTCCTTTCAATATTCTTTTAAGGAGGTAGGGGAAGATGATTTCCCCACGATTTACATATAGAACAATGAAGGTCCACATGTGTTAATAAACAATGTGTCCCTAACTCAGTTTGCCTCTTATTCAGTACTCTTCACCATGTATTTTTTACATTATTTTAATAACTTTCCCTGAGTATAAATCACACATTGTGATCACGTGATTCTACTTGTTTAGTGTAGAAAACTTCAGAAATACAGAATAGTATAAAGAAAATAACATCCAAAATCCTAAGATTTAGCTAATATTTTGTTTACCTATGTTGTCTGATAGTTAAGTTTTTTTCGAATTACGTAAGAGATACATTTTTTTCCAGTTTTGAGATATAATTGACATATAACATTGTACTTTAGGTGTATGACATAATGATTTGATATATATGAGCAATTAAATTAAAAAAATTTTTTTTCATTTTAAACATATGCGACACACATTAACTGTGTAAAAAGCAGGGAGGTGGGGACGGGGAGAGACTTAATCACAGTGATACCACATCACGACGCAAAGAGACGCCAAGTCAAGCAATTTGTAAAATGCCGACTCACAGAATCCACCTTCCTATAATTTCCCTATCTTTCTCTGGGAGACTTTTCTGTGTGTCATAAAGTGGCTCACTTAACTTTACTTGCTGAATTTAAGAAGAAGCCATGTGTGTACCATGAATCAGTTTCAGTAGGTCACCTTAATGAGGACCAAGGGAACTCTGACCTCTTCCTTGATATCCAAGAGATACTGTCTGACTGCATCATGCTAATTCCCCGTAACATGGTAGAAGGACTCGTGGACACTGTTAGAACCAAGAACCAAGGAAATTCGATCGCACGGTACTGCCATCTCTCACTGTAGGTGAGCTTTAAAAGCTTTCTCGTGGACATGGATGAAGTTATCCCACAGCCTGGAAGCAACTACCATTTTAGCCAGTACAGTGACTACCTTATATCTGAACAATTACGTATGTGCTTACCCTTTACCTGCACGCTGCTGCCATGAGCTAAATTCTTCCCTTTTCATCCTTGTTTTCATTGATAACTACCAAAAGTTTACCAAACCTTATGTTAAAGTTCTTGTAATTAACAAGGTATCCAGGGAATCTGCTCTGGCAGCTGAATGATACAATATACAATACAATAACACTTCAATCTCACCACCTCTGTTATACATATAACAAATTCCCAACGTATAGGACTTATTGTTTGTTATGTACAAAACACCATAGAGCTTTAAGGTACTACATGAACAATCAAGCAGCTTCCCTTTAGACAGGGAAATCAAACACAATAAAACAATAACAAACGAACACAAAACAACATTGAAACAAAGAAAAAAGGACACGCTATACAACCTAACAGTATATAAACACATGTACGTAAAGTCCAAGCCTTCCTGGGCTACACAGCTCTCTTCCTCCTAGCAACTATTCAGTATTTAGCCTATACTACTGTTAGTATTTCCTCTTTCACCTTGGCTGCTAAGAAGCCCAAAGCTAAGGTGTTCACTCAATTTCAAGAGATAACTGTAATGCAGATTTTACTGTGCCTTTCCTAGTCCCATATTACCTGGTTCTTGCCCTTCTGTCCCACTTTAATGGGTACGTGTGTGCATGTGTGTTATCTTTTGAGCCCGACCTCTTACTGTAAGCTGCTTCAAATTCTTATTGGAAGGAGGCTGGCTTTAAATATTTTTTTAATGTTGACAGTACTCTCTCATCATTTTTAATAATTATCGCGAAACTAGACTAGGAGGACCAAGAAGGGTCTTGCTTCTAACACTCCCCCAAAGGGTTTAACACTGAGCACACAGTGTGAACCCAGTAAATACTGGCTGGCTGACCGATACATATTTTAAAAGGTAATCTTTATAAAAAATTCGAAAAAGGCTGGAAGGAAATAAAGCAATGATAACAGATGCGTTAGGACGTTGAGGTTACAGGTTTCTTTTTCAAATGTTCCGCGTGGTACTTATACTGTTTTTACAATTACAACTGCTTTGATGATATATTTTAAAAATCTAACTAAAAAGTGATTATACTGAAGTGGGGTTCATTAGAACACATTTCTTGGCAGAATTGAGTGCTAAACTGAGTCTCTTAAGGCAAAGGAGGTAATACCTGTCGACCTGGCGGAGAGGAGAAGGGAAACATTTGAGAAAGACCCACGGTGGGGCTGGACAACCACTCAGAAAACAGCCTTGGCTGGTGCACGCTGGGCGGGAAGTGACCGGAGAGGAGGGGTCAGAGGTGGGAAGCAGGTGTTGGAGAGTCTGGGAATGTTGGGCTAAGGACTCAAGGCACTTAAGGAGCCTCTGCAGGTTCCTGAATAGGGGGCAACAAGAAGGCACTGAAGGGGAAAACTGGAAATAAAAAAAAGCAGGTTGCCACTACAACAATCCAGGAATTAAACAAGATATATCTATTTTTTCAATTTTATCTATTTTTCAGTTTTTTCTGTTTTATCAATTCTAGGTTAAAAAAGAGAGAGAGGATAACAAATGAAATGGGTTAAGAGGGAGTCAGTGACAGGGAGAAGTTAAAGAGGCTAAAAAGAAGGAAGAAATAACAGAGGTGACAGAGTACAGCTCTAAGAAAAAACAGAAAAGGACTTAGATAATTTTTAAAATAAAGCTACTATTTATTAGAGCCAATTATGCGTCAGGCACCTTGCAAGGTGTTTTACATGCATCATCTATTTCAATCCGAACAACATCCCTGAAAGGTAGAAACATTATCTTTAGTCTCCAGATCAGGAAACTGAGGAACAGAAGTTTTAGTAACTCACCTGGAATCACTTAACTGATAATCAAATACAGTTTGGCTCCAAAGCGCATACTCTTAATTACCTCCCCGGATTGCCTACAGAAGCCCTGAGTTTGCGGTGGGTGAGGCGGAGCAGGAGCCCGTGCGAGCAGCCAGCTGGGCCGGGGGCCCTGGGCAGTGACTCGGGGCACAGACGGGTAAACGCGCTCGCCGCTGCCTGCGTCCACTAGGAGTAAAGGCAACACCCCATGAAAGCTGCGTCCTTCCAACAAACCTTACTGAACAAACAAACTTATTGAAATTTAACCTGAATAATAAAAAGTATGAGCCTGTAAGTTATTAAGTGCTGGTATGAGGGTATGTCTTCAAATTATATTCTCTGCCATGACTAACCATAGCTTAAAACAGCCTGGACGAGACTAGCAACTGTAGTGAACATGGGCTGAACTCCACAGTGGGCTGGACGTGTTGCCCTGGATCGTCTGGGTGGGAAAAGGATGGTGGCCCTCACAGTAAACAGGGCCAAGCAAGTGAACTACTGGTAAGTGAAAATATCTTCAGATATACAATAAATCACGATACGTATTTGGGTGGGTATTTCACCAACCAGCAACATGGTAAAATTCCTTTTGTAGGAATTAAAAGTGGCCAAGAGCTCCAATGAAAGAAGAAAGTAAGCTGGGGGCAAAGTTATTCATATTCTCTCTTTTCTACCAACCTCCTAAAGCTTAGACATTGTCATGACTTAACAGAATCAGGTTCTATTCTAAATAGATTCTGAAATCGCACTTTTAGCTGAAATTAGAGCCAGTCATCTCTGGATCAATGTGACATGCAATGGGAACATTAACTATAACTGTCGTCTTTTAAAGAGGCAAACGTTGAACGATATGCTGAATATTTCCTAGAAGTAGAATAGTGGGAAGGATTAATTTGGGGAGTTTTGTTTGTGATTATTTTAATGTGAATTATCAAGCCATTTATCTTCAGGTGTTTCACAGAATGCATGCCAATTAAAGAGGAGACGACTTGGCAATCTGAAATCTTGAAAAAAAGAGATCTGTTTCAGAATTGCCCGAAGTTCCAAAAGCACTGTCTAGAAAATTCCTCTCGCAGATGAAAGGATATAGTGAGGGGCTTAATTTACATAGTTTTACTGTTTAAAAGGAACTAGTTCTTTTTTTTTTGAACTTTCAGTAACCAATTCAGAGTATTTAATTATGGATGAGGGTACTCAAACTTGTGTGACTAGGGGGAAAACTAACGAAAACTCTTCACACGGACATCAAGAGTCACACCCTGTTATGCTGCTCAAGAGCAAAGAACGCGTCTCCTCGGTTTAGCCACTTTCCACCAAAACCACATTTCAAATACACATCATCGATTTCCTACCAGCAGACCTGATCCCGAGGCACCAAAATGTCACAACAGCGCCAGAAGCTGGGAGTCAGGGAGGCTCCAGGGCTGACGGGCCCAGTGAGCAGAACAAACCTGTCACAGACAATGCCAAGGAATGACCACACAAGTATTAGAGTGTGTGTGTGTGTGTGTGTGTGTGTGTGTGTGTGTGTGTGTGTGAGTGTGTGTGTGTGTGTGTGAGTGTGTGTGTGTGTGTGTGAGTGTGTGTGTGTGTGTGAGTGTGTGTGTGAGTGTGTGTGTGAGTGTGTGTGTGAGTGTGTGTGTGTGTGTGTGTGAGTGTGTGTGTGTGTGTGTGTGTTGGAATTTCATTAGATCCAATACTACTTGAAATTACTGGCACACGGACTGAGGCTTAGGAATCTTGTGACATAAAGACTTTAAATGTAATGGGATTTGTTTTCACAGGATTTGACTTTTCTCTGGGGAAAACATAGCAGCAAGGCAGAAACAGTTTAAGGAATGCCACCACAGTTTCCAAAAGTCTTTTATAGGATTTGACGAAGTGGGTAAAAAGTTTAATCCCAAAAGTTCAACCGATTTTCAAACACTTGCCAATACATAATCACAGATCCCATTAGGCTTAACCCTGGTAGTGTTAAAGTTAGCTAGGATGTCACAAGGCTAGTCCCTTAGGGATGGCATGGCACACACACATCACCTTGGCCACTAAACGAGATAAGCAGCATCATGTGTTTTCAGACTTCTGAACTGTATGAAATAGGTTCCTTTTCTCTAATGAAAAAAAAAGGGGAGGAAGGGAGGCAGGGATACACCTCTACATGAGACTATAACCCAAAGGGCTTGTAATATTACTTGAGCTACTCACCAATGAAATCTACTGATTTGTCCAACCATGGCAAAATTTTCTCACAAAAGCTATCGTTCACAGGCACTCGCAGGAAATGAGATTCAGGGATAAAGTCAGGCTTGGGACAGGTGTTGCTGGCATTTAACACATAACCAATCCCATTCTGTTGCATCAGCTCCTAGGGAGGGAAAGAGCAATTAAAGTAACTAATAACATACTAGCATGATCATTTTTAAAGAGAAAAGTTTAGCATAATGATTAAAATGACTAGTTTCCTTGAAACAATCAGACTACATTCAATCAGTGAAATCCAATAAACCTAGCACAATGACATGTAAAGACTTAAGTTTAAAGCAGAATCTAAAACTGAAGTATAGTTAATTTACAATGTTGTGTTAGTTTCAATTGTATGTCAAAGTGATTCAGTTATACATATATATATATATTTAGTTTCTTTTCCATTATAGGTTATTATAAGATACTGAGTACTGTTCCCTGTGCTATACAGTATGTCCTTGTTGTTTATCTATTTTACATATAGTAGTGTGTATATGTTAATCCCAAATTCCTAATTTATCCCTCCCTACCACCTTTCCCCTTTGGTAACCATAAGTTTGTTTTCTATGCCTGTGAGTCTATTTCCGTTTTGTAAATAAGTTCATTTGTATCCTTTTTTCTTTTTAGATTCCACATATAAGTGATATCATATTTGTCTTTCTCTGACTCGCTTCACTTAATATGATAATCTCTAGGTCCAACCGTGTTGCTGCAAATGGCATTATTTCGTTCCTTTATATGGCTAAATAGTATTCCATTATATTACATATTATATTATACTATACTATATACACCACATCTTCTTTAACCATTCATCTGTCAATGGGCACTTAGGTTGCTTCCACGTCTTGGCTATTGTAAATAGTGCTGCAATGAACAGTGGGTTGTGTGTATTTTTTTCAAATTATGGTTTTCTCCAGATATATGCCCAGGAGTAGGATTGCAGGATCATAAGGTAGCTCTATTTTCAGTTTTTTAAGGAACCACCATACTGTTCTCTGTAGTTGCTGTAACAATTTACCTTCCCGCCAACAGTGTAGTAGGGTTCCTTTTTCTCCATACCCTCTCCAGCATTTATTATTTGTAGACTTTATAATGATGACCATTCTGACGAGTGTGAGGTGATACCTCATTGTAGTTTTGATCTGCATCTCTCTAATGATTAGCAATACTGAACATCTTTCCATATGCCTGTTGGCCATCTTTGTGTCTTCTTTGGAGAAACGTCTGTTTAGGCCTTCTGCCAACTTTTTGATTGGGTTTTTTATATATATATATATATATATATTAAACTGTATGAGCTGTTTGTATATTTTGGAAATTAATCCCTTGTCAGTAGCATCGTTTGCAAATATTTTCTCCCATTCTGTAGATTGTCTTTTTGTTTTGTTTATGGTTTCCTTTGATGTGCAAAAGCTTTTAAGTTTAATTAGATCCCATTTATTTATTTTTGTTTTTATTTCCATTACTCTAGGAGACGGCCCGAAAAAGATATTGCTGCGATTTATGGCAGAGTGTTCTGCCTATGTTTTCCTCTAGGAGTTTTATGGTTTCCAGTCCTACATTTAGGTCTTTAATCCATTTTGAGTTTATTTTTGTATATGGTGTTAGAGAATGTTCTAATTTCATATTTTTACATGCAGCTGTCCAGTATTCCCAGCACCATTTACTGAAGAGACTTTTTCTCCATTGTATATTCTTGCCTCCTTTGTCATAGATTGACCGTAAGTGTGTGGGTTTATTTCTGGGCTTTCTATCCCGTTCTGTTGATCCGTGTGTCTGTTTTCGTGCCCAGTACCTTACTGTTTTGATCACTGTAGATTTGTAGTATAGTCTGAAGTCAGGGATCCTGATTCCTCCAGCTCCGTTCTTCCTTCTCAAGATTGTCTTGGCTATTCGGGGTCTTTGTGTTTACATACATACAAATTAAAAAATTTTTTTGTTCTAGTTCTGTGAAAAATGCCATTGATAATTTGATAGGAATTGCACTGAATGTGTAGATTGCCTTGGGGAGTATGGTCTTTTAACAATACTGATTCTTCCAATCCAAGAACATGGTATATCTTTGCATTGTGTTGTGTTCAATTTCTTTCATCAGCGTCTTACAGTTTTCAGAGTACAGGTCTTTTGCCTTCTTAGGTAGGTTTATTCCTAGGTATTTTATTCTTTTTGATGTGATAGTAAATGGGACTGTTTCCTTAATTTCTCTTTCTGATATTTTGTTGTTAGTGTATAGAAATGCAACATATTTCTGCATATTAATTTCATATCCAGCAACTTTACTGAATTCATGGATGAGCTCTAGTAGTTTTCTGGTAGCGTCTCTAGGATTTTCTATGTATAGTAGCATGTCATCTGCAAACAGTGACAGTTTTACTTCTTTTCCAATTTGGATTCTTTTTATTTCTTTTTCTTCTCTGATTTCTGTGGCTAGGACTTCCAAAACTATGTTGAATAAAAATGGCAGCAGTGGGCATCCTTGCCTTGTTCCTGATCTTAGAGGAAATCCTTTTAGCTTTTCACCATTGAGTATGATCTTAGCTGTGGGTTTACTGTATATGGCTTAATTATGTTGAGGTATGTTCCCTCTATGCCCACTTCCAGAAGTTTTTTTTTTATTATTATAAATGGATGTTGAATTTTATCAAAAAAAGCTTTTTCTGCATCTACTAAGATAATCATATGACTTTTACTCTTCAATTTGTTAATGTGGTGTATATCACACTGACAGATTTGTGGATATTGAAAAGTCCTTGCATCCCTGGGATAAATCCCACTTGATCATGATGTATGATGCTTTTAATGTATTGCCGGAGTTGGTTTGCTAGTATTTTGTTGAGGATTTTTGCATCTATGTTCATCAGTGATATTGGCCTGTAATTTTTTTTTTTTGTGATATCTTTGTCTGGTTTTGGTATCAGGGTGATGGTAGCCTCATAGAATGAGTTCAGAAGTGTTCCTTCCTCTGCAATTTTTTGGAATAGTTTCAGTAGGATAGGTGTTAACTCTTCTCTAAATGTTTGGTAGAATTCACCTGTGAAGCTATCTGGTCCTGGACTTTTGCTTGTTGGGAGTTTTAAAATTACTGATCCAATTTCAGTACTGGTAATTGGTCTGTTCATATTTTCTATTTCTTCCTAGTTCAGTCTTGGGAGATTGTACTTGTATCTTTCTAAGAATTTGTCCATTTCTTCTAGGCTGTCTACTTTATTGGCATATAGTTGCTCACAGTAGTCTCCTATGATCCTTTGTATTTCTGTGGTGTAGGCTGTAACTTCCTTGTCACTTCTGATTTTATTGATTTGGGCCCCCTCCCTTTTTTCCTTGATGAGTCTGGCTAAACGTTTATCAATTTTGCTTATCTTTTCAAAGAACCAGCTTTTAGTTTCATTGATCTTTTCTATTGTTTTTTTAGTCTCTATTTCATTTATTTATGCTCTGATTTCTTTCCTTCTGCTAACTTTGGGTTTTGTTTGTTCTTCTTTCTCTAGTTGCTTTAGGCATAAGGTTTAGGTTGTTTATTTGAGATTTTTCTTGTTTCCTGAGGTAAATTTGTATCACCATAAACTTCCCTCTTAGAATTGCTTTTGTTGCATCCTGTAGGTTTTGGATGGTCGTGTTTTCATTTTCATTTGTCTCAAGGTATTTTCTGATTTCCTCTTTGATTTCTTCAGTGATCCACTGGTTGTTCAGTAGCATATTGTTTAGCCTCCATGTGTTTGTGTTTTTTGCAGTTTTCTTCTTGTAGTTGATTTCTAGCTTCATAGCGTTGTGGTCGGAAAAGATGCCTGATATGATTTCAGTTTTCTTAAATTTATTGAGGCTTTAAAGCAGAATTTTTTAAGGGCAAAATAGGCTGTTTAGAAGATCACACATCACTAATATAGTCAATTCTCTATTATCTTCATTACTAGAGAGAGAAGTGGAACAAAGAACAGAAAATAAAACCATGACAGTTTACTATGACTTTCCCCTCCTTGGCAACTATGTAAATTTATTATGACCATGTTAGATGTAATCCCCAAAATGCATGAATAAGTGCATTGATTTACAAGATTTGGGAGTATGCTAGAATACTTTTGTTTGTTTGTTTTGTTTATTTTGTGCTATGACTTCAGAGTATATGCACACACAATGAGAACATTTTCTTCCCAAACTGAACATGCTGGTTGTTCTCTAAGACACAGTCCTAGGCCATCTTCTGGCTGTAAATACTCTCTCTGAGGGCTGACTCTGTTTCCGTAGTTTTAATTATCACCTCTACATGCTGATGACTCTTAATAAATACACACACACACACACACACACACACACACACCCTGTTTAATTTTTGTCATGTATTTCCAGCTGCTTCCTGGATATCTCTATTTGGATGTTCCTCAGGACCTTCAAACTCAAAGTGTCAGAAACACAGTACATTCACTTTCTCCCTTCTCTGCCTCAAATTCTTGCTTCCTCTCTGTAATCCAAAACCGGTTTTTGGTAATAACATCCACCCAGACACTTGAGCTAGAAAATGGGATCATTTCATCCCATTTTTTCTTCCTCACCATCCCCATCCTAATGTTGCCAAACCCTCCTGGTATCACCCCTCCCGTCCACCCTTTCTCTCTGTTCCCAGTCGCTGCTCAGTGGTAAGCCCTCACCATGGTAGCAAAAAAGCCAACAGGGAGCTCTTGACGTTTGCAGTGTTTTCCTCTCCAAACAACAACTAGAGTAATCTTTCTTGTAATTAAACACGAGCTACATGCTTTAGCCACACTTAGTTTCATCACGTCTCACTGCCTGCTCCTGTCCCGTACAACCTCCAAATCCCATCACATGTGCATCCCCCTTCCCCAATGTTGTTCACACCGTTTCTGAGCTCAGCAGGCCCTGTTCCTCTTCCTGATGACTCTTCCACTTTTCTACTTTGTTTAAGTTAACCTTACTATGAACCCCTTCTACTGGTGCATAATTAACCATTCTGTTCTCTGCCCGTCCACAGGACTTTGGACATGCTGTTAGTAAAGCACCGAGCACACCGTGTTATCATTAGCAGATTCACTCTTGTCTCTCCTATTAAGCAGTGAAGTAGTGAGATCTTGGCCTGATGCTTGCTTGTTTTTCTCCCTTCAGCACCAGGTACATAGCTGCACTCAGTACGTGTTTGTTCAGCTAACATCCCGTCCACCATTTTCCATTTTCTATACCACCCACTTCATTTAGTCATCCATTGCTGCCTCTCAGGAAATGTTCTTGGCCTGAAATCATTCTCTTCTAAGCAACTCTGGTCACGTCTTCCTTTTCTTGGAATGCTACCTCCTCTACAAATCTGTTCCAACTCCAACTCCCCGAAGGACAGTTGGTCATTTTCTCCCTATTTTAGCCTCCTGCCAACTCGCTCATCCCTTCATTTACCACATTCTGCGCAATAAATATATTGTTTTACAGAAAAGGTAGACTGAGTAAATCCAGATCAGGTGTGCAGCCCTCTCAGCTATCAGATGACAGAGTCAAGAAATAGCTTTTGGAGCTAGGCGAGCTTCTTAGAGTGACTGACCCTCGCCTTCCGAAGGTCCCGTAGGCTCCCGTTAGATCTCAGTGGTGTTTACAACTTTTAAACGTCTGTACACGAGCGAAGGTCACACTGTTTTCTACCACTGTCTGATCACCACAGTGTTTCCCACGCAAGAACGGCAGCGTTACTGGAGATAAAAGTCTTCCAGGGCTTTCTCATGAACGCTCCGTAAAGAAAGGAACCTTTTTACATTTCCTTCTCCTTTCCATCAACAGTGTGACAAAGATCTATTAAATTAAAAGTAGTCTGATAATAAAGACAAAGGAGCTTCTGAGGAGAGAGGCTGACGTGGGCAGCGTTACCTACTCTACACAAGAGACCACAGGCGATGCTCACAAAGGACAACACTAACGTGAGACAAGTCAGTAGTGACCATCAAATGTGATTTCCCCACACAAAGTCTAGAACAATGTACACTTCTGACAATTAGCCTAATAGTCTACATTCTGTAGAAATGACCACTTAAACCTAAATTCAATAAAAAATTTGTTGGGCACCTTTGCTACAGGTGCTATGTTATATTAACAATATACTATTATGGCACGTGGTACACATTAATAAACAACATCTAACATTTACTGAATGCCTACTATGTACCTGGTACTGTGCTAAGCATTTAAATGGACTGTCTCATTTAATCCTCACAACCACCCTTTGAGATGGATACTATTATTCTTCTCCTTTTTAAAGTGAGGAAACTGAGGCTTAGGGAGTTTATGTAATGTTTCCAAAGTTATACAGCTAACAAGTGGTCCAGAATAGAAATCCAAATCCAAGCATATTCATCTCCAGAATCTGTCCTCTTAACTGCCATACTCTACTGAAGTTCTTTTTAAAGCAAATTAGATGGAGCAATAAAGTAACTGGCCTACATACAGACTTGCTTTTTAACCAAATGAAGTAACAGAATATAAAGTTTTAATTGCATCCTTTTCCACCCTTTTTCACTGTAACCAGTTAGGAAATAAAGGAGCAACCCTCTGGGCATGGACTTCTCTGAGGAGACTCTCGGAGCAACTCAGGACACTTGATGGCTATTGGAGGAGACTAATCAGTCCTATTTTACCTCTTTTTTCCCTGATTGTCACCTCAGTTGCAGCCACGGGCATCACAGCGTGGCCCTGCTGCCGTGTTCACACCGGCACCTGCTGCTCCCGGCTGAGGCCTGGCGGCCCACGTGCACGTCCCCCAGCCTCACGCCGCTGCTGCCACGTGCCCAATGCTCATGGCCCGACGGAAAGGAAACACGAAAAAGGGGCAGTTCTGACCTCACGTAAGAAACATCAGTCATCCAAGCCTACAACGCTATTTATGTCTCAACAATATTCTCCACATATAAAACAGTGTGCCACGAAAAGATGCATTTAAGTAGTAGCTTTATTTTAGATAACTGATGTAAGGGGGGAGGGGACATGAATGTGTTGAAATAGAGTGATAATAAAATAATTTAACCACAAAATGAGATGAGAAAAAAATGGTAGTTATACATCAGTGGAGAAAATGAGTTACAAGAGGAAATGAAACCGTTAAAAATGTTACAAATATGCGTAAAACATTTTAACTCAAAACAAATAAATGTACATTAATTCACTGATTTCTGATGCAGGACCTTGGTTTTTTTTTTAAATAGGTTAGCTGATTGGAGTTCTTAAGAAAATCACAACCAAATGCATCTACCACTTATACTTTCCATTCTTTAAAGAGCAAGAACTAGTAAAGCAATAAATCAGTGCAGAATCTTCTAGATTATGACTGTCCCCTAAATATTCTACAGCTGCCTTCCCCTGCCTAGTAAGACAGAAAAAAATGTAGAGCAATCTGTCTTTCCTGAATCTTTTTTTTTTTTTTAATATTTATTTATTTATTTGGTTGCACTGGGTCTTAGTTGCGGCAGGTGGGCTCCTTAGTTGCAGCTTGTGGGCTCCTTAGTTGTGGCTCGCCGGCTCCACAGTTGAGGCACATGGGCTCCTTAGTTGTGGCGGCATGCATGCGGGATCTAGTTCCCTGACCAGGGATCAAACCCCGGCCCCCTGCACTGTGAGTGCGGAGTCCCAACCACTGCGCCACCAGGGAAGTCCCTTTCCTGAATCTTCTGAAAATATTTAGCTTAGGTCATAGAAAAACCACTCTCTTTCCTCATTCGTATTTCGTCCGTGTATGCAATATTTTAACTAACGTACATCATTATAATAACAAGTACATTGGCCTAAACAGGTCCGAGAGCAAACACAATTGCGTCCTGGTGAGCAGACTGTTCAAATGGGGTTAGTAGCCCTGCGACGGCCCAGAGCCCACTGCTGCTGGGAGATAGGCGTCCACCTGCCGAGGGCGGCAGAGCAGAAGGGTGGGTGGGTGGAGGGGCTGCAGTCAGCTGAGGCGTCACGTGACTGTCACGTGACTGTTCTGTTCCCTTCTCTCCTGATAATGTTTATGGCCGGGCATATAAGTGGCAGCGAGGGCATCTTACATCAATGTTCCTGACAGCAAGAACTGGGATGGAACTACAAGTGTGAAGAACGGGTTCGTTTTATAGAATCATGACTGCTTTTACTCAGAGATGGAGGTCTGTGACTTCCTACCACGTTTTAAGGAATTTACGTAATTCATTCAGCGTTGTTTCAGTGTGTTGTGTAAAGTGTACACAACTCAATACTACTCTGTCCCGTCATTAAACATCGTAATCCTTAGGCTTCCAGAGAGCATTCATGCTGTTTAATATTTAGCTCAACTTTGTGCTCAGTCGGCTAACACATGCTTCCTACTGATAACATAATCTTTCTTCTCTGACCTTCAAATATCCTTCCGACACCGTGGCCTCTGGGTTCTCTGAGCGCCTCACCTTGAGCACTCCCTCCCGAGGCCCGGTCTGGTCTCTGCCGTTACCAGTAACCATAACACCTCACACAACGCGCTGCAGGACGCCACGTCCTTCCTTCCAGCTTACTGTCTTCCACCACCACTCCTGGCGCCCCTCAATCCCCCCAGGACCTCATTCAGCCTTCTCTCCGTCCTTCATCCTCATGACGTCTGTCCTTCCTTCCTGGCCCAACTTAAATTCTGTGGCCAGTCATTACAGAGTCGACCCTTGAACAACTCAGGTTTAAACTGTGCGGGTCCACTTATACATGGATGCTTTTCAACAGTAAACACTACAGTATTACAGGATCCACAGCTGGTTGAAACTGAGGTTGCAGAGGCCCTGCGGATGGGGAGGGCCGACCATAAACGATACGAGGATTAACCCCCGCACTGTCCGAGGGTCACCTGGAATCCCTCCCTCGCTTTCACCCTCAATTACTGTGTCCCTCCGTCACCTCTTCACGCTCACTTGGCAAGATCACAGCCCTGGATGAACCTGGGTCGCCGCTGAGTCTGCACCTGCACGCAGGCAGCTGAACGCGGCCCGAGAAGAATACTGAGCAACGCTACTGCCGGGCCCCCTTCCGGTCACGCTCCTCAGCGGGCACTCTGTGCCCCTGGTCTTCACCTGGCCTCTAGCCTGGATGCCATCCCAGCCCTTCCCCGTTCTTTTCAGACTCTCCACATGTCCTCCCTCACCCTCTCTCTCTGCTCATGGATGATCTACACTGAGAAAACAGAAACAATCAGAAGGAAGTTTTGATAAACTTCTACCACCACTTTCCCTTCTGCCAGCACACGTGCCTCTAAACCCTCCTCCCTCCTGTTACTGTGGGTGAACTCAGTGTGCAGGACAAGCACACGGGCACCAGTCCCAGAAAACTGGGAGCCCGGCTCAGCACGTGACTGCTCAGTACCCGAATGACCTTGGAGGGGCTACCTGACCTCCCTCAGCTTTAGTTTCCTTACCTGTAAAACAGGGCTAATGATCTCTATTTTGTAAAGCTGTTATGAGGATAAAGTGGTGCATGATATACGAGTTTCAATAAATGTTAGTTCCCTTACTTTAGCTTATTTTTAAAATAATAGTTTGTGGGAATGTAAACTGGTGCAGCCACTATGGAAAACAGAGTGGCAGTTCCTCAAAAAATTAAAAATAGAGCTGCCATCTGATCCATCAATTCCACTTCTGGGTATTTATCCAAAGGAAACAAAAACACTGTCTCCAAAAGACACATGCACCCCCTTATTCACTGCAGCACTATTTACAAAAGTCGAGACATGGAAACAACCTAAGTGCCCACTGATAGATGAATGGATAAAGACGACATGGTATTATGTATACAATGGAATATTATTCAGCCTTAGAAAAGAAGGAAATCTTGCCATTTGTGGCAGCATGGATGAACCTTGAAGGCATTATGCTAAGTGAACTAAGTCAGACAGAGAAGGACAAATACTGTATGATCTCACTTACATGTGGAATCTAAAAAACAAACAGAAACTGAATTCATAGATACAGAGAACAGATTGGTGGCTGCCAGAGGTGGTGGAGGGGAGGGGTAAAGGTGGTCAAAAGGTACAAACTTCCAGTCATAAAACAAGCAAGTCATGGAGATGTAATGTACAACATGCTGACTATAGATAATAATAGTGTATTGTATATTTGAAAGTGGCTGAGAGAGAAATCTTAAAAGTTCTCATCATAAGAAAGAAAAGGAGTAGCTATGTATGCTGGTAGATGTTAACTAGATTTATTGTGATCATTTAGCAATATATACAAATATTGAATCTTGGATATAATGTTACTTGAAACTAATATACTTGAAACTAATATAATGTTATATGTCAATTATATCTCAATTAAAAATATCTTATAAATCATATGGTATACAAATTATATCTCAGTAAAGTTGCTGCCCACTCCCCCAGCCTGTAATGTATATCTTTCACTAAGTCAAACTGTCCTCTCTCCTAATTGGCCTCAAGTAGGGAACTTACAGTGAATGTAGCAGGCTGGGTATAAAAAAGGGTTCAGCTGTAAAGTAGAAAAGATTACCCCCTAAGAAATTAAAAAATAGATTCTAGTTTCAAAACACAATTAAGAAAGTGTTCAAATATAATTTTTGTGAGTCAAAAAATAAATCTTAATTTTACTGCTATGATTTGCATTCACTTTTTTTTTCCCTTTAAGTTTCCTTCTCCTAAACCATGAAATAAACTTTGCCCTGTAGTTGGACCAATTTCTAAATATGGGCTCTATGCTATGTTGATACAGACTGTGGAGTAGTATATGGAATACAGTTTAATATACAGCCTTAATACAGCTGCTCTGTTTGGTCAAGTTGCCCATGTTCATTTAGGCTGAGGACAGAGGTCCCATTAAATCACACAGGCACTGCAAATCTAGCTAAAGGAGTTGTAATTTTTCTTTCTGAAGTCAATTTAATGAGTGACTTTGCATTTGCCACTCCCTTTGCCTTCAGAATTGACCTACTTCCTCCAGCCAGCCTTCCTCCGCCAGCCACACCCAGTGTACCCACCACTCACCCTAGACCCTTGTATACCCTACCCGGTGGTGACAATAACAGTGTCCCTATAAACCAGGAACTGCTCTTGGTGCCTGGCATAAGGCCACGTCACTGGAGCCTCACGAGAACAGTAGGAGGCAGGAATCATTTCAGTTTGCAGGTGAAGAAGCAGATTCGGTCACGTGGCTCAACTGCTCTGGCTGGCGAGGCGAAGACCTGGGAAGCGAATCCTCCCCGTCCAGAGCCAGCTCTCGCTCCTGCCCTGAGTCACCTTGTTTGCGAATTACCGTCTCAGGAACAGATCTTGTCTAACCACCCTGCACTCTGTATGGCGTTCTACACACAGTGGACCCTGAATAAATACTTTTACTGATCATTTTGACGACATGAGCCTTTGTCTTCCTAGATCACAGAGAAACCTGAAAGCAGTATTTGGCTATACGGTGTCCGGGCTACAGCCTAACTCTCACACGAGAACCCCAGAGAAAGTGGCAGTAGTCCTGGTGACGGGCAGAACAGCAAGGCAGCCCAGGAAAGCCAACTGTGCACGTTGGAAGACTGAAATAAGAAGCTACCCCCAAAAAGCTGACTGCGCCCTGTTTAAAATGGGGAAAGAGGGGGCACAGCAGCTTTAGTGAAGAAGCCGAAGAGGTCCTGGTTCAGGAACTACTCGCAGTAGGGAATTCCATCATACCTCCCGTGTGTAAGTGGGAAACAAAAGTCCATCCGAAATTTTAACTGGTAAAGGAGAAAAAAACATCAGGAACTTATGTCTTTCCCATTATAACTAGAGATTCTGGTTCAAGTCGCACTCAGTCAGATGTGAACTGGGCACCAGCAAACTGCTTTAGTGGAACAGTGTACACTGTTAGTGTAACAGCCATACAACTCCAGTACAAAGACCAGAGGAGGACAGATTGTGGGAAACAAAGTACAGATGTGAAGGGAAAGGAAGAGCGTTCTTTTTGCTACCAGTGCCTTCTTAAAGTCTTTTCCAGAAGAGCTATGTCTTTGAGACCTAAGTAAAAACAATCACATGCTGAGAGTATTGACCTGCACCACCTGATTTGTGGAAGCACAGGCACATGTGGCACGTCCACAGTGAGAGGTGCAGAGACCATAAGATACACACCAGATTTCAAAGACCTAGTACCAAAAACTGTAAAGTGCCAACAATTTTTTATATTGATTGCATGTTGAAATGATAATATTCTAGACATATGGTGATGAATGTTATTAAAATTAATTTCACTTGGGTTTTTTTTTTAACTTTTTAAATAAGGCTATCAGAACATTCTAGATTATATACGTGGCTTGCATTATACTTCTGTGGGATGGTGCTGGTACAGAATATGCTGTAGAAAAAGCAGGAGGAAACAAATCTCAGCTGTGATTCAATAGACTGTTAAGATTTGTCAGTCCTTCATAACAGTCTGTTATAGAGATTTCAATTTCCAGAGGATGAGGATTTCTGGTGTTCTACAAACACAGGACTTAGAGCCAGAGTAGTTTGGGTCTGAGGATGTCTCTATCACTCACTAGCTTTGAGGTCAATGACTTTCTAGCCACAAAATCTTGGGTAAGTAAGTGACATAACTCAGAGCCAGCCTACCTCCAAATCCTATTATGAGGGTTAGATGCAGTAACATAAAGAGCCTAGCATTTTAAATGATAAGCACTATTATCCTCCTCAGAAAATTTCCCTGACATGCTTTTAACATGTTTCAGTGGCACTTTATTAAAAATAAATAAATAAATAAATAGGAAGATGACTAATAAAATTAGTGGTCTTGTGGTGACTGTTCTTAGAAACTTCTAAGTTTGACTAAAAAGTAACGTACTATTAGGGGAGATGATAAAATCTTCATCTCTGGAGATCTTCCAGAAGAAGAGAGCACATTATTTCTCCTGGAAAGTTTAAACCAGAGAGTGGAGCAGGAAGAGGAGTTTACGCTCTTTTCGGAGGAGAGGCACATCCAGTTCTAAACCCCATCAGCGGGGTGACGTTGCGGAATTTACTTAACATTTCTGGAATTACGATTTCCTCATTATTGAATGAAGGAGGTGGGCTAAGTGATCTGTAAGATCCCCTCCAGCACTAGGACTCTTCTCAACAGTGAATCCAGAGGTGACATACACAGAAATCTCTGCTCACCACTTTGAAAGCACTCTTCTCACTACTCCCTAGTCTGCACGTCGGTAGCTTCTACAGCAGCTTTCTCACAGTCTTCCCGAATGACTCCTTGCTCAAGCTGTTTCCCCGTGAGCTTGCATAAACCCATTCTCCCCCTACAACCACTTCCTTTCAAGGCATCTAGGTGCCTATCCTGTTTAGCATACAGACATGTAGAAGCCAATTAAAAACAGAAAGCGACCAGCCCCCCGGCGCACCTCAACTTCAGGTTCCGGTTTAACTGCTCTCACCCTGCAGGCCTCACTCAGCTGTTAACTGACACATCTGTTAAACCTGGAAAAGGTATGCAGCAAAATCAAGGTACCACTGCACTGAATGTCAGAAGTAACAACAAGGACCTGTAACGCAACTACTTGTAAAATCACCTGCCATACCATACGACCCAGCAATCCCACTACTGGGCATATACCCTGAGAAAATCATAATTCAAAAAGAGTCATGTACCAAAATGTTCATTGCAACTCTATTTACAGTAGCCAGGACATGGAAGCAACCTAAGTGTCCATCAACAGATGAGTGGATAAAGAAGATGTGGCACATATATACAACGGAATATTACTCAGCCATAAAAAGAAACGAAATGGAGTTATTTGTAGTGAGGTGGATGGAGTTAGAGTCTGTCACACAGAGTGAAGTAAGTCAGAAAGAGAAAAACAAATACTGTATGCTAACACATATATGGAATCTAAGGAAAAAAAAAAAAAAAAGGTCAAGAAGAACCTAGGGGCAAGACGGGAATAAAGACACAGACCTACTAGAGAATGGACTTGAGGATATGGGGAGGGGGAAGGGTAAGCTGGGACGAAGTGAGAGAGTGGCATGGACATATGTACACTACCAAACGTAAAATAGATAGCTAGTGGGAAGCAACCGCATAGCACAGGGAGATCGGCTCTGTGCTTTGTGACCACCTAGAGGGGTGGGATAGGGAGGGTGGGAGGGAGACACAAGAGGGAAGAGATATGGGAACATATGTATATGTATAGCTGATTCACTTTGTTATAAAGCAGAAACTAACACACCATTGTAAAGCAATTATACTCCAATAAAGATGTTAAAAAAAAAAAAAAATCACCTGCCAGCTGACTGGTTAGAAGTTTTACTGGGGGTAATTCTGAACAGGATCCTTAACTAGGAATTTTATTTCATTTTGTTTTATTTGCTGATCTAAGGATTAAATAAAGCATCTCCAGGTTTGCCCCAGGGATGCATGTGACTTTAGGAAATTAATTTTGTTTTCTGTGACATAGTTTGCTTATCTCTCAAAGAGAACTAATAAAAATCACGTGCTCAAAGACATCGTGACCCCACCAGAAAGGCTCAGTGCAAGCGTAAGCTATCAAATTTCAAATACCTCACAGAAAGAGCAGACATGTTAGCAAAAATGTTCAGGCAAAATTTTGAAGAGGTAGGAGTTTTGAGAACAAAAAAGAAAAAAAGAGCAAAAAGAATGCCTCCTTGCTGCCCAAAGAGAGGGTGTTTTTTCTTTCCACGTGCTAAAATAAAGCAAGCCCACCTGGAAGCTTATTTTACGATCAGCCCAATTCTTTCAGCTACTCAAGCAGAAGTGCCCAAAAGCAGCACTTGTAAATCACCAGCAGTTGAATTAAGATCTTTGATTGCTTTTTCAATTAGAGGTGATGTAAATAAGAGGTTTTAGAGACAAATCACTTTCCAGGCAGTTAGAGCACTGCTTTCTAGCACCACTGGTTAAGAGCATATAAGCTGTGGAGACAGACGGATATTAGTTCTACTGCTGTTATGTGTGTACCGTTATATATAATGGCCTCAATCAATCAATACGGCTCCTCTGTTGGGTACACCTTGTTCAGAATGGCTCACATCCTTTTCATCCAGGGTTTATGGTCCTCCCTCTTCTTTCTCAACCAAACTGCTCCGAGGGGCCTCAGGCGGGGCGCCTGCAGCGCATCTTCTTAGCGCTGGTCCTCACCATCCTTTTATACCCCCCTCCCTGCCCCTCTAGCCAGGAGTCATCATGAGATCTTCCTCAATCCAAGCCAACCTGAGTTCCTTTCTAGTTGCTGCCGTAAATACATACATTTCTATATGTGAAATAATCTAGGCGGCATTAGCCTTCCTGGGTGTGCCCAACCGCAGGTCTCTTGGACCTGTAAGAACAGCACACTTGACAATAGCTTAGCCTTCCTACGGCGATCAGAACGTCACAGCAGACGGCACTGGGGAGGATGGTACGGCTGCTGGGCTGCTCACGGGGGAGATGCACTGAGAACACGGGGTGCGTGTGTCTGAAAGGACAGCCCACCGGCAACCCAGTGCTTCTCCAGCTGCTGTCAAGAAACCCTGCAATGAAGGATATTTTCAAAGCACCCACCTTGTTGAGGACATCTCGCTGGCAGCCAAGATAGAGATTGGGCAGAATTCGGGTTGGCCCAATGTTGGCAACAGGTAAGCAAGGCTGAGAAATGCAGGTGGGGACTAGGGTGGACTTTCCTTCACAGAGGCCAGGGAAACAGCGGGAGAACTCGGCAAACCCACCTAAGGACAGACAGGGTACAGTTACGCCGTGCACAGAGATGCAAACCAGCCTTTTGCTAACTACTCAATGCAGCTGTCTGGAAAGAGCAATCAGACCCCACAGATGCAAGTGGACCCCCGTCCACAGCAGCTCGGCCTGGGGTACAATCCAGCACCAGCCCTGGCTCTGCAAGCCCACGAAAGGGACCCCAGGCCCTGAAGGCACTTACATGACGCCCCCCTTGCTCTCACTCCCTTCACCTTCACGCATCCTACGTCTTCTCCCTGCTCCCTGTCCTATGTCGTGTGACTTACAGAGGACTGAAAGTAGCAGATAACCAAGACAAGACAGATGCAAGATGGGGATACAAAAACACATGAACTGAGGCCAGATGTGACTTCTTCAAAATAAAGCTGACAGAGTTAAAAGTTCCTTCTAGAATGAACTTTAAATCTTCCTAGTGTGTAAGTTTTATATTTCAAAGATACCACATACTCCCCTCACTCTTACAAATATTCTCTATATCGAGGGTCGCATAATTACCCCCGATTCCGGGGTCTCCTGTTCATTGGCTGAGCACTGTGAACAAGGGCCGACAGACCCTAACTGCTCAGGTTACATGGACGCCTTGTGGCAAGATTTCTGGACTCAGAGGAATTCAGTGTTTTCTAGTCCCGTCCTTATAATGACCTACACTATGATCTTCATCAGGTCACAATCTTACTACCTGTTAATAAAGAGAAATCTATTGGCTAAGGAGACACTCTCACCTCCTTTCAGAAAAGAAAAGATGAACAAGGTCTTCACTGGGTTTTCCAATCTAAATACTCCTTGCTATCCAAATCCAAACCCAAGAACTGAATACATTCTGATACATTTTCAGATAAATCCCTCACTCTCCAGACCCTCACTAGTCACTACATCTAAACTCGGAACCAAAGACATCTGGATTATAGGGAATATGTGTATATTTTTAATACTATTAAATTAAAAAACAATTAACTTGTTAAGAAGACAGAGCAGCCTCATTTTTACCTCTTTAATCAAGCCTTAAAAAGGACCCTAGTTGGGACTGACATATACACACTACTATGTATAAAATAGATAACTAATGAGGACCTACTGTATAGCACAGGGAACCCTACTCAGTGCTCTGTGGTGACCTAAATGGGAAGGAACTCTAAAAAAGAGTGGGCATACGTATACATATGACTGATTCACTTTGCTATATGGCAAGAAACTAACACAACATTGTAAAGCAACTATACTCCAATAAAAAATAAAATAAAATCTTAAAAAGGACCCTAAAATCTCATTAAATATTTATCTCCATCTCCTTGAGCTACATTCCATTAGCCTTTCCTGCGCTTCCAGAAACATATAAAATATGCCCTCAAAAACTGCAGAAGTGCAGGGAGTTGACGGGGGAGGTGTCACCCTTTTTTATCCCCTGTACTATGTTCAGCGCAAGCATGATCCTCTGCGTCCACCATCCGTGCTCAGCATGGGGCGCACGGTGCAGCGAGCTGGGACCGCAGCAAGTCGGTGACAATAACCACGCCACCTGCAAAACGTAGGTGTGCACCCCTAGCCTCCAACCCAAGTGTCTGCACTGTTTTTCCTCTTAAGCAGTTTGCTTATTAAAGTTCTTAAGGTAACCCGATAGAAAGAGCAGGGGGTTCCATTACAGAAACCCCACCTTCCTTTGTGGGACTGACGAGGCCCTGGGGACCTGTACCTGTTCAGCGTTAAGGTTCCATTTCTTGCCCTTTCCAAACGCGCTCTCCAGCCACACAAAACTCACTGTCACCTCACACTTTCGTGCTGTTCTCTCACCACCACCAGCCCGCCCCGTGCACACACAGACGGCATACAAACCACACACACGTGAGCCCCGCGACCGTACAGTGGAGGGAGGACGAGCACAGGCCCCTGTACCTGAGTCTGTGTCCTGGCTTCCCCACGTTCTAGCTGTCAGGTGTGGACAAGTGACTTACACCCTCCGGCTATCAGTTTCCTGTCCGTAAACCGGGAATAATGATCACACCCCCCTCACAGAGCTGTCAGAGGACTGAATTAGCTAAAATGCGTGAGTGCTTTGTGCCTGCACAGAGTGAGCCCTCCATGGTACAGTGATCCGACATCGAGCTCCCAGCTTCGTCTGTGGACCCTCCTCCTCCACCCCTGATCTGCAGCTACACCTCGGTAGGATACACCTGAGACAAAGCGAAAACAGTAATGCTTCTAAGGCTGCATTTCCCAGAGTCTGCTCCAGGGCGCTGGCATCCTGCAGGAAGCTGACAGACGGGATATTGGTCCAAAAAGTAAGAGAAACACTGCATATCACGTCTCCCTGGGAGACTCACAGCACACATATTAGAAGCATATTAAAAGCTCTGAAAAAAAATCTCTAAGGAAACTAGTTTACTTTCATTTAATTTAAGGGTCCCAAACTTATTTGACCATGGAATTTCCTGTCCCATTTTCCCCTCTAAAATCTCTTAAAATCTTAGCTGGTAGAACTCACACTCAAGGAAATGCTGTGCTAGGGCTGTTGCATCTACTGAAATGAAGTAAATTAGAATCCCTACACCTAAAGTATAAGCCACGGCAATCTCAAAAAAGGGGTCAGTTAATACTGGCATACGTATATGCCTGTCACTGTTTAGGATTTATAATTTTATTTCATTAATGTTTTGTCCTTTTCAGTCTCTTAATTGCATAATGCAGTTATTTAAGGTGAGTTTTTCCCTCAAAGCAGTTCTTGTAATAATAAATGTTAAAGAGTCTATACATTATTTGCCTATCTTACACCTACCCAACACGATAACTGACGGCCACTATTTTGATTATAATTTAAATTTTAACTTCCATTAACTTTTGTTGTTCTGGTGTTTCTCTAAAGAACTGTTTTCATATTTTTTCCTATTCTGGCTCCAAAACAGTTGATGGGATGATCTCTCATTTAAATCCAACAAAACGAGAGTCCAGTAAATGTTCTCAGAGAACAGAGAAACCAGACAATCCAAGGAAACTCCACTTGAACTCCATTTGAAACTTATAAGTCATCATATTTATAAATAATATAAGGACTCCCAGAGTTACTGAACATTTACTATGTGACAAGCATTGCTCTAAGCACTTTACAAGGATTTCTTCAATCGTTACAACTGCCCCGTGAGGTAATAAGGTGCTTTGATTACTCCCATTTTACAGATAAGGAAAGAGAGGTTCAGAAAGACACAGGGTGATAACCAACAAAGCTGGATGTGAGCCCAGCTCGAGATTGTACTCTCACTCGCTCTGCTAAACCGTGTCTCTAAATACCACGGAATTAACTGCAACGCTCTCTAGGATGTGGGGACAGCCTGCTGACATCTCTGGGGTCCTGCCCTCATTTTAGCCTCATTTCACCAGGCTGAAGATGGCCATGGGCCTCTCCCAAACTGACGGAAGAGCCTTGCTTCCCCCAAGCCACATGGTTCAAAAACTTCGATGAGGGAGAGAAAAGGGAAGGAGATCTGACCTGACCAGAGAAACAAGAACTCTGTAAGTGTGCGTCACATGAGACCAGTAACAAAGCTGAGGAAGAACTAGCGGGGGATACAAAAGACACAGTCATGGCTGGCTTACGATCACAGTTTGTGAATTGGTGGTAAGACTGTTGCTGCGTCTCGGTGACTTGCAGCCCGTCTTCCACTGAACTACGTCCAGAGGGGACAGATTCTCCAACAATCGTAAACTGAAGGCCGGCCAGCCTGGGCTGTCTGAAGTGCAGCTCTATCATTCATTTTATCCTAAATCACTTCTAACTTTGGTGGTCCTAACAAGTAAAATGTGAGTGTGGCTCTAGAAAATTCTAAGGAAACAGAAAAAAACAAAAACAAAAAAACGAGAGAAAGCAGCCACTATTCAGCCTCAAAACAAAACCCCAAAGCCAAACAAAACAGCAATAACACATTATAAAACAAACAGAAACCTTTTTTTTGCTTACAAATTTTTTCAACTAATCTCTAGCAGCACAAATCCAAACAGCCTTAAAATATTTAACAGATTTTGCGAAATCAGAGCATTCATTTAGTGCTCAGTCTGGCTTGAAATGTCCCAAACCAGGACTCCTGGTAACTTCCACAAAACACTACCTCAGCCAAAGAGTACGTTTTCCCTGATCTTTATCTCTGACAATGTTCCACTCTGCTGACATCCTCCTTTATTGACAGTTTTTTCCACTCGCTGACCTTTCATTCATCGTTGGACTCCAGTGACCCCAGTTTCATTTCATTAATTAACAACAGATGAGACACTGCCTGACTTACCCGAACCCTCGAGAAACTATCTGTAGCCTCAACAGCAACTCAGTTTTGAAATATGTCTGAAATGTCCCTCTTCCTCTTACAAGAAGAAAAGTACAATTCATCTACGTAAACTTTCTGTTACAAACGGCTGACAGACACAGAATCAAGAGTCATCTCTGCCCTTGTCCCAACTCTGCTGTCCCCAGACCCTAAGTTAGAGTCTATTATGACAAGAAGACGCAACATCAGTTCATGATCTCCACTTGTTTACTGTGAAAGCAGCACTGAGAAACTGACACGCTCCTTGAAAAAGTTTAAAAATATTTTTTAAAGTTGTTCAAGTATCTGACTCACCGTCCAATCTTGCCAAGTTTCTCCTGTCCCTAGATTTTATGCTGCTTATCATCTAGGAATGGAGAAAATAGAAAGTCGAACAACGCACGTGTGCTTCCCTGAATCTCAGAACGCTGTACCGGCTTTGGCCCCTTGTGCTAGGAGTGTTTGTTTTAAGAGGAAGGAAGACACATATGCAGACACCCTGGCCTGTAGAGAAACGGGGGTGGGGAGACCAGCGGATAGACATACGGACACCACTGGCCTCTACAGACTTGGATGAACAGGCAGACAAACTGCAATGTTAAAAATCCATATTTCTGTTAGTCTTCCACAAATTTACCTGTAGAATGTATGTTTATAAATAAAAACATACATATTACTTTGGACGGAGAAAACACTTGGTACAGCTTAAAGGCATTCATAATTTGTATATCACTTTCTTCTCATTCAGCCAAGAAACACTTCTTCCCTTAAGAGTACCTCCTTCACAATTCAAACCATAAATATAATTTTCTATAAAAGCCAGTGTCAACCACCATTCCATTTTCAGAGGAAAAAAAAAGTCTGCCATGTAAAATAAAATACATAAAACGATGCCACTAAACAATTCTAACTGGTCGGTTTTCTCTTCCCTCTGACCCTTGCAGTTATAGATCACAGAGTTGTTTCTTAAAATAAAAGAATATTTACAAAAGTAGCACTTTACTACAGATTAGCAATGTTAATTCTAAGACACAAATTCTCAACATGTATCCGTATCCTTTTAGTCAAACCAGAGATAAATGTCAATTCCATGACTCTGAAGACAGTTCCTTGCAGAGAGAAACAGAGGGCTGCTCACTTACGCTTCAGTTCAAATGGGGAGCAAGTCATAAGAGCTTTATCAGCTGACAGAGCTGCCTAAGCTGGGAAGGGGGATTAAAGGCAGCCCCTTCCCATACTGCGGATGAGTTCCATGGCTATGGACAGAAATCTATTTACACAAAGCTCTACTTTATGAAAGATATTTTTCTAAAGTTGTGTGCAAATTTAATTTCTGTACATTAAATCATTTTCAGTTTATATAGTTTCAGCTTTTAAATATAGTTCTCATGCAGTTTAACCCTTTTGTAAAACAAAGACCCCCCTTTTTGTGACATAAATACGACCCATTCATTTACTTATTCTAGAATGTATGTGAAGGATTTAAGTGGAGTATTCCTGCACCTGTAGAGAACCGTTCTCTCCATACTGAAAATAAAATCTGGGCTTTGCTATTACACAAAGGAGACAACCCTAATATTAAACAATGAAATGTTGAAATGTGTATTTTGTAAGTATTTTAATTGCTCTCATGAATAACTATTTTGCACTTTAGTCTGAAGTGACTGATTCAGGCAACTTTATCCTCTAACCATTTAAAGACACACAGGCATGGTCACAGTTCTCCCAGGGTCAGTGGACTGTATACATGGAAAGTTGAAACCACTGACATAAAATGAAAAGGAAAGGCAACATAATTTTGTACCTCCAAAGAAAGCAAACAAAAATATGTAACTGTACTTTTCCAATGTACACAGGTTGGTCTGGGTAAGCCCAACCACACAGGCTTGATCGATCACTTCCAGGAGGGTAGAGAGCACGGCACGCTTTCCTCAGCAGCGATTCTGTCTTATCTAGTCAACTCTCCGCAGAGCAGCACAGAAGAGAAAAACCCCAAATGATGTGGAGCGTTCATTTTAAACTCTTATTCCACCTCCTCCATCCACGTGAGAGGATGGTGGACAGACATGCGTTTCTGCGGAGATCCTCCAGGAAACCTGAGAAGTAGCCTCCATCGCATAAAACTTGCCCCATAAAGAGCACCCCCAAAGAAGCTCACTCTGTATGAAACAACCTATCACCTGGCACAGCTGGGGAATGGGACATTCTAGCTAATTTTTTTTTTTTAAACAAAACAATCCCATCTCTCTTTTTTTAGAATTAATTAATTAATTAATTTTGGCTGCGTTGGGTCTTCATTGCTGCACGCGGGCCTTTCTCTAGCTGCGGCGAGCAGCAGCTATTCTTCGTTGTGGCGCACGGCCTCAGCTGCTCCGCGGCATGTGGGATCTTCCAGGACCAGGGCTCGAACCCGTGTCCCCTGCATTGGCAGGCAGATTCTTAACCACTGCGCCACCAGGGAAGCCCTCTAGCTAATTTTTGGATTAACACAGTTATCAAACACACAATAAACGAATTAAAAATTTTCAAAATACTAGCGTTAAAAAAAAGCACTAAATACTAAAATAATGCAACTTATAAGAGTTCTCGTGACTCATAATGTCTAAATCTTACATTCCTCAAGATAATGTTATCTAGATCAATTCGACTGGCAAAATCCAGAAGTGTTGTTTAGTAAAGAGTTCTCAGGGCTTCCCTGGTGGCGCAGTGGTTGAGAATCTGCGTGCCAATGCAGGGGACACGGGTTCGAGCCCTGGTCTGGGAAGATCCCACATGCCGTGGAGCAACTAGGCCCGTGAGCCACAGCTACTGAGCCTGCGCGTCTGGAGCCTGTGCTCCGCAACAAGAGAGGCCGCGATAGTGAGAGGCCCGCGCACCGTGATGAAGAGTGGCCCCCGCTTGCCACAACTAGAGAAAGCCCTCGCACAGAAACGAAGACCCAACATAGCCAAAAATAAATAAATAAACAAATGTGGGGTTTAAAAAAAAAAAAAAAGAAAAAAGAATATTATAAAAAAAAAGAGTTCTCAGAAGATGTCGAGTGACATTTTTTACTCTTTCACTGATCTTTCAAATTGGCAATACATAACTATACCCAGAGGCTCTTCTTCAACACACACGCACACACACACACAAGCACATGCACGCACGCAGGCATGCACACACACACACGCGCACACACGCACAGCCAGGCAGGACTCTCAAAACATGCCTTCAAACAAAGATTGTTCTGAACAGCACAACCAGAATGATCAATCAAAAGGAATTACGGCCAGAATCCACCCTTGGCTGAGCAAAGGCAACAAGCGCTATAAGCAGGAGAGAGGTTCACAGAGGCCACCCGACTGGTCCTCCAGTGACTTTAAGACGTGAAGCCACAGCCAAGCGAACGGCAGCCTGGGGCTTCCTGCGGAGGAAGGACCTAGAAGGCCTCTGCTTCCACCAGCACGGAAGGAGGAAGTTACTAAGGAGATCACCTTTGCTCACGTTCACCTGAAAATCAAAGATTTCCAAGGTTGCATTTGGGGGCCTGAGGTCCCAAACTCCAACCTAACATTTTCAATGCTCTTTTGGTCATTTTCACTTGAAAGACTTATCGATACTTTTAAAATAAATTCCAAGCCAATATCTCGCTCTCTTTGGTTCTGTATCCCTGCTCGCATCTGCCCCGTTCTCCCAGTCACCTCAGCAACAGCCACCTGGTATGCCAACACTCGGACTTGCCTTTGCGACGTCCCTCTGTCTGTCCCTGCCTCCCCCACCCCCAGCCCATGAGCTCCACGCTACACTGTTAGATAAATTCAGGAACAGCTCTCTCTGATCCGTCCATCCTTTTCCCAACTTGTTCCCACTCTGCTGCCAGATTAAGCTCCTAAGATAAAGTGTTGATGTATCCTCTGCTCCCAAATACCCACAGAATACAATCCAAAACTCCTGATCGGACACTCAAGCCCTTCATCATCGGATCCCACTCTACTGTCCACCCTCACTGTCGCTATTCTACCCACCACCATGTCCCAGGCCCATTCATCTTCTTACTGTTTTCCCACCGCACCTGGGCTTTCTCATCTCCAGCCTCTGGCAACAACCAGGGAAGTCCCTCTAGTTTCAATTCTATTCTGTTGCATTTTTTAAAATTCCGCTGTATTAAAAAAAAAGAAAATTCTTCCCTGACCAGTGTATTTAAATATGATCTTGCCAACTTAGAACTTCTATAAAAGGTACAGCCATGGGAATTCCCTGGCAGTTCAGTGGTCAGGGCTCCGTGCTTCCACTTCAGGGAGCGCAGGTTCGATCGCCAGTCAGGGAAGTAAGATCCCACAAGCCACGCAGCCAAAAAATACACACACACACACACAGCCATCACATGGCAGTAAGAATTTACCATTGACCTGGTAATTGTGAATTCCCTTTCCGTGTGTGTGTGTGTGTGTGTGTGTGTGTGTGTGTGTGTGGTAACCTCTTACCTCTTCGGCTAGAATACCCTGTGAACTGTCTGCATAAGAATTGTGTCTCACACTCTTTTGCAATCACCTCTGCATTTAGCACAGTGCTTGGCACATAATTAAATGTTTATTGAATCCTCCCTTGATACAATGAATAGCTGTTGATGGACATAAGTCTTGTGTATTTTGGGTGTTCAAAAGGATTTCCTGATTCCATTCAGAGCTGAAAGCTCTGTGGGCCTGGGTGTGAGCCCAGAACCTGCTTCCTACTCCTTGACCACAAGGCCCCAGAGGACCCTCAGGGTGAGCGAAGCGGCACAGGGCAAGGAAGACATTTCTCTGCTACGATAGATTAAAAAGGGAGACTTGGTGAATGCTGCTTTCATCATCCAAAAGCCCCAGTGAGTCCTCAGGGTGCTTATGTCCAGGGAACTTTCCATGAGAGGCGGGTTCCCTCGGCGGCTCAGGACTACAGAGTCCGGTACGACATCCAGGGCTCAGGGAACCAGGGGCACAGCTCTCAGGAAACGAACTGGACCAACTATAATCAGATCCCGGCTAAGGATGACGCGGCTGCTGGACGTGCCCCTGGTGACCGTCAGGGGGCAAGGCCTCGTGAGACTACCCATCGGGAGACAATGCTCTGAGTCCCGCGGAAAAGGGGACAGGAGTCTGGTCTCCGGAGGACGACTCTTCAGAGTCCCACCTGCCTGGCGTGTAAACTGTGCATGGGTCACCACACAGCTCACTTCTTGGGCCTTTTCCCGTGAAGCTCAGGCTTCCTAATGCACCCCGAGCAGGCCCTCCCGGGACCCCCTCGGGTGTGTCCGCTCCGGCAGCCATCCTCCTCCGGGGCCAAGCGCACCGCCTCCCAGCAGAAGTGGCAGACCAGCGGGAAGGAAAGGGTCCCTGTTCGCCAGCCAAACAGCCCTGGAGACCCCTGGCACCC
Source organism: Balaenoptera borealis (assembly GCF_965194805.1). Lineage (NCBI taxonomy): Eukaryota > Metazoa > Chordata > Mammalia > Artiodactyla > Balaenopteridae > Balaenoptera > Balaenoptera borealis. The sequence continues at coordinate 10,731,163 of NC_138870.1, forward strand.
ACAGGAGAGTTCAGAGCCATGCCGTGAGCACTGCTGCGAGCCGGACGCAGCGCTGGGTGCTGGGACAGCGGTGACCACGACAGAGGCCCTCTCTGGAACTGACAGTTTAGTGGGACAAACTTCAACCAAATAACTAGATGAATAATTGGCTAATCATGGTGGGTGGCCAAAGGACTGTGTGTGACAGAGGACACCCAACTCTGCCTGGGAGCCAGGGGGGCTTGACGGGCACTGTGAATCCAGCAGGAGACACCTGGGCACATGGGGAGAGGGGGGCACTTCGAGGAGGAGGAGGGTGCCTCTGGGCTGCAGGTCTCGGGCAACCGAGGCTAAAGTGCTAAAATACACACACACACACACGCACACACACCCCAACAACCTGAGGACAGAGAGGGGCACGAGATGAGGGCACAGAGGCAGGCAGGAGCCGCCACTGCAGGGCTTCGGAGTCAGGGAAGGATTCTGGAATTTACCCTAAGAGCACTGATGCAGACTAAGCTGGGGCGTGATATAATCACAGTTACACTGAAAATATCAAAGAGAGACGTAACGTTAGCGAGAGTGTGAGGAAAGGGCAGAGAGGCAGCAAGACAGGGTGAGAGAGCAGGGAGGCGGCTCCGGGGGCAGGTCTGAGGGGCTGATGTGGGCCTGAGTTGGAAGCAGAGCGCAGAGAGGCCAGAAGACAGATCTGGTGGCCAAGAGGTGACAGGTGTCACCGAGCCTCCAAGGGCCCCCAGGCCAGCCCAGCAGAGCACAGACTCGTCCTTCCAGGCTGAAGGGCCCGCACAGCCTGACTGCACTTGCTCTCGATTCCCCTTCCTCCCGTCACAAAAAGTCCACGCGGTCTCCTGGCCGCCTCCTAAAATCTGTGTTCACTCCTGACATTTTTAATTATGTCAGTCCACAGAGGACCCTCCCCACCCAAATCTTACTCATTTTTCAAGGTTCGATGAAAATTCCACCGCCGTCCTCAAACCTTCCCCAACTCCTGCAGGCGACACCGAGTCACCCCTTCGCACTGCGACACACAGCTCGACGCACTGTCATCTGCTTCTATTTCATCCGCTCCAGATGTGTTGTCCCAAATTAACCGAGGGGTCTCAAGGGCAGGGGCAAGATGTGCACTCTTCCAGTACCCTATCCCCCAGGCCCACCCCGGGGCCCACCCAAGGGAGCCCTCGAACCCTGTGAGGCCAGCTGAATGGACAGGACACAAATGACATGACCAGGGCAGGGGAAGACTGATGTCACCACTGTCACCCAGGGTGCTTCTGTGTAGCTTGTGCAAAATGTCAGGGTGAGGAACTGTCTCGAGCCTGGTCTGCAGTCCATTTGTTAAACAGACACAGCCTCAGGCGTGATGTCTTAGCCACCGGTAGCTGGGGAGTGACAGAGCTGGCTTGTTACCACACAGGCAGGTAAGAACTGGAGAAAAGACGGGCTAGATAACCTCATGCAAACTGAGAAGCAGAGCCAGCAGCTACACGGCAACCAGTGGGCGAAACGGCACCTATTTTTAGTCTGTTTTCAGTGGCTCTCACCGCAGCTCTTTAAACACAAGGAGAGCCAATTCCTGAACAACTGTAGTACTTTGACTGGACTCCATTAACGTCGATCTCTTTTACCAGCTACTACAGGACCTGAAATGGGATGATTGAAGATTTCCCTCCTCTAGACACAGGGACAGAAGAAACGCCACACTGGATGAGAGAAGGTGTGATGACAACGGCGCTCACAGCAAATCCGGAAGCGGGAAGATCAGGTTCTGCCCTGCTTCCATCGGGAGGGTAACTGGTTCCACTGAACCAAAGCTGCCCATTCATTACACAGAACTGCTGACTCAATCTAGACTCCAGTTAAACTGAAAATGTGTCAAGAGTCAAATACATTTTTATTCACTCCTAGCTCTAACTACAGTAGCAACTCTAACTCAAAACAAAGAAATACGTCTTTGGCCTTTAGCCACAGCAGACATTAATCTAAGACCTCAGCTGCGTTCAGAGACGAAATGTTTCTAAGAGCCCTCAGCACTGCGTCTCACACCGACTCCAATGGTATCCTTCTATCATTATCCGGAGTGGTATTTCGGCTCAGGACAGAGTAGACTTTTACTTGATGATTCCCCCCAGCTGAAAAAATTTAATGCTTAAAAATTTTATATACAGTCTATTTTTATACATTGCTTCTTCCATAAAATGTGAAGTAAGAATATGACTCTGAAGTCCACAAAGAGGCTGAGAGAGAGCTACCACAAAAAGCACAGGCCTGATCTGAAGTGGGCACCCCCTCTAGCCTCCTGAGGGAATTCCAGAAGACTCAGGAATTATTGCAGACAGGGGCCTGGGCGCACAGTGAGAATAGTGAGAGCTGGGGAGAGTCACGCAAGGGCTCTGTTATTTTCCTCGTCTGTAAATGAAAGGGCTGAGGTCTGTGATTCAATTAGGGTTTTTTGCTGCAGGGCAATCCTGTGCCTCATCACAGGATAGAAATGAGTGCTGTAGAATTAGCAAACTTTTGTGGGTCCCTTTTGCTTTTACTCAGAGTTACAACAGCGAGGAAAGAGAAGAAAATAATAGAACAGCAATCTTTGTTTCTACTAAATGAACCCACTTATTCTCTTTTCTCTATGTTAGCACACGCAAAAAAAGTCCAAATTCGGTGGTTTTTCTTTTTTTCTAATATATTTATTTTCAATCTGGCACCCTTAGAAATATATTGATAATAGACAAAGGCAAGTAAAATAAAGTAATATAATGAATAAAGGCCAAGAAACAAGATTCTTTTTTAGAGAGAACTAGTTTTCTGAAGGTTAACAAGACCAAAAAAGTTGATCAATAAGTCAAGGTTGGCAACTGTTTATATCCATCAACGATGAGGGACAACTTTCCAAAGGGATCCAAGTTCATTCTTTTTGGCTAAGATGAGGCCACAACTCATAGTAAAACCCTTTAATCCCCGGGGGTGAAACAATGCTATGGTTTAATCTGGCTTGGTTATTGGGAGGCTACTGGGAGACTTATTAATGACTAAGCAGGATAATCAATTTACTTTTTTTTTTTTTTAAATAAATTTATTTATTTTTGGCTGCGTTGGGTCTTGGTTTCTGCGCACGGGCATTCTCTAGTTGTGGCGAGCAGGGGCTACTCTTCATTGCGGTGCGCGGGCTTCTCATTGCGGTGGCTTCTCTTGTTGCAGAGCATGGGCTCTAGGCACGCAAGCTTCAGTAGTTGTGGCACACAGGCTCAATAGTTGTGGCGCACGGGCTTAGTTGCTCCGTGGCGTGTGGGATCTTCCCAGACCAGGGCTTTAACCCGTGTCCTCTGCAATGGCAGGTGGATTCCTATCTACTGTGCCATCAGGGAAGTCCCTCAATTTACTTTTAAAGTACAAAAAAAATTATTTCAACTGTTCTCAATTCATAGGGATTCAAGGGCTTGTATCCTCCTATGAGTGGCACTAGGTTTTCTAGAGCTCGTAGCTCCTCATCAAAGTTCAGGATTTAAGCCCTGTTTAATTGTACTAGTGTTTTGTTTTGTTTTTTGGCTGCGCCACGTGGCTTGTGGGATCTTAGTTCCTCGACCAGGGATTGAACCCAGGCCCTCAGCAGTGAGAACTCAGAGTCCTAACCACTGGGCGCCCGGGGAATTCCCTGTACTAGTGTATTTATTAGATCTTAAAATCATGTTGAAATCTGCTTAAATAGATGGAAACATTTTCGTATTGGATACTTTTCCCATAACAGCTATATTTTTGCTCTTCCTGAACGAAGACAACTTGCAAATCATTTATGTCAAAATGTCCTCAAGTTTTCGCTACTCTTGCAGATTAGTTTCATCACTGTTTAATATAACCACTTACAAACTAAACTAAATGAATAAAATAAGTCATATGAAATACAAATGGTATAAACCTACATGCAAGCTAATGTATATTTCAGATATTTATTGAAAACTGAAGAAGTGCTAGGACTTGTGGGGAACACAGAGATGAACAAGACATAGTCCTCGGCTTGCAAAAGAGAATCCAGGAGGGGGGTTAAGCTAACAACTGAAAAAGATACACGACAACGTAAGTTTAAATAAGATTTTAAGATAATAATCAAAGACTCGCATGTGGCATATGGCTATCAAATATTAATCACTTGGTTTAGAATACTGGCTGGGCTTAAAAAGAGGGACAGTTGATCAGTCAGGGGTCAAGATCGCTGGCTGAGTAGGCCCACAGATGTGGCCAATACAGGCCAAGTTCATTGCAGAACCAGGTTCTGAGTTTCAGGACCGGAAGGCTTGGGACCCCGGCCTCACTGATAGTCAGCTGTCCAGGTGGCTTAACAGGACCCCTTTCCCTGGCGGAAGCTGAAGTCTACCAGGCTAGCCTGTCCCAGAGCAGAACCTGCCGTCCCATATGGAAGAATTAAGCCCACTGCGCGCCAGTGCAGCCTCCCCGAACCCGACCCTCTCCCGAAAGGGAGTCTTCATCATTAATGTCCACGTAACTAGGTCCCACAGGTAAGTCTGGGTCTCCTCTTGCTTGAGGAAAAGGGCTTATTAAGATGCTTCCTCTATCAGTTCCTCGGGGAGGTCCTCTTCTTCCCCTTCTCCAGAGTCACTCCTCTCTAGGTCAGGTGGCCCTGAGAAGGTGAATGGAATTCGGGCCACAATTCTTCACTCCATATACTGATATAATGACCATAAAAAAACCATCTGACGTATTTAATACTTTCTTCCTGAATAATCTCAAAGTAACTGAAAGCTCTAAAGTGATGGAGAAAATTACTCCAAGAAACCACTTTGTCTTTCTATTATCACATCCCCACAGGGCCGACAAGCATCTGTAACTGCTGAAAGCATCAGGGGCAGCTTGTAGTGAAACTTGTCTCCAGCGACCCTGTCATTTCCCGTAGCACCTGTGGGACGCTAGCACGCTTTTCCAAGGTCAGTTATTTTCCCCGAAGCAAAATATTTAAGAAACACATGTTGATATGTCCTTCTACCCCACATCCCTGGGACGTCCTCTGAGCAGCTGCTGGACCTTGGCAAAAAACAAAAAAACGAAAGCAAAAAACAAAGCACTGCCGAGAAGTGATGGTCACGCCTTCCCCAGCACTCTCTTCTACCAACTCTACTTCTCTGTCCACTCTGAGGACAGGCTCACTAACCAAGGGAATTTCCAACCGGTCAGAAGCTTTCGGATGGCTGGGAGGCTTTTAATCATCCAGAACCCTCTCTGAGGTGCCCTAAGAAATCTCGCTGCTCAGAAACTCCCCAGCAAGGTCATTCAGTCCTTGAAGCCACCTTCTAAGCTAAGAAGAATACAGGATTCTGGGGTGTGCATGACGAGATGGAGCTGTGAACACACGTATGTGGTTCTCGGAGCTGCCTTGACGGGCTTTCGTTTAGGCCTAGGACCCATTTCCTGTACAAAGTGGGGATGCCAGGGGTTCTGACCAGCACCATCCCACGTATCCCTAGGGCTGATCTCGATGGTCAGAATGAGTCCTCTTCCTTCCTTCCTGCCCAATAAGCACCCCTCCCAGAGCTGCACATGGCTGGAAAGAACCTTCCACATAACAAGGGAGAGCTTCTCGGGAAAGAGGAGAAACTACTTGAGTAACTAAAACTCGCAATGAGCTCATTCCTCCAGAAGTGTCTGCCTGGCCAAGCTGTTGGGTCAGAGCCCCCGTAGAGAAAAGCGTCTCAAACAAGAGCAAGCAGGGATAATCTCTTTCCGTCTGGGTGTACCCTCTTTAAGAAAAACCCTGGTTCCGTCGATAGGATTCCAAGGTAAAGTCCCTCCCAGTGGCTCCAAGAAGCATGACTGCGTTCCTAAACTCAGCAACCGAAGTGAGTGGAACTCTAATAACTGTTGTCAGATTTAACACTGTTACACTCCCAGTAAAAGACCATGCCTACCAAAAGATACAGAACCTAATGCTATAATTCTCCATTACAGAGTTCTGAGAACTACGTTCTGAAACAAGCTGGCTTCCCTTTAGGACAGAATTGCGGCACAGGTGAAACGTGTGCCAACAGACGACCTGAAAGTGACAGGTAACTATGCTTATTCTTTGAAACCAGGAGCAAAAGCCGATGAGAGAGAAATAAAGACACAGAAGTCTTATTTAAACCTTCAGAGAGTTTAAATGTGGTAACAAACCAACAACTGATTCATCCTATTCTCTTACAACTGAAATGTCCATAGTCTAACAATCAATTGCCAGTAACATCAAGCTCACTGGACTCTCCTTGCAACAAAAGACAAAAGGTGCGAAAGTGACAATATCTGTCAATATTTTGTTTTTCTTAGATCAGATTTTTAAAAGTGCTCTTGCCGATCACTGTGGCAGAATCTGCTGGACGCAGCGGCTTTGTGGTAAAGGTTACTGCGCATTGTCAAACTGTATTCCCTGCTCTGGGAGCCAGAGTGAGTGAAAGGGCTTCAGTACTGTCTGCCAAACAGGGAAAGCAAAGGACGAACAGTCTGCTTTGGAATTTGATGAGATGGAACTCCCACACCACCCTCCTTTAGGGCAGATATAAAACAGTTAGCCCTTTCCATGCACTTTATAAAGTCAGCTGGTTGCTTAGCATTTGCAAGTTGAGACTTTTTTTAGTTGTGAAAACAAAACAAAAATACGTAAGTTCGTTTTAAAATTTTCCCTCTAATTATTGGAAGAAATATTCTGCACACATTCTCTTTCTATCTCATTGTACATAATGTCCAGGATGGGTGATCTTATCGCTGGAGTCCACTTCAACCAAAAATGTTTAACAGGGGTTCACACTGAATACTGGACGGGTTCTCTCCTTGGGGGTGGGAACTGAGGACAGGAGCTGAAATGTAGAGCATTCGGTGTTTGTAGATTTATACAGGCACACAGATCTACACGGCACTTCTGGCTAATAAATACCAGATGAAGAGGCGTTTGAGCTAAATCAAAAATACACTGACCAATGGGGAAGAACAACAGTATTCAGGTTAACTAGAATAGTTACGTCAATCAAAAGCTATAAATAAGTCATTTTACACAATGACCTCAAAGTTGCGTCCACCTAGCGTGCTTCGAGCTCGTTGTGGAATCCTGCTTACTCACAGGCTCAAGGAGATTCCGAGTCCTCACAGTTCTACCACAAGCCTTACCTGCAAGCAGGTGAACAGAGCTGAAGCTCCTCTCCAGTTTACCCAGGAGTACGGTGAGAAAGCAGTCTGAGGCCAGAGAGGCCACATCTTGGGAGCTTTGATCGTAAACTACAACCTTCTGACTGCAATCAATGTCGACCTAAAATGCAAACGTGAGGCTGTTAGGGAGGAAGGTGAGGAGAATAATCCCATATACCTCTGCTGCTGAAGCAAATAACTGCTTCCTGTTTTCCTTAATACTCTGAATAAAAATGAGATGTGGTCAATTTACTGGATAAACCAACCATACACATGGTTTAAATGTTTGTAAAAATCAACATTTACGAGGCAAACTTGATGCTATTTCTGGGTAATGTGCTCAAAACTCCTTAGTTTTAAATCCTTAACACGATAACAGGGTAAAAACATGTACAACAAAATAACACGCAAAATAAACATAACGATCCCTGAACTAAAGAAACATTTTAAATGGTTTCTACTCAGTAACAAATCAGCTTTTCGTAAAATTAAAGCATGAACTCATTTTTATTCCTGAACAAAAGAAATAGCCTTACCTACCACAAAGCTGACATCCTGGTATCCTGAGAAAACCTTTCCTTGAAGATCCTTAAATTCTGACCATTACCTTACCTTCCCACAAATAAAAAACACTTGTAATATAATTAGTTTCTACTTTCTTTTCAAGGCACTTGAAAAGAATGATTTCCTTTCAGTACATTTGTAAACAACATAAAACTATGTATTAATGTATTAGTTATTAATAATATACATACAATATTATATATTATTATATAATTGCTAATAATTGAGTATTATAATATACTGTATTAAACATAACTTTTTATTTGTGTTAAATTAATAAAACAATTTTTAGCATTAATAGGGAAACATAGCACTTGATCAAATAAAAACAAGTTAAGCTTTCTGTGTAGTTTAGAAATATTCTGAGGTGTGACAGTGTCTACAATTAGTGAATTATTCTGAGGTGTCATAAGGTATCAAAGTTTAAAAAAAAGCAACCAAAACTTCCTCAAATTACTTTCTCCCCTTAAAAATGAGGCTTCATTTAAAATGATTCCCCATTCAGCATGTCCATTTATTTTAAAAAGGAAAAAAAAAGCAAGCATGTACCTTATGTTTGGCTGAGTGCTGGATGAGCTCTGTAATTAACACTTTGTCCTGTTGCAACCTTCGCTTCATAAGCTTGGAGCAGTTGATATTAATGGCTTCCAAAATGTGGGACGTATTGTATTCCACAAATGGCCGGCTATCAATTAGCAGCACTTTTTCCGTTCCACTTTCCAGCAGAGCCACCAACCTCTCAGTAACAATTTGAGTTCCAATCATCTCATGGGCCATGACAACAATAAGTCCCCTTTTCCCACCTCCTCCTTTAATTTGCCACGATGATGTAATGGTGGTGTGCTCAAAGGCTCAGCCACTCCATTGTACTGAGATGTATGAGGTCAGGCTGGTGGCGACTGGCAAGAGGAGAGTTAAACCCATTTTCAGCAAGAGCCCTCCAAGTGAATGTCTCTTTCTCTTTCCCGTTGATGTGCTCTCGCAGAGGCCTCCTGCCACAAAGCAGCCCCTCACGTTTGATTCATAAAGAGATGACTGGAATAACCATTCCAACAAAAGATGCTTGGGGCAGCCCGTGCATTACATCATTCTTTACCTCTGTTCCCTCGCTCCAACAGCTTTACACGGGGCTGAAAAGCCTACATGGAGAGAGAATGACAGACGGAAAACAAAACACGGGGGTCAAAAAGAGAAAGAGCATCGGATTAGAGGGAGTGTATGATTCATAATATTTACCCCATTAATCTAATTCCATACTTGATGCACTGTTTCATGTGAACAAACAAACAAAAAGGACAAGTAGGTATGGCTTCAGAAAACGTACTAATGATAATTCGCTTTCACCGCAAAATATAAAAACTCAAAGATGACAAAACAAGACATAGTCGTGAATTATATATTATCACCTGGGGGCCCAGAACTACTTGACTTACAGTATGAAATTAAAAGAGCTGTAAAAAGCCAGTGCAAGTATTTTTATTCCGGATGGGTTTCCTCCATTTTATTTGCTTATTTCTTGAAAATAGCACAAAAAAACCACCACCTAACATCAGGTTAGCAATCTGACGTTATCAGGACATAAAAATCTTTCCTGATGGCTTGAGAATTACTATGATAAATGGAGTGTGTGTGCTGTGAGCATTCCTTGAAACTACCCTCAGGAAGAAGAGGCAGGAAAACGGGAGGTTCTGTCAATTTCGGCTGCCTTTTAAGGAAGAGGAGGGGCGATGACTGATGCGCTTGTCACACCAAGTGCTGAACCGGCTGCTGGGGGCCTGTAAGGCATCCACTCTGCCCCAGGCAGACTCACAGCTAAGATCCTGGCCGGTCCTCCGCTTCCAGGTCTCTCTTTCTTGTGCCTCATTTTTAAGAGACTCACTGATTCCCCGCCTCAGAAAATCTCACACCTTAACCTTGGACTCTAGGTCAGCAACCCAGGCACACGAGAGCCCTTAATACTGGACCTGATGCTTCCTTATTCTTGCCAAACTCCTAAGATAGACCATTTCCTAGTTAACACTAGTTGGAGTTTTGTGCCCATAGCTTAAGCCCCGCGCCCTGACCTCCAATATTCTCACGTTCCTATCTCCCCGGTCCATCTCTGCTTGTAGGAAATGCCCTACTACATAAAACTAGATGTCCACTGTTGGCATTCGACTTCTAGAGGTTAAACTACTTGATGGCAGACGTTTTTGTATTGTATTTCTTACTTCCACAGTGTTTTGCACATAAGATATTCAATTTACACTGTTACAAGTTAGTAAAATCCTCCTTGCTCCAAAAATGACTTGATACTGAATTATTCATATCTGATTAACTGATTCTGGATGAGGATGATAGACCCCCTCAAACATCATTGGGTCCTGTTTCCTAATTTCAGACTTACAAATTAGAAGCTGAAGCATGGAGAAGTAGGAGCAGGCAGGACAGAGAGAGGAGTGGCCTTGCCCTTTACTTGTTATGTAGCTTCGGACAAATCATATTAACCTCTCTGAACCGCACTTCCCTCATCTCTAAAATGTACATATAATATTGGCCTTGTCTCCTCACAAAGTTTGTTTTGAGGATGAAATTATGTCAGTTATCTAAAGAGAGTAAGCCAGAAAGCAACTAGTCATCACACAGAGAAAGGAGGAAAAATGCTGTAAAGATGCCAGTGGTGAACAGAGCTGCCTTGCATCTGGAATCTGAAAGGCATCCCTCAGCAGATAAAGACGGGGCAATCCCATCCTGCTACAGGCCGGCTTCAGCCGGGCTGCGCCGCTTCTCACGGAGCCGGACATCCACGGAGTTAGAAGGCACCTGAGAAGCCAGCTCGTCTACCCTCACATCTCACAAATCAGCTCCACATAATACATTATTTGTCCATTTCGTATCTTCAGGATACGAAGGTATTATTTTTAGTACAGCTTAATGGCAATGAAGCACAAAAGTCATCTCTACCTTCGACTGAAGAAACCAGAGCAGAGAATCTGTCCTACTCAATCAACCAATGCACGTTCGCATAGCACCTACCCAGGGTATTTCTGACTCAAGTCCTGACTGCCCGGTGACCCAGTTCACGGCCACGCAAGGTCCCGGGCTCAGACGGCCTGACTCCCTCACCGGGGCTCCCACTCCCGGGTTACCCTGTTTTCCTAAGAACCTGTCCCCATAATGAAGCTGCACTGAGACAGAGTGACGTGACTTGCCCACGCGGGAGCCCGGGCAGCGCGGAAAGTGGAAACCCGAGAACGGGAGCAAGTGGGTGCCAACAATGGCCTGAGTCTCTGGGCCCCATTGGCTCCTCTCAGTGGTGCAAACCGGGCAGGACAAAGCAGTTATCTGGGTTAGCAGATCGAGGGACAAAGGGAGGGAGAAGACGGCAAACGTGCAAACGCTGAGTGAGAAAGTTCTCATCTTTGCTTCCCTCCAGCCAACTCTCAGAAGCCCAGATCCCTGAAACCCAAGGCAGGCTGTGGCCAACAGGTCCACCGGGAAGAAAATGGTCATTCCTCCCCAGAGAACCAGAGTCAGTCGTTCCGGATAGAAAAAGACCCTTTCCCTGACCAAGAAGAGGTCTGGTCAAAGTGACCCTGACATGAGGATGTAGCTGAAACAAAACAGTGAAGGTGAACTGAGGATAAAGTTACGCCTTTCACATTGTCCTGCGGCCAGCTGGAGCCCTCTGACAGTACCTTCATGCAGCACCTTCACGTCTGATGTTCTGAGGTCCCAGGTGACTATGGAGGAGGCCGAGGCTGCCAAGGGGCTGTGGAAGGTGAGGTAACAACAGCCTTAAACCTCGTTCACTTGCAGCTACAGAATTCTGGGGAAGACCTCATCCTAAGCTACAACTCTAATTTAGAAATTTCTCTCCATTCATTGTTCTTTCCGAAGAAGGTCAACACGCTGAGATCAGGGACACATCTGTGATAGTTTTGTTCTCGGAATCTTTTGCATCAAGTAGGATTTAAGAGATGACAGGAGAATATTTGATAGTTGGCAGCCCCAACAAGCTCATTTTACCCCAAAATCTCTTCAAGAAGTCAGAAGGCATACGAATTTTTAGATGGAACAGGGGGGCCCAAGTGCATATAGCAAAGCCCAGGGCAGGCCAGCTTTGCTATTTACCTATTTTCTTAGACAATTTAAAAAGTTTTAACTAATTTCTTTCTATTTTTAATAAGAGTATAGTCACATGGCTCAAAAAAAAATTAAAAAAAGAAAACTGTATACACACTATGAATACGTATACTTTATCCATCCAATGTTTGTCCACTATATTTCAATAAAGCTGTTAAAATTGCCATTATATTGAAAGTCCAACAAATACATTTAATTGAAAAAAATGAGCACATTGAAAATCCTTCTCCCGCCCTTGTCCTCCGTCTGCCCAGGTCCTCCCTGGCCCTCTAACTGGTAAACACTGTTAATAGTTTCTTCTGATTTCTTCCAAAGATTTTTTTAAATGAAAATAGAATAAAACACTATATATTCTTTTCCTTTTCCTTCTCTGTTCAACTGGATACACAGTACTGTTACACATCCTGCTTTTTCTTTCACTTAAAATACTCCAATTTGATTTTTTCCAAATCTAATTAGAATGTGATACAACCTATATATCCATGGGTCTCCCATACATGCACTTTTGGAAATCTAAATAAAACATGTAGAAATACTTAACCTTAAAAGACAACTCCCAACCATAGTTCAAAAAGAGTCATGCACCACAATGTTCACTGCAGCTCTATTTACAATAGCCAGGACATGGAAGCAACCTAAGTGTCCATCGACAGATGAATGGATAAAGAAGATATGGCATATACAACCATAAAGAGAAACGAAATTGAGTTACCTGTAGTGAGGTGGATGGACCTAGAGTCTGTCATACAGAGTGAAGTAAGTCAGAAAGAGAAAAACAAATACCGTATGCTAACACATATATACAGAATCTAAAAAAAAAAAAAAAAAAAAAAAAAAAGGTTATGAAGAACCTAGGGGCTGGACAGGAATAAAGACGCAGATGTAGAGAATGGACTTGAGGACACGGGGAGGGGGAAGGGTAAGCTGGGACGAAGTGAGAGAGTAGCACTGACATATATACACTACCAAATGTAAAATAGATAGCTAGTGGGAAGCAGCCGCATAGCACAGGGAGATCAGCTCGGTGCTTTGTGGCCACCTAGAGGGGTGGGATAGGGTGGGTGGGAGGGAGGGAGATGCAAGAGGGAAGAGATATCGGATATATGTATATGTATAGCTGATTCACTTTGTTATAAAGCAGAAACTAACACACCACTGTAAAGCAATTATACTCCAATAAAGATGTTAAAAAAAAAAAAAAAAAAGACAGCTCCCCCTTTCCTCTAGTATTACACCCAATCGGCCGTTTACCTGAGGACCAAAAGGTTGAGGAGTAATTCACGACAATGTGCTCGAAGGGTCAGCAAGCTGCTTTATGGCATCCTAATGGGAGAGTATCCTCTGGAGCTACTCTGACTCAAGAGAAATTTAAAATGTGACACTCATGTTCAAGGAAGCACGAAATTTATCTCTTAAAGGACAACCTGCTGCAACCTGGGCTGTTCCCACCCAAAGAGAGGGCGGCACCACAAGTTCCCTGTATGGAGGCCAAGGGGCCACTGAAAGGTCAAGGCCTTCAGCCGTGTCACTCTACTGCCACTCTGTCCCTGCAGACCTCACGGGCGCTGTTCAAGGTCTCCCACCTGGGCCGCCCTCCGGGCTGCCTGGCGATCGTGCTGAGGGAGCCCTGGACCACAACGCTACCCAGGAGATGGGGCTGGGGCAGCAGAGACTCTCTTCTCAAGAGAAGGGTGATGGGACGTCCCAGTCCACCATCGAGGCAACCTAGGAGGCAGCCGGCCCTCAGAAGACGGCGACATAACCCTTCTATATACATACAAGAGAGTCTTCTATTTAAAAAAAAAAAAAATAAGGGAGGGAGATGCAAGAGGGAAGAGATATGGGGACATATGTATATGTATAACTGATTCACTTTGTTATAAAGCAGAAATTAACACACCATTGTAAAGCAATTATTCTCTAATAAAGATGTAAAAAAAAAATAAAAAATAAAATAAAATAAAATTAAATTAAAAAAAAGGTCAGTATTTATCGTACCGAAGACTAGTAACCTTAACCAGGTCCACTAAACAAATATTTACGAAGTATCCTAGTTTCAGAAATAAAGGATTTAAAAGACTTTATTTATGAAGAGATGGAGAGAGGCAGAGGCAATATATGAGTATAACAAAATACACACATCAGGGAACAATGTGGGCAGATCCCCTAAAGAAGGGCCAATTGTGGTATATTTTACATTTCAGCAAACAATTTACGTTTCCTATTTTATAACATTTAATATTGACATAAACTGTGTAAGAACCTCCCACCCTAACATACAATATTTGAAGTTTTTCTGTGTAACTTACGTTTGAGATTCCATTCGGTTACCTATGGAAATGCATCGATGACTTTATAATGGAAATTAGGAGAGTGTTACTTGTTCAAACTCACTCTACATCCAACTTCGCAAGAGAATCAATGGACTAAAGAGTACCACTGAATTAGTTATGTCAGAGAACTGTTAAGTCTAAGGCTATTTTGATGATCAACTTAATTAAAGGAACGAAATAAAGCTCAACTGGCTAAGAACCAGTATTTGCCATTAGAGTAATTAGCTGAGAGGAAAAGTGTTTTGTTTTGATTGCAGCCTTTACTTGACTTGTAGCCTTTAAAGCTAGTGTCCAACCAGCAAATTTTTTAAAGATTGAGGTAGTTTTTAAACGACTGGTAAGCGTCTCCCTCCTCTTCTCAGATGAGGCGTTATTCTTTTCGACTTCCCAGATACGATCCTGTCTTCTCGGCCGGTCACACTGCACTGGGTCTATTCCACCAGGAAGGAGGTGAGGCCCTTTCTCGCACACGATTCTCCCTCTGGGGCTGTCGCTGGCACAGCTACCCCGGTGCCCACATCAGGGCCCACGGGCTGCCCCCCATCCCACCCTCCAGTTCCATTTTAAAACCTTCCTTTTTCAAAGGAATTCTCAGGAGAGGGGAAAGGACCCCAAAGCTGTGTCTGCTTTGTTAAGTCAGGACAGTGACCGAGCCTTGTTTGGTTGGGCTTCAGCTCAAGCTCAGATTCTCAGAGAATTTATGGAAAGGTTATAATCAGGTGAGAAGTTTAAGACTGGCTTGTAGTTTAGCTATTAAACTACAAGCCAGTCTTAAATTTTTTTTCCTCCAATAAAGCTGAAGAAATAGGCAACAGGATACACCAAACAGGCTTTCAGCAGAGCTTTACACACAGACTGTTAATAAGAGAAAAACTGAACAAATCAAAAGGGAAAAAAGAAGGCCATGATGTCCGGAAGCAAGAGCATCTTGGACTCTGACCATTTTAATTCCACACTGATTAAAGCTACTCTGCCTCACACGCTGCGGGTTAACCCCGACAGAAATTCTGAGGTCTGGTATTTGGTAAAATATATGCCATAAAGAAACAAAAACAAACCCAAAAAACCATCCTCACCAAAGCCAAGAAGGCAATACGAGCTTAATGCATTTTTCAGTCACCTATTCCTGCCCTGGCCATATTTTCTTACCCCAGCATAGAGGACGCAACCCGACTAGTGGTGGCGATAATGGGATAGAGGTTGCTTGAATCACTGTCTAGACAGAGCTAGGCATGGAGACAACATTTGTCAGCACTGGAAAAATCCAACAACTGCCTCTCAGCAACTCGCAGCACTGTAGGAAGAGCCCGCTCTTATCAGAGGCTCAGGTTGTTTACACGCATCTCAAGGATCCACAGACAAAGGCTGCAAGAGTAGCCATCCCTCAGAGACTCAATACAAGGCCTCTGCTTCCGACACACACCAGCCCAGGCAGAATCCAGATCTGTGAGACGCCTTCCCCAAGTTTCTGCTGAAGAAGCGCACTGCACTCTTGGAACCGGCTCAACGGAAGCCTCCTGTTTATGGTCACCTGCTCTACCAGCTTCCCCCTCCCTGTCCCACCTGAGCTCCCCGCCCCACTCCACCCCCTCCCCCCTCCACCCCCTCCCCCCTCCTCCCCTCCTCTTTCCTGCCTCCACACCAGTTATCCATCCCCGACACACTCCTGCCCCAGGGCTCCCTCACTTACCCTTCTGCATTTAATGCTTCCTCCTGGCACCCTGCCTGAAAACGACGGACTCTACCCCCCAGAAGCAGTAGTCTTGAGGGGGTGGGAATGAAGGACCCCTGGATAGAGTAGCTGGCAAGAGGAACGTGGCCAGAGGCTGGTTTAATCTGAGAGCTGAGGAGAACCCGTTGTGGAAGGATATTTGCAATAAAGCTGGGCTGGAGGCAGGGGAGGAGAGATTCAGAATGTTAGACGGGGAATAATTAGTACATCCTGGTTTTCCTGAGCATCTGTCAGGCCTACTGCAACTCATTCAGTCAACTAACAAATGGTTATTGGGCACCTAATAAGTGCCAGGCACTGCTGTGGAAATGCACCAAAAATGAGCGAGGCAAAAGCTCTTGTCCTCCTGGAATTTCTAACTGAATGACGAGAGATGCATAATAAACAGCAACAACAACAAAACGTGTCGTATGAGAGATGGTGATCAGTGCTACGGAGAAAAAATGAAGCAGGGAAGGAAGAAGGATAATGGAGGTGGAGGGGTTAAAGTTTTAAACAGAGTAGTCCGAGAAGTCCTTGCTCTGATGGTTAAGTAAAGACCATGAGGGAGGTGGAAGATGGCTACGTGGACGCCTGGGAGACTAGTTCTCTATGTCAGGGCTTGAGGTCAGTGAATATGTTGACCAAGGTAATGCTGAATTGGACAAATGCCAGGAAAAGATGTGGCAGGTGTTCAGTCTTCCTTCAGAACTGTGGTTATATCTTTTGGAAATGAAGCATTTTTAGTCACTTGAACTTTTAACTTAAGCGTAAAATACACACACACACACAAGAAAGTTTAGTATAGTTTCTTCCTTAAAACTACAAAGGAAGAAGCTGTGGTTCCTATGTTAGTGCATTACTTGGCAAAGAAATAAAAAGAAACACTGTAACAAGAAAGATTACTATTAATGCTAATTTAATACAATTCTTCCAACTCCACAAATGTGTAGTACCTAATAACAGAATCTTGGCTTTATAACATAGAATGTAGGAAAACATCAAAGACATGTTGAACAAGATGCATGCTTGAATAGAGCTATACAACAAGGAAATCATTTAAAGGAGGTTTACATTAAAATAAAGAAGAATGCTTTCAAGGAGCTCTCCTTGTCAGAAGGTGTATCGAATCCTTACCACAAGGCCTTTGTAAGAGAGGTTACTGTACTCAGGGGGTAGGTGATCCTAATATAAACTTATCATCTCTATCCATGCACCACAGTTAGCCCACCTACCCCCAAACAGCAAAATTCCACTATATAACAGGTGTACTTTCCTGACAAAGAGCTAAATTACTAAAGATATTACGACCAAAGTAAACACGACTAACAATGAAAGATGATCATGATATATAAAGAGAGTAAAATCAAAGTACAGAACAGTAGGTAAAGCAGAACCTCAAACACCTACATATATACAAACACACAAACATATATATTCAAAAATGTCATAATAGTTTTGCTTGGGTAAAGGTTAATATTTATTACATTCTTTTCTTTCCCATAGTCTTGGAAAGTGCAGAACAAAATTAGAGAAAGGGCACGACATCCACGCAGACCCGGGTCCGGGTGGCTCTAGTCCTCCTCAACAGCGCTGTCAAGAAAAGTGCGGGCTGGGAATTCCCTGGCAGTTCAGCGGTTAGGACTCGGCGCTTTCACTGCCTTGGGCCCAGGTTCGATCCCTGGTCAGGGAACTAAGATCCCGCAAGCCGCGTGGCACGGCCAAAAAAAAAAAAAAAAAATGTATAAACACACACACACACACAAACAACAACGACAAAAAAGTGTGGGTTTGGGCAAAGCAAGAAGATCAACAAACACAGTATAGGGAAGCTGATGTTTACCCTCAAGGTAAAAAGCTGAATCTCTACTTCACAAAAGGACTTACAAAGGATTATTTGAATAACAATAATTTGTTTGGGGGGGGTGAGAAAAATTAAATTTTAAATTACACACTTGTGACTATAAACCTGGACTTTTAAAAAGGGTCAGCTGAGGTGTAACTCTTTTAATACAGAAGGGTTTTTTTTCCGTATACGAAGGACTCGCAGCTAGCTTTCTAATATATTCCCTAACGCTCTTAAAATGTATTTCAATTTATAAAGTTTCCAAAAC
This sequence comes from Balaenoptera borealis, assembly GCF_965194805.1. NCBI lineage: Eukaryota > Metazoa > Chordata > Mammalia > Artiodactyla > Balaenopteridae > Balaenoptera > Balaenoptera borealis. The sequence goes on from NC_138870.1 coordinate 10,749,168, forward strand.
AAACCTACCTAAAGCATCGCAAATGAAACACAGAGTGACCTTTACTCCTCTCACTGGAAAAGCACAAATTCTTTTAACAAAGTCGCTAAGCGGGCCCGTCACTGTCCTCAGCTCCTAAATAGACGCACACAAGACTTGAACAGATTCCAGGCGTGGCCTTCAAGCCTGGACCACACCTGCTTCCAAGGCCCTGAGGCTAAAAATAACCCTGGGGCCTCAAAAATGGGACACCAGCCAGGCCAGGGGTAGCTGCCGGCCCCCTGCTCAGCTCCAGTGACCGCGAAAGCGGGAGCTACGAAGCTCGAAGCTCAACAATCACAAAATCCTCCACCACTGGCTCCTCCTGTCTGTCTCTCTGTGCCAACCACCTCCATCCCAGGCCAGCTCAGTTTCTTTTCCCCTTGATGCCAAAACCAAACCAACCCTAGGAACTTAGAAACAAGTGAGGTTTTATGGTGTATTGTTTAAAAAAAACAAAACAAAACAAAACAAAAAAACTGTGGACCAAGACTCAGGAGACCTTGTTCCTAAGTTCAGCTCCTCTACGAAGATGCAAAAATGTCACAGCAAGAGTCACATCCTCCAGCCTGTTGTTTCCTCACCTGTCATTACGTAACATCTAAGGATTATCTAAGGATATGATGAGATCGCCCGTCAGCGCATCTCAGGTCTTCGCAAGTTGCCCTGACGAGGAAAGAGTAGCAGGGCTGATGTGATCACCGGGCAGTCCTGTTGAGGAGTTAGTGTGCATCCTACAACAGACAAGTTAAAACGGGTAACTCCTGGACAACGGCTCCGCAAAAAGCATGGTGAGCAGACAATTTCCTTTGTGGTGGAGGCTTTCCACTGCTCCAAGACAATGACTCCCGCTTCCCTGCCAGCCTCGGAGTTTGCAGGATGCCCCTCCGGGACTGTTACGCTACCAGGTGCGGAAGGAAGAAAGGGAGGGAGGCCGGAGGAGGGGCAGAGGAACGGGCAGCGGCATCGCTGTTCCCTCCAGGCTCCCGGGCTAATTTAAGTCGCTGCATCTGTCTCCACGCTTCCCCTCCTGAGGCCCGGGGAGTCACTGGTGTCAGGAGGCTGCACCACAGGGCAAAGCGGGTGACAGGGCCACGACCTCGGCCGAAGAATCATCGCGCCACAAGATAGAAGGAGAGCAGCCCAAGATGCTCCCGAGATGGGAGTCCGACTGTGCCCTGTCCTCACCTGTAGTTACTTTTTCCGCTTTGTCCTTTCCACCTTCTATCTCTGTCCTATAATTTGGCTCTAACACACATCACCAACTGGCAACTTCTGTGCCCTTATTTGTGCTCAGATGCTTTGATGTTTCTTTCTCACTCCCTCTCTCCCTTCATATTCACCTTGATTTCTCTCCTTGGTATTAAAACCGAGCCTCTTCCTTTCTAAGGTTTACCCCCTTATCATTAATCATTAATTTTCTTTTTCGGGGGGAACTGCCAAGGCCCTACATGTGTTGCTATTACAGTGAATAGTCATAACTGCTCCAGACTGCTTTGACACAGACATCCGTGGATTCAGGTGTTTTGTCAACCTTTAAAATCTTTTGATTATTTGTTACCTTAGAATAAAAAGTTTTATTTCGGAGGAGAGAGGTAAAATTTTCCAGTGAGGTATTTCGTACGTGGTCATACTGAGTAGAGATGATTACTTCGGGATCTTACGTTTTCACTAGCCCTCAAATGCCCTGATGATCTAGTCACTAAAAGTTAAATCCCTATGTAAACCTCAGAGGAAGACAATACAAACGCTCAGTGTCTTCCCACTAGCTCATTTAGAAACCAACAAGATCTGAATTATTTTGTAATGGAGAGCTCGGGTCTGAGGCAGGAAGCAAGCGCTGCACGTGTGGACAGAGCTGTCTTCATCCGGACTCTGCCGGCACCTGTGTCAGCAGCCTCCCCGCCCACCCTGCCTGTTTCCTCCACCCCCAGCCTTGGGTGAGCGCAGACCCCATCCGGAGGACCTTCCAAGAGAAGGCAGAAAAGGCAGAGAGGAGACCTAAACAATGGCCAGCCTCTTATCTCAGCTCCCAGTGGCTCTATTGGCTAATTTTTAAAAAAGGATTTCCCGCACAATTTGAATAGCAAAATAAATAGTAATGGATTATAACCCACAGAATAAAATAACCATGAGTGCCAAAAAAAAAAAAAAAAAAAAAAGGAATTTCTCACAAAACACTTGCTCTATGATGAAAGTTTGAGAGGATGGTGTTTCTATTTGCTATTTTTTTTCTTTTTTAATAGGTTGTTCTGTCATCTTAACTCCCTCCATCAGTTCCGGCGTGACACCGGTTGGGTTCCGGCATGCCGCATGCAGCAGGGACCACCTTCCTACCAAAGCCTCACTTTCCCTCTCTGAATAATACCAAAGTCTGTATTGGTTTAAGTTAAATTAACTTAGATGTCTAAACCAATGCAGGGCACTGTGGGAAAAACAGAAGAGATGGTAGGTCCCTGATGTTAATTGGTTGAGTAAATAGTTTTAAAAAATGACATTTGGACAAACACAAAATGATAATGTGCTGGCAGATGTACAGCAGGTCAAAGAGGAAGGCTTCCTAGGGTTTTGAAGGAAAACAGGGACATGAACTGCCAGAGAGAAGAGGGAAGAAAATTGCAGGTGAAGGAAATGCAGAAGCAAAGGTAGAGGGACGGGCTGTGTGCAGCTTTTCCCGGCCAGAGCACAGACTGCATCAGCGAGTAACAAATAAGCTGGTGAAGCAGAAAGGGCCACTGCTGATGCACCTGGACGTCTACAGCCATCTAAGCCACCGCGAGCTTCAGGAACGGAACAGGAGAACATCACAGAGGAATGTCTGTCTCTCTGGGAGCCTTGTATGGATTGAAAGGAGAAAACAGGAGAAAGGAGACTAACCAGTTCTTACCTTTACAGTTCTAGTTATCTGAAGATGGGCTCTGCCTAGGAGGGTGACTGTAAAATCTGACAGGAAAAGAAAGATCCAAGAAGCTGGGATGGTCAAAATCCAAGGCAGCACGCTGGATACAAAACACCTTTATTAAAGAGCGTACTTCCTGACTGAAAGTGCCCATGAAAAGGGCTGTTTAGACTTCATTATTAAGTTATTCCACCATGAGAACATCATCTGAAAATATCTCAATACCCATTCTGTCCTTGCTTCAGATGAACCAATATCAAGCAGAATGAGCAAAATGTACAAGTTCAAGTTTTACTAGTCAGGGCCCAGTGAGAAACCAAAAGAATCAGACATAGTAGAAGGTCAAAATTATGTAAAGCAGAATATAAGCAGAGGTGAAGTCTGATGTTGGCATTATGGGTGACTTGCTCCTATATATTGAATACTTTTCGGTAATTTCCCAATTTTCCATTATATATGAGTGTATATGTATATAAAACTTTTGCAACAGAAAATTAAAGTATATAGTTTTCATCAGTCATAACTCATGTCATTCTCATGCTGTTCAGAGAAGAAGATTTGGAAGTCGAGGTACTGGGGCCTATTCTCTGCATTAGCTAAGTAAAAATTATTTTGTAGGAATCATTAACCAAAATAAGTTTTCATACAGAATCATGGGATTTATCCAACAGTGACTTAGTAGTCTGAAACAATTAAAGAGATTTTTAAACTGTAATTACATATCCCTGTGACAACCATGCCCCAAGGCACATGGCACTTGAATGTATTCCAGACAAAGCAACAAAGTATATATATATAGGTTAGTACAGGGCAATGTTCCTTTTCCAAATGTAACCTTCAGTATCAAAGGCCATATATTCAAAATTAAAATTAAAAGCAAAATGATTACAAATACAGTATGCCTGCCACAAGTGAATTTAGTATAAAGCAGACCACAGGACTGTCTATTAAGTAACTCACTGACTTAAAAACCAAAATATCCAATTTCACCATCTCATCTAAAATGTAGTCCATGGCACAGAGCCTAAGAATAATGTTCATACAGCTCTACTGTTTTATCCCTCTGCCTAGATTCCCAAATAGGTTTAAAAGAAACCTATCACATTTGCTATCAACACACGTAAGCATCAAAGAGCACTAAGTACGGTGCAGCCAATGTTTAGTTTTCTCTCCTGCAAATAGTGTTTGTTTTTCTGAATTCTAGGATTGTGGACTTTAATCTGTAAAACTACAGGAAGAAAAATGAAATGGGTTAGTAGAATAGACATGTGTTCATCTACTGAGTGCCTACTATATTCAATTCCCTAGAGAGCCACTTCCCACTTTTGTTTAATCACAAGAATTACTTAGGAACTTGATTTAAAAAATATGATAAAAATAATCACCCAGGCCCCACCCCTGAAGATCGATTCTTAGGGTTTGGAGTGGAGACTGTGAATCTGTATTTTTGACAAATGCTCCAGAAGGTTCTTAGGATTGTTTTTAAGTACATCTTTAAGTTTGAAAAACAATGTCCTCAAGACACATTTGGGGGACTTCCCTGGTGGTACAGCGGTTCAGAATCCGCCTGCCAATGCAGGGGACACGGGTTTGAGCCCTGATCCGGGAAGATCCCACATGCCGTGGAGCAACTAAGCCCACGAGCCACAACTACTGAAGCCCAACTGCCACAACTACTGAAGCCCGCGCACCTAGAGCTCGTGCTCTGCAATAAAGAGAAGCCACCGCAATGAGAAGCCCGCGCACCGCAACAAAGAGTAGCCCCCGCTCGCTGCAACTAGAGAAAGCCCGCATGCAGCAACGAAGACCCAATGCAGCCGTAAATAAATAAATAAATAGATTAAAAAAAAAAAAGACACGTTGGGGTCTCTCAATGTTCACATTCAATGAGTTATCAAGACCTACTGATCTTCAGTCTATCTCACCTGGAGGACAGAAAGGTGTGAAAGCTGTGTTTGAACTGAACATATTGGCAACAGGAATTGCCAGTAATGGAGGAATGGGCAGTCAGCCAGAGACCATCCGACTCTCACAGCTGAAGCAGGATGTCCATTTAGTCTAGTGCATGCCTTCTGGTAGGTTAATAACATCCATTTACAAAATGCGAAGTATTTGCCCAAAGTCACACAATTCGTCAGTGGTGGAACAGAAACTAGAGTTTCTATGACTAGTGCTTTCCGTAACCCTACAGAGCTTAATCAAACATTTTGCAAATTTTAATAGGCTCCTGAAAGGCACAGAAAGCAATAGATTTCAAAAGATGAAAAATAACACACCCTTTTAAACGCCTGATGCGTGTGGCTGTGAAGAGAAGGGGCCTCATCAAAAGGCCAGCCCGCCACACAGTTACAAATAGCCACGTACAAAGCACAGAACCAAGCGACGAGGCGACAAGCCTTCACAGAACACTCACGAAGACTGAGCAACCCTGGGAGCAGAAGCTGGTCTGCTTCACTGAGTCACTGTGAGAACACAGTAAGTATGTGGAAGGGCGGTACTTTGTAAATTGGAACATGGACTAAAAAGCTAATAACACAGGATGAATGGGGAAGTATTTTGGCTAATACAGTATTTCTGAACCTTGGCTGCATATGAAGTCACCCGGGGAGCTCTTAAATATCCTGAAGTACCTCCGACCAACAAATCAGAATCCCTGGGGAGTGGGCCTCAGGCATCAGTATTTTTTACACAAACAGGTAAAGGTGGATTCTTTACCTCTTCCCAAGGGTCACAAAAGACAGGCCACTTGCAAGGCAGAGTTTAAAAGGGAGCAAAGGAGAAATCTGGTCATGCACACAGTGCTGTAACTCGTCTGCCCTATTTCTTGAGGTACATGTTTTATAACATCTGCTGGGAGCCTGGGGTGCTGGATATATTATCAGGTAATGGATCAAGTTCTCAGTGTCGCAGGTTCTCTAATTCCAATAATAATAAAGGAACACAGTTCACTTATGACACCCAACAGAAGGCCACAAGGATATGCTGGGGCACAGAACCCCACTGTGGCTTAATCAAACAGCTTATGGTTGAAGCAACCCAGTTTCCAATCTGTTTTCACTGTGTTTTAGAGGTAGACGTATCAAAAAAAAGGCTTTTAAAGGCTGGGAGGAGACAAGGTAGAGCTCAGTTTTCACCTGTGTACAAACAAATGCAAGTTAAATATCTCCGCCCAGGAATTTCCCATTACTAAGGGCAAATCACCACTACAAGGGCAGACAATCTTTTGTAATTCCTCTCTCTAGTCCAATCCTGTAAAACTTCATTTAATAAGCTGATGACGGAAACCAAGATTTGGGCCTCCAGCCAAACAATCTATATTATATTAAATAAAGGATATCCCCACCCTTCTCAAGGTTGTGCCAGCAATTTCTTAAAAAAAAAAAAAAAAAAAAAGGCGGCATTCAACCAAAGTCAGGAGTTTTTATTCACAATACACCTTATTAACATACAGTAGAAGAAACTAGACTAGGAAGTGTTCACAGGCTGTCTCCTCCGAACAGTGGGTCTCCCCGTGGCTCATTCACTGAACAACGCTTTTTTGAACATCCAGTCTGTGCAAGCCTCTCTGCTCAGGTACCTCGGGGGGACACAGTTGAAGACAATACCATAGAAATAAAATTTGTACCCAGGCCATCTGCCAGGCTCAGCAGGATGGGAGGGCTCCGAGAGTAAGAGGAGGGAGGACTTCCAGGGGTGGCATCTGGAGGTCAGCAAGGGGGCGGTGATGAATCTCACCAGCACATATGTCCCTCTGGATGTTCTCCTACCCCAGCTCCGAGGATGCCACACAACCTGTATTCAAGGCCAAGGGAAGTCTGGAGGAAGCGGGGACATCACCAGCCAGCAAAACCTTCTACAGATTCTGGAGGCAACCTCTTTTCAGCTGGTCCTTGAAGGCTGGCTGTTTCCTGCCAGGCAACCCTTAACACAGACTCACCTTCAGGAGGCAGACAAGTTGCTGGTTGTCACTGTGGCACTGACCTAGCAGAGGGGAAGGGAAGGGAGGGGAGGGGGAAGGAGGTTCATCTTCCTTCAGACCCCAGGTACGCACAGTACCCTCCCCCAGCACAAATACAAACACAAAAAAGAGAAGAATGAAAGGGAGGTACCCGCTTTACAACTCTGACAGTTATCTGACAAGATTACACTGACTTAACTTCTGCCCAGCAGCGTCTCTTGCAAAGTGTAAGCAGGAAGAATACAAAAGAGGAACTCATTAAACTTAGTCCATTTTATTGGAAGGCCCAGTAAGGCAGGCAAAAGGCATAAGTTCTCAGGAGCCAGGCCATCTAAATAGTTGTAGACAGAAGTTAGCTGTCTAGACCCACGGTCCTCAGGCTTTTTAGTCTACACACCACTTGAGAACGACAAAACTGCCTGGTCCACGTCTCCCTAACAATTGTTTCTCTGACTAGTCATCCCTCAGTGACCACAGGGATAGGTTACAGGAGCCCTCACGGACACCAAAATCCTAGGATGCTCAAATCCCTTAAATAAAATGACGTAGTACCGTGAATACAGTCAGCCCTTCACGTCTGTGGGTTTTGCACATGGAAACTGTACTCATGATCCATTACAAACCCTAGAGGAAACAATGGCCAAGAAAATTCTGCAGAGCACTATAGTGAGATATGAAGCCTAGATCAGAATTTAGATATGAGTACTAAAAACATGTACACAAAAACCCGTACAAGAATGTTCATAGCAGCATTATTTATAATGGCCCCAAAGTGCCTCAACTGATGAATGGATATGCAAAATGTGGTCTATATCCAGACAACAGAATATTACTCAGCCATTAAAGGGAATGGATTTGATACCAGTGACAACATGGATAAACTCTGAAAACATTAAGCTAAGTGAAAGAAACCAGACACAAAAGGGGGGAGGAGGGAGATGGGGAGTGACTGCTAATGTGTAAAAGGATTGTTTGGGGTGATGGTTCAATAGCGGTGATGGCTGCACAGTTCTGTAGATATACTAAAACCACTGATTTGTATACTTTAAAAGGATAAATTTTATAGTTGTGAGTTTTATCTCGATTTCTTTAAAAATATAAATTTTATGGTATGTGAATTATATCTCAGTAATTTTTTTAAAAAAGACAAAGAAAGGCCAAGGAACTACACCAAAGAAAAGGAAACTAAAAAAGATACATGACAAGTAAATGCAGTATCTGATCCTCAACTGGATCCTGTACGAGAGGGAAACAATGCTATGAAGACTGCTGTTGGATTGATTGACAAGATGGGAATACAAATGGTGGACTGAACAGAGATATTAAATCCAGGCTAGGTTTACTGGGTTTGACAGCTCTACTGGGGGTAGGAGAATGAACTTGTTCTTTGGAGACCCACTGACGTGCCTGGGGACAGAGGGCTATGATGTGTGCAAGTTATTCTCAAATGGGAAAATAAATCATGTATATATGTGAAGAGAGAGGGCAAGTGATAAAGCAAAGAGAGCAAACTATTAATAGTAGATGCTGATCTATTTTCTCTAAGTGTAAAATTATTTCCAAACAAAAAGTTTAAAATAATTTACACATACTGTAAGATCCAAAACTTCTACTTTCAATAAATTATCCTATATAAATATACTTGCTCAAATACATTTTATGTGAAATATTGTTCACTGAAACATTTTGTAATTATAAAAAGTCAGAAACAGTTTCAATGTCAATGAATGATAAATGGTCTAAATATATTATATTCCATATAGCTCTAAAAAGAAAGATGTCTATCTATATGTACTGATATAGAATGGTTTCCAATAATATATTCTTTCATGAAGGAAAAAAAAAACCAAAACAGGGATACAGGAAGAATGGGTTTATCCCTAGCCACAAAAGCAATAAAAAAAAACTCAAGAAGCCTAGGAATGTCTTGATTTAGTCAGGAAAGAATTTAAACCTGTTCTCTATATTTATTTATGGAGCTAGTTATTTGTATCTGTAGATACAAATAATTTTCTCTCTTACAACACTGATAATATGAACTTTACTAATGAAAAAAAATACAATCTTGGATGCCGTTCACTCCTATGGTTAACTCAAAGTATTTCTTTTAACAAACTTTTTTAATTCAAATATAACATATATTCCAAAAAGCATACAAATCATGAATGTACAAAGAACTTTTACAAAGTTAACATACTCATATAACTACCATCCTGATCAAGTACTAGAAGGTTCTAGAAGTTGGCCTCATATACCATCCCATCAACTAATCTCCCTCCCTAAAGGTAACCACTATCCTGACTCCTTACCCATATATTAGTTTTGTTTGTATTTTTAAATAATTAATTAATTTATTTATTTATTTTTTGGTTGCGTTGGGTCTTCATGGCTGAGAACGGGCTTTCTCCAGTTGCGGCGAGCGGGGGCCACTCTTCGTTGCAGTGTGCGGGCCTGTCATTGCGGTGGCTTCTCTTGTTGCAGAGCACGGGCTCTAGGCGCGTGAGCTTCAGTAGTTGTGGCACGTGGGCTCAGTAGCTGTGGCTCACAGGCTCTAGAGCGCAGGCTCAGTAGTTGTGGCACACGGGCTTAGTTGCTCTGCGGCACATGGGACCTTCCCAGACCAGGGCTCGAACTCGTGTCCCCTGCATTGGCAGGCGGATTCCTTACCACTGCGCCACCAGGGAAGTCCTAGTTTTCTTGTTTTTGAACTCTTTTGTGTCTGAACTCTTTTACTCAACATTATATTCGAGCCCATGTTGTTGTCAATAGCAGTAGTTTTTCCTGTTTGCTGTTCTATGGTATTTCACTGAATATACAACAATGTATGATATTTCTCCATTCTTCTACTGATGGACCTTTTGGGTTGTTTCCAGTTTGGAGTTATTATGAATTATGCTACGAACATTCTTGGACACGTCTTCTGGTGAACATAAGCACACATGTTTCTGTTGGGTATACAACTAGGACTGGATTTGCTGGGTCAGAGGCACAATGAGTGTGTAGAACTTTAATATAATACCACCAATTTTCCAAAGCAATTGTGCTAATTTACACTGTCACCATCAGTGTTTGAGAGTTCTCGGTGCTCTGCATCCTTGCTGACACTTGACATTGTCAACTTTTTTGTGGCTGTATTTGTTTTTAAATCTTAGCTAATTCTGGTCAGCGTGCAGGGATAATTCACTCTAGTTTTATTGAGCATTATTTGGTGACCACCGTGTTGCGCACCTCTAGGAGCTTTTTCTAACCTCCTGTATTTAGATCTACAGTTGACCTGGAATTCTTCTGTGTGCATGATGCGAGGTAGGGGGCAAAATTAGTTTTTTTCAATATGGATAAGCAATTCATCCAGGATTATTTATTGAACAGATTTTTCTTTCCACATTGCTGTATGATGCCATCTTAATCATGAATTAAGTGTATGTGTATGTGTATGTGTGTGTGTGTGTGTGTGTGTGTGCGTATATAAAATATATGTATTACTTATAAATACACACATACTTTTATATATTAATTGTGGGTCTGTTTCTGGTTTCTGTTCTATTCCATTGATCTATTTGTTTATTCTACACTGCACATACAATAGTGTAAATTCTGCAATTTGTTTTTCTTCAGTATTATTACCTTGACTAATTGGCCATTTGTGTTTCCATATAAATTTTAGAATCAGCTTGTATAGCGATTTTAGACATCTTTCATTAGATTTAGTCCTAGGTATTTGATATTTTTTGATGCTATTATACATATCATCTTTCTTAAAACTTCATTTTCTGGTTACTACTGCTATACAGAAATACAGATTTCACATACTGACCTGGTATCTAAACTTACTTTTTACAAAATATTACTTTCAATTTATAAAAAGTAAAATTCATGTTTTTTGGTGTATAGTTCTATGAGTTTTGACCAGCTGTATAATGTAACCATCACCACAACCAAGACAGAACACTTCCATCACTCCAGAAAATTTCTTCATGCCACTCCTTTGTAATCAGCACCTTCTCCCCACCCTGAACCCTGGCAACCACTGACCTGTTCTCCATACCTATAGCTTTGCCTTTCTAGAATATGACTTAAATTGAATCATATAGTGCATCACTTTTTGACAGTGGCTTCTTTTACTCAACATACTGCCTTTAAGATTCATACCTGTTGTTGCATTTATCAACAGTTTGTAGGAATTTGCCACCATTTGTATATTCATTCACTGGTTGTAGGATATTTGGGTTCTTTCTAGTTTTGGGTGATTATTCATAGAACTGCATAAATATTTGAGGACAGGTTTTTGTGTGAACATAATTTCTCATTTTTCTTAAGTAAATACCCAGGAGCAGGACTGGCGAGTCATACGGTAAGTGTACGTTTATAAGAAACTGCTGAACTGTTTTCCGCAATAGCCGTACCATTTTGCACTCCCACCAGCAACATATGAAAGTTCCATTTGCTCTGCATCCTCACCAGAACTTGGTTCACATTTAGGAAGTTCCTATTTTTGTTTGCTAAGAGCTTTTTATCATGAACAGATACCAGATTTTAACAAATAGTTTGCCTGAATTACTGAGATAGTCATATGATTTTTCTACCTTTTACAGTTAATGTGGTGAATTATATTAACTGATTTTTTAATACTATCAAAATATTTTTATATGTACTTTCCCAATTTAATTAGAAAAGCTTACTTAATGATCAAATCTTGTTACTCTAATAATAGGTTAGAAGGTACCTGGATAAATGAAGTCTAATGATATTCTAAAATCCTACACCTAGCCAAAACTGTATGATCCCTTCAGTCACATTTCCTAGCAAATCTTTCCCCCCAAATACAAAGTAGATCAGAGGCATGATGACCAAATCACAGTCTGAGAGCCTTATGTACCGCTCTGATGTTTAATATTTGGATTCTGAATCACCCAAAAGGAAAAAGAACTCCCATTAAAAATGATATTGATGTTGTAATAATAGTAACACCACATACTTTTAGAAACCAGAAACCAAAATGTATAGAAGTAAGTTACATTTCCCATGCAACATAAATAAATGGATGAATAATGGAAACGTGATAGTTTTACATATTATAAAATTTATGAAATGCTACCATTTGGAGGGGAAACCTTACACCCTTTTGACACTGATGAATTCTGGGCTACTAATTACCAACCATAAGTTAGTTTTGCCTTTTCACTTTACCTGTGTTCTGGTGGTTATGTTTTTTCATAATTAAATGACTAACCTATGATCAGAGGGATGGTGATGAGGAGCCCCACAGGGCCTAGATAATCTTTTGCTATGAAATCATCATGTTACCAAATGCATTTTCAATCCTTGAGTGGACTGTATAATCTAGAGGAAGGATGACATCAGGTGGCTCTGAACATTTTGGCAGCTTTTCACAACGTAGCTCTCTGAAGTTGCCTCAGCCCCTGCATTACCCCTCCCCTGCTCACACACTGGCTATATTTAGCATTTTGGCAAAAGAAGGGACTGGCAATATTCCATCAAGACCTGACAACAGGCCAGAAGGCAATGGAGATGCCTCAGATGGCCAAGGACGAAGACACTGCTGGACTAGATATCCTGGGTTCTATTGCAAGCCCGACCAGAAACTCACTCTTTCTGAGTCATCATGCGTATTCCTCACCTATTCCTATGGGGTTTACTGGATTCTGCTTGTTTACCTTATTACCTCATAGAATACCGTTAGCATTAGAGCATTTTAAGTCACAGCACAGCGCCATATGGCGATAACGTAACTCCACATAACTAAGATGAGCTCCCTAAAGACTGGCTATCTGTCAGACGGTATCCGTGAGACGCAAAAAATTAAAACTACCAAGTGTCTGAAATCTAAAAGTAATTCTAAGCATATCCTATCAGAGTCCACGGTAACCTTCAACATCAACCACCACAATCACATCACTTTTTAAAAATTATTACCCAAATATCACTATGAAAGCCATGGACAGGGAATAAACAAATCAGTTGGGTAAGATTTCTTTAAACCCAGCATTTAACACAAAAATATAGCTAGTTTTACAGAAATGAGAATTCACTGAATTTAGTTCTGTTTGCTCTACGTGTTCAAAACAACAAATACACTGTCCAACGAACTTTGGCTTCTATTTCCTCATGACCGTGAATAGGTTTAAAAAATAACAACTGCTGTGTTTCTCCAGGGCGAAGTCCAAGCCCGAGCACTCTACCACGTGTGAGGACTCGTGTGAGGCGGCAGTTAAAGAACTGACCCGTAGGCCCAGGATCTGGAGGTGACACCATACTATAAAGAGCCAAAGGAGTTAAAAGTTAGCAAACCAGGGGCTTCCCTGGCGGCGCAGTGGTTAAGAATCCGCCTGCCAATGCAGGGGACAAGGGTTCCATCCCTGGTCCGGGAAGATCCCACATGCCGCAGAGCAGCGAATCCCGTGCGCCACAACTACCGAGCCTGCGCTCTAGAGCTGCGAGCCACAAATACTGAGCCCGCGTGCCACAACTACTGAAGCCCACGCTCCTAGAGCCCATGCTCCGCAACAAGAGAGGCCACCACAACGAGAAGCCCGTGCACCGCAACGAAGAGTAGCCCCGGCTCGCCGCAACTAGAGAAAGCCTGCGCACAGCAACGAAGACCCAGTGAAGCCAAAAATAAATAAATACATTAAAAAATTTAAAAAATAAAATAAAAAGTTAGCAAACCAAAGATCCAATAGGACTTTGGTGGAGCACTTCTTACTAGCCATCAACAAAGACTTCTTAGTCTAGGAGTCACATATTACTGAGGTTCCAAGGAAACTTTAGATGTTAGAGGTCAGTTGGTAAAAGGCAATACTCTCAAAACTCGGTATTTTAGATCTGGAAGACGCCTCAGTTATCATCTTGTCCACCCCCCTGGTTTCATAGGTAATAAGGAGGAGGAGGGATAGGAAGAGGAGGATGAATGAGGCCTCAAATCCTCTTTGGGAGTAAAAGCCCTCAATTAAACAAGCTGCACTGATAGTGGCTAAAGATGGGGGAGTTCCTCTGCAGTTACTGCAGTTCCTCTGCTCCGCTCTCACTGCATTTCTGTATCCTGCACTATAGCCCACCTCATCTGGGAGCAGTTCTACTCTGCTAATTCATATTTTAACGAGAAAATGGCATCTTATAAGTCAACAACAAAAAATTAAATAACCAATCAAAAAATGGGCAAAGGACTTAGACACTTGCCCAGAGATGATACACAAATGGCCAACAAGGAGATGAAAAGATGCCCATCATTACTAATCACCAGAGAAATGCAAATCAAAACTACAATGAGGTATCACCTCACACCTTTAGAATGGCCATTATTTAAAAAAAAAAAAAAAAAAAAATGAAAATCACAAGTGTTGGCAAGGATGTGGAGAAATTAGAACCTTTGTCCACTGTTGGTGGGATTGTGAATTGGTACAACTGCTATATAAAACAGTATGGCAGTTCCTCAAAAAATTAAAAATAGAATTACCATATGACCCAGGTATTCCACTTCTGGGTATTTATCCAATAGAATTGAAAGCAGGGTCTCCAGGAGATATTGGTACATCCATTATTCACAATAGCCACCCCAATATCAACAGATGAACAAAATGTGATTAAACACACAATAATAATAATACAATATTATTCAGTTTTAAAAAGGAAGGAAATCCTGCTACGTGTTACAACATGGATGAAACTTGAGGACATTATGCTAAGTGAAGTAAGTCACAAAAAGATAAAACGCCGTACGATTCCACTTATACGAGGTATCTAAAATAGCCAAATTCATAGAAACAGAACACAGAACGGTGGTTACCAGAGCTGGGGGAGGGAGAAAAGGGGATTTGTTGTTTAACGGGTATAGAGTTTCAGATCTGCAAGATGTAAGAAGTTCTAAAGATCTGTTTCACAGCACTGTGGACATTCTTAAGAGTACTGAACTGTAGCTTGAATATGGTTACGATGATAAATTTTACATTGTTTTTAACCACAATTTTTTAAAAAAAGAAAAGAAAGAAAATGGTAATAGATCTCTTCCCTCTTTTTGCTGTGTCCCTCCCAATCTTTCATACCTAAAGGGCCGAGAACTGCTCCAGGACACTGTCTTCCTCCCCCTAAACTAGCCTACGGTAGCAGCCAACAAGCCCTCGGCTCCTACATGCAGCGAGCAGGGCTGCTCTGCGGTCACAGGTGAGAAGGGGAAACGGCCAGGAGAGGACTTCAGGTGGGCTGACCTCCACTTCTGACTGTGACTTCATCCCTCAGCCTAGGAGAGTGGAGACTGATGTGCTGGACCCCTGGCTGAAGAACCCCTAGGGCAAAGAATAACGCGTTTCACAGTGATTTGCTTAAACCATGAGGAGTAGATAATCAACCAAGAGGTGCTAGCAACAAGCATAAACTCCTGGATGACCAAGGTCACGGGCTACACTTCTTCGCGTCCCTTCTAATACCTCACTCTTAGACGTCACTCAGTAATACCTGTTCATGCTGATGACAGTGACATGCCGATGACCACTGGCAAAAAGAATGGATCTTTGGTCCAGAAAAAAAGCCTACCAGACTCAGAAGTTAAAGTGCTCACTGTAATAAATGGACTAAGGTCATTTGTACAATAAAAATCTCCACTGATTTCACAAGAACTTTTATTAAGAACTTGTATAAAACTACTTTTTCCTGGCAAGTGGATACCATGCTGCCTGACACTTGGTACTTGGAAATCCAACCCCCCCCCCACCAAATACTGTGTCGCCTTAAATTAACATCACGTTAATTACATTCTATAATGAGACAGCCACTGGCAGCATCTAAGACCCTGCCACACAGGTCATTCGTTTGCCAGAAAAAATTGCTTGAGTTTGTCTTTCAGCTAGGACTGTGTTCAAGAGAAGAAGGGGTTTTCCACTGTACATGATTTTTATTGTTGGTTATAAAACCAAGAAGCTATAAAATCAAGCTTCCTGAATATTTACATTAACAAGGCTCTTAGTCACTCACATAATGAAAAATGAAAACAACTGCTTTAATTATATAGTTAAAAGGGTTTCAGTAGAAGGAAAAGTTTCTGTTATTTGGATATTCCACAGTAATGAAATTAGACGCTGCCCCTAAGCTATTTAAAACAGCTGTTAAATACATATACATACACCCATTTTATTCTTAAAAATACACTCCAAACTGCAGATGTCTTTTGGCCCCTTTGAATGCCAGAGTTAATAAGGTTTATCTCCAGGATCTCCCAATACTGATAAAACACAATAAACTGCATTGGCATCCTTCTATAAGATTTTTGTTGGATAGAAGACCAATCCTTTTTAGGTTAACATTTCAACAGCCTCCTTTATAAGCAGTGTAATTGCTTGGTAATTTGTTAGAGTTGGGAATATGATTTTCAACTCACTGTATATCCGACTTCATATAATCTTGACCGGATTCTGTAGGAGGAGCCAGATCACCGCTCTCTCTGAAACACAAGTAGAATCCCATTTCAAGACATTTGAAACATCAAAGGTTCTGCCTCATTCAAGTTCAGTTGTTACAACGCATGAAGGGTATCACTCTCCTTTAGCTGTCCTCTAATTTTATCTAAGGCAAATATGCAATGCAAACACTATTAACAAATAAGAACAAATGCCCCATAAACAAAAGGTGGTGTTCTACCAGGTTTTAACCAACAGTGCTTCAAATGCTTCCTCTGCTGGGTCAGATGGCGTTTTCTTAGAACACAGTACTGAGGCTATTTTGATTACAGACTGTACACGTATATGTATATGTTCCCCTATTAAAATAAAAATGCTATTAGTTTTCCACTTTCAATAGAAATTTGGGGTATAAATAATATCATATTACCTAACTGCCAAAAAGCCAAAACCTAATTTTAAGCTTCAACCTTCTATACCATCAAGATCTTTATTAGAGACACTGCCCAGCTATCAAGATGACTATAAAACACCAAACACTTCTATATCCTCTCTCTAATCCTGTCCGCTTTTTTTTCTTTTTTTTTTGGCCGCACCGTGTGGCTTGTGGGATCTTAGTTCCCCAACCAGGGATCAATCCTGGGCCCCCAGCAGTGGAAGTGCGGAGTCCTAACCACTGGACCTCCAGGGAATTCCCCTGTCTACTTTTTTTGATTAAAAAGATAGAAATGTGAAATGATCAAAAGACAGGAACAAAAGAAGAGATAAGAATTTTTGAACCAGAAGGTACCTCAGAGATTATCTAATACAATATTCTTATTTCACAGTTGAGGAAGTTGAGACCTAACTGTCTCTATATTTGCTCTACGACTAACTGGGATTCAGGTCTGTGTAACCTTCCACTAAAATAAGAAAGAAAAGGGAACATGTAAGAAAGAAGGACACACATAAAATAGTCTCCGAACTAAAGGAAAGTTGATGTAGCAAGCTACTGAATACTCTGTGCTTTCCTTTCTGCATATTTGTGACAGACACACAGCCAGCCAGCCAAGAGACATTTCCACCCCTCTAATGGCTGAGTCCCAGTTTTTCCTGGGCAGCAAGCAATGTGGCATAAGCCTAAGAAATGATACACGATGTGCGTTACACCAAACCTGGTACCCATTCCCCTTGTACATACACTCATTTGCCCAGTATCTCCTGTGAAGGGAGGCGGTCTTGTGTGAAACAGTTCAAGCAAAAGAGACTTCAGCGAAAACTGGATGGAAGCTTCTGGGAAAGATTTTGTTCTCTGTCAGGCAAGCACAGGAATGGGGACTGCTTGCTCTACTTCCTCCTTCTTGCCTTGAAAAGGGATGTGATGCCTAGAGCTGAGGCAGCCATTTTGTGACCTGGTGGCAGTAAGGGAACATGCAAAAGATGGCAGAGAACCTGGGGCCCTGAGGGCACTGCTGAGCAGCTGGACCTCCTTAGACCACCTCTGAACTTCTGTGAACTGCATAATAATAAACAGCTTATGGTTTAAGCTTCTGCTCATGGCTTTCTGTTAACTACAGCTGAAAGCAGTACTGAATTTAAAAAGATTTTTTCTGTGCCCTGCTATGATTCTCCTGCCCAAGCACTCCCATTACAAATGTATACTGTACTTATACATATGCAACTAAAAAGTGACAAGATTATATGCCTCCTGCATAGTTAACAGAGACCAGTTTAATTACTTTACAGTTACAGTACCTCAACTATATGACCCTATTAAAATAAACGTCATCAGTAGATAAAACATAAGGGAAAAAAACATGACTCAGAGTCATGTTTGTTCTTGATTACTGACTTTGATTCTTCCTTCTGCCATCTCAAATCCTTTCTGGAAATGAGTACCACATAAGTAACAAACTGATGAATGATATCTATCTGAACTAAATTCTTCTGCCTCCTTTAATCATAATTGCCTGTTAGTAAAAAATTAAATATTAAAATTTCATTCTTGAATTTGCAGCCCCAAACCTGGCCCAATCAATATTTTCACATACTGATGCCTGTAACCGAAGCTTAGAGACTTACCAGCACTACACCAAATTCATGGCATTGCTGTTTTCTCCTGCACAGGTTATAATAATAGAATTTGAATACTGGTAAGACATTCGAAGTCAGACTACCCACTACAGTTATTTCAATAGTTATTTCAACTGTATTTTGATGGAAATCTTTCAAATATACGTTCATCTCCATGACTCCGGTTGCACCCACCTCTGTATGCCCCTGGGCCCCGTTCTCCCCATGTTCACCCCACAGTCTTCCTCTGCCCCCCATCACTCATCTCCGTCTCTGCCCACAGCCCAGTTCTGCCTGCAGCACCTCCCGTGATCACTAACGTCTACTCCATTCACAGCCTCCCTGGTTGGAAGAAACAGACAATGGCCGTGAACACCTGTTCTCCTCTCAGGTGTGCCAGTGTCTCTCCCCTGCTGTCACTCAAGGAAAAAATGGCTGAGTACCCTGATTTTGAGCATAGATACAAATGAGTATGAATATATATATGTAGATCCAGTGCTTTTTTCGCTTAAAAAAAAAAAACACAGAGAGAACAAATGCTCATTTTTTGTTAAGTCGTAAAGCGCTTTTGCCAACTCCACCCTCTGTCTACCCTTTACCCCACCACTCTCTGAGGTTACACCACCTCCACCACTATGATCTCCAGACCACACGGCTCCTCCACACACTAACATATTTCCCTCTTCCTGACAAATTAATCAGCTAAGATGGAAACATTACTTTATTGATACAGATGTCTATGTTAGACTCCTCTAAAAATATGTTAGGACAGGGCACCAGTTTACATCAGCATTTTCAAAGTGTGATCCAGAGATGCCCCGGTGTGAGGTCCCCGAGACCTTTTCAGGGGATCCACAATGTCAAAACTCTTTTTAGTAATACAAAGATGTTACCTGCCTTTTTCACAACAGTGAGTCCAGAGAATACACAGTGTGTGATGATAATATATCATTCTGACAGCTAAGGAAACATATGCTTGTATATTCTTGTGTTTAGAATGTTCTAAGGTAGCAAGTTTAAGGTATAAATATGCATGTTTTCAGAAATTTTCAGTGTGTTCTCAGTACTTCTATGTTCCTAGCAAGAGCAATCTTTGGTTATATCGGCTATAATCACCACTACCTCATTATCATCCAATGAATTCATTGAGGGTTTAAAGAAAAAGAAATGGAATGTCTTAAATTTTGACATGATGAGCTCTTCAGAAGCAAAAGATTGTTTTCAAATTAGAAATGAAAAAGCATCATAAAGGTAAGTTATCAGAATGCACGGGTTGGAGCGGTGCACAAGATAGCTGAGAAACTAAGAAAGCTTTGCACGGCTGACATTGCTGAATGTCTGCTGGATGAAGGGCCAGTAAAAGAAATCACAGCAGTGGCACTTCCAACGATGCAGTAGCTCATCAAATTAAATGTTAATATCTACAAGTTAATACCTCTCCTTAAGCACTGTACTCTTGCTTTATAAGCGGACAAATCTGCAGACATGGGTGGACTTACTGTTTTGTTTTTATTATTCCAGTATCCATGCCAACTAATCATCGAAGGGCTTCTTTTATGTGAATGCTTGGCAACAAATACAAGTGCTGCTGAATTACTCAAAGTATTAAATAACTTTTTGAATCTCATGATTTACCCTGAAACGACCATGTTGATATCTCCTCTGATGGTACAAAAGCAATGGAGGGCAAAACTGCTGGCACTTTAGCGTGAATCACGGCAAGGGTACAAAACTTTACTAGTAATAATTATATTCTTCACTAGCAATCATTTTTAAAAAGCCAGTTTCACATATGCCTTTGATAAAACAGTAAAAGTTATTAATTTTATTAAATCTCACTCTTGAGAACGTGGTCTTTTTAATAATCTGTGTGATGAAATGTGAGCAGTTCATCATACCAAATATGTAGAAAAAGCATTTCTACATACCTAATACATAGGCCGTCTTGAGGAAAAGCATTTATGCAATTGAGTTGTGAGCTAAACTATACACTTTTTCCATAGAATACCATTTTTGCTATAAGAATGATTGGCAGACAACTTACTGTTATATATAATTATTTAGACTTAGGTACCTGGTATTTTCTCTAAAGTAAATAAAGTGAGCCTGATGCTTCAAGGAAAAAAACTAACAATATCTGCTGCTGATGATAAAATTTGAGCTTTCAAGAAAAAATCAGAATTTTGGAAAACTTGAACTGCATATCAAAATCTTGACTGCTTCCCAATTCCTAAAGACTTTTTGGATGAGATTAATGGTCATATTAATGAATGTGATTTGCTAAATACTGTGTAATCAAATGTGTCAACATTTGAAAGATCTGCAGAACTCAGTCAACTGTTATTTTTCAAATGACCAATGTATGATATAAAATCACACACAGGTCAAAGATCCATCCAAAGTGCAAGGTGGGCCAATAGATTTTTACATTACAGAGAACAAAAAATTCATTGATAAGGTTTCAGATTCAACACTGCAACTAACCCTTAAGAATCTACCACTTGCTGAGTTTTGATATATCAAAGAATGTTCACAATTATATGAAAAAGACACTAAAATACCCTACCCTTTTGCTACTCTGTATCTGTGTATAGCTGGGGGTTTCTTCATGTACTTCAAACAAAGCAACATGTCACAACAGACAATATAAAAGCAGTTATGAAAATCCAGCTACCGTCTATGTAGCAATGCATTAGAGAGAGTGGCAAAATGTAAAACCATCTCACGTCTCTCACTACATTTTTTGTTTTGGAATACCTTTTTCATTAAAATATGTTATTTATGTTAACCTTTAATGTGTTTGTTACTTTTAAGTGAATAAGTATTTTAAACATTTCTCAGTTTTCATTTCTAATATGCTAAATATTGACAGATATAGTCCACATAAACAAAAGATCTTTGGGGTTCCAGTAATTTTTAAGAATGCAAAAGTGTCCTGACACTAAAATGTAAGAAAACCTCTGGTTTTTAACACCACAAAAAAGAGTGCTTTTAAGTATGTGTACATAAGAGAATGGGCACCTGAGAATGAGTCAGAAGGTCTCGGCTCCAGGTCCGCTGCCACTTCTTAGTTGCTTTGGGATTTGGATAAATTAGTCTCTCTAAGGTCTTAGTCTCCTCATCTGTGAAACGGGTAATTCATGTCCTGTTCAGAGAATAAAAGACAAAATACGTGAAAACAACTTATAAATTACAGGTGTATTATTATTATAAGATCTCAGAGTGAAGAGTTTTAATCTTGTGACCATATTTCTACAAAATTATCCCTATTTAAAAATTTTTTTTTACTAAATACAGAACTTACAGAAAATGCACAGGGGAGAGTTTTTTGATTGGTCAATTTGCTCAAACGTCCAACCACATAATTTTACTGTATCAAATTTCATCCTCTACAGTTATGATTGGTAATGTGTGTATTTTAAATAACTATTATGTATATTTCCAAATACACACAAAAGTACAGAAAATAGTAACAAACCCCAATGTACCCTCAACAATTATCAAAAATTTGTCAATATTGTTTCATTTCCCATTTGTGTGTGTTTGTGCCTATCCTGAAGTTTTTAAAAACAAATAATAGGCATCATTTCATTTTGCCTGGAAATACTTCCATATGTATCTTTAACAGATGAGAATTTTTTTAACATAACCACAATACCATTAATATAGATAAAAACTTCATAGTTATAATTCTTAAGTATCATCTAATACACATTCCATGTTCTAATTTCCTGATTGTCTCCAAAAAAAAGTCTTTGTTAGTTTTTAGTTGTCTTGCAGCATCAAAATATCATTCTTACCAGTTAATTTACAAGTGAATACAAGATTATCAGCTAAAGCTGAGAAGGAAGAAGAAATAATACCATGCTTTATATACCATGTACAGTTTATAAAACAAAGTCAAGAACTATTTTTCCTGAGAAATGTGCTTCTCCTCCAAGAAAACAACAACAAAAAATAACAAGAGAAACCCACTACAAAATAGGCCAGACTGGGGACACTTGAGTATTCTGAGAAGTGACCAGAAGAGGACATAGCTCAGCTGCTGAGGAAGGGAAGAAATTGTAAGAAACCACCACCTGCCATTTCAGAAAAGATGAGGTCAGGTCAGCCCCAGGGTCAGGCAGGCTGGAGGTGAGGTCAGGGTCCAGGTCCCAGAGTGAGCATAAAGCTTAAACAAGCCGGGTGCCCAAGGCTGGAAGGCAACCCCCTGCAGGCTTCAACTCCACGCTCAAAAATCAGTGCTCTAAGCTGGAGAGAGAATGCAACCACCATCAAAAGTAACTATTTGTGAGAATTCAATTTACTCAGCAAACCTTTGTCAAAAGTGAACTCGACTTGGCACTATCCTAAGATATGAGTTATATTTTTTGGTCATTTATACAGTTAAACAATAAGCAGCATATATGTCTCTACACGTGACTTTCCCTATTAATTTTAAGGGGAAGAATGGAGATATTTAATATTAATTACCTTGCCATATACCATTACAATTTATATTTATATTTTTCTGTAAACTGCAGTTTAGCCCACCCGTCACCCAGACATTAAAACAAATTTGATTTCTACTGTCCTTCCCACATATGTTTGAAGAGTACACGTCACATTAGCTTTGATCACACACATCACAGACCCCTAGCATTTATCACTACAACTAATTCTTTTCTAAATGGAGTATCTAGTTTAGAAGGAAATCAAGGAAATGCTAAAGAATCTCCCACTTCCTATGAAAATTGTTTTATTTTCCATAGGCTTATTCCAAGCGTGTCAGAATGTATTGTAGATGAAAACTGGTTAGGTGCATATAGAAAAATTTTCAAGATGTGGCTCTATAGGCACATACACTTAATATAAATCCTTTTTGAAAATCCTTTACCTCAGTTCCACCTATAATTTTTTTTTCAAGTTTAAAACTACAGAAAGAATGGAGAACGAGAGAACACATTTCTTAAAAAATGCTTGAGAAGTACTTCATAAATGTGTCCAAAAACATGAAAGAGTCACTAAGAAATTTTTAGCTGACACTACAAAGGACATCTTGTCAACAACAACAGTAAAACCTGGCAGTCAGACAGCTACAGAGTTCAGACTTCCCCATTTCAGAACTGACACTTTTGTATCAGGTCTACTACTTGTAGAAAAACAGTAAAAATCCTAAGGTTAAGATAATATTTCCGGTGAGACCACTAACTCCCCTATCAATCTGTAAGGAGAATGATTAACCACACGGAGCGCAACACAGCCCAAATTTACCATCAGATTCCTGCACCATGTGGACGAGGCCTGGAGGGGGTGTCACCCTTGACCCCATTTTCTGGTAACTGAGCTGAAGAGCTTACTTGTAGTTTCTGTACATCTTTTGTTTTGTGCGCTCTCATACAAGGTACCATCAAAACAAACTGTCCTTGGAGTTTAGCTTCACTTTATAGCACTATTGTGATTATCGTTCTTAATGGAGACTCTTACCTAAGTATACAGCCCAACACATACAACTCTAAGTAAACTGTGAAGAATGACATCAACCTCACTGTAAAAACATGAGGTTCTTAGCAAATAACAGCAGAAGAATTGCATACAAATTGTTAACAAGGAGTTAAAAACTCAAAGCGTGCATGCTTCAATCTACAAAATATTACGTAGGTTTCTTTTTAAAACTTGGTTAAAGATGAAGTCAATTAATGTGTAGACGTCTATTCAAATTGGTTTGGACTGCAAATAAATAATAAAAAGTTAAATCATTAACATTATTCACCAGGATATCACAGGCAAAATAGGTTATTCACAGAATAAGTGGGGCTATAAAGAGCACTTTATAATTTCCTCTACTCTGTTCATTACTATCTTCACAAGACATCACTCTCTGACATCAGATTTTCCATGTAGTGTTTACTTGTTTACTGCCCTTCTGTCTTCTCCCACTAGAATGTAAATTCCATAAGGGCAGAAACCTTATCTTATTTTCCACTCTATTCCAGGTTTGGAGAACAGTGTCTAGCACACAGCAGAGGTTCCAAACAAATCTGAATGAATCTCCTGAATGAAGGGATGGATGGATGAATGGCCTCTCCCTTTCACCTACCCTACTTCCTTTCCTCCATACTCATGTTAACCATCCTTTGAGGCCAGGGTCAAACTCTACTATCCCTGTGAAGATTAGGTCCGCAATCCTCCAGTCTCTTTCTCCTTCATACCATGAATTTGGCACTTCCCAGCTGTCTGATAATTGTTTACCTTTGCATATGTATATAGCTCCTTTAAAATTCTCATAATCTTCATTCTGGGCAGGGACCCATGCCCCTAACTTTTGGTATCCATCTCAGGATGTGTAAAGAGTACACCACTAATAAATGCTCTGTTTGACTGATTCATATCTGTAGTCAATCCAGAAATCAATTCAGTTAAGAGTTTCAACTTTTTATAACCTAGCCCTCCCTTTCCAATAACTCAATTGAAATTGCAGCGGGTCCCCCTCTATTTTTTAAATTTATCTTTGGCAATTTCAAGCTTTACATTCTCATATACACAACTATAGCTGCTCAAAATGCACTTCATCCATCCCCCTCCCCCAAGATTAATTTTTGTATGTAATAAAAAAATCTTGTGACTTTTTGGTGATACCTACAATGAGGTATCTAACCCCAATCAAGACGGAGGTAAAGTTCCATCACTCTCTTCCTGTTGCTGAGGTATTGGAGGGTATTTTTTCTTTTTATGCCTTTTTCCTTTCATGTCAAGATGTATCCCATTTCCTTCTTCCCTGATCATAGCCCTGGCAAGCTTTTATTATTTCTTTGTACCTGTCCTTGGTAATCTGCCTCAGATCCTCCTTTCTGAGCCACTCCTGTTTCCTTCAGTCATTTATTTGATTACATTTCAAACTTCTCAGTCAGTTTGTGTATGAGACTGGCGTCTTCTTAAAGCCTGAGCCTGCTTCTTTAAATCTGGCCAAACTTTATGAACCCTATATCCCTTCACAAAGCCAACCAACCCTTGGTCAATCTGGGCTAAATGAAATGTACAAAAATATCAGATTATCCACAACACAAGATAATCAGAAAAAATTTGACATCTGGCTTTGGGCCAGATTTACTTTCTTAATTATATTTTTGCTTAAGCCACCGTTAGAAACATTTTCTTTTATGATGGTGGATATGTGTCTTGGTTTTAAATTTTGATACAGTTAATTTTTTTAAAAAAGCCAATCAAACATCAACTGTGGTTTTTCCTATGAAGCCTTTTTAACTAGTTTTTTCAATCTGTTGAAAACTGTCATAAAATCTTGTTTCTGTTTCCCCTGATTTATTTCTTCCCTGTTTTTGGGCTTCTGATCCAAATCAGCTTACCCTATATTAATTTACTTCTTTAATTTAAAGTACCATTTGCTTGAGAATGCAAAGCATTATAAAAACATTACACGTCTAGTAAAATTTTCAGTCCAAATAACACTGGATAGAAAACTCCGTTTTGTTTTTTTTTTTTTGATACTCCAGGAAAAGTTGGGTTTCTAGGATATATTACACTGGTAATGCTAGCAAATTATATTTAGTGGGCTATAACGATTGGCTGAAAAATAGAAAAACATTAATTTTGAACAGCTATATAAGTCAGCTTCATCAATATATAATCCCATAGGCCAAAAACTCTATAGAATTAAATTCCCAATACAGGCATTTATAGAAAAGAGCATCAAAACAAACTCACACATCAACCCTGGCCCTTCTCCTGACCCCAGCCTAAACTGTGCACCAATCTCAGACTTGATCTCAGCCTCACTGCCACAAATGAGTTTCTAATGTTTAAGAAAAAGGAAAAGAACTAGGTTAACAGGATCTTCTCTTTTGCCCCCTTTTCAGTTACTGCCATTAAGCTTTTGGTCAAAGAGATCCTTAATCCTCAATTTTACATGACCGTTTTCACTTTACAGCTATTCAATTATTTTACATTCAAATGCACATTTATAGCGCTTGAACCTATTTTTTTTTCATGTTAGTCACCATATTACCAGCAGAATTAAGAATAAACTCATTTGTACTGTTTCCCCCCATGTAGAACTTTGATAAGTACAAATTATTTAACCTAAAAGCCAACTTTTGGGCTGGTGTCTTTTAGGCGAAGTTTTTACATAAGATGTTAAATGTTAACCGCCCCCCAAAACGTTTTTAACAACAAGCTTTCACACAGTCATCAAACTCAGTTAAATTCCAGAACTTTACTTAAAAAACAAAAACAAAAACAACTTTCACAGTGCCTAGTCACATTTTGACTAAAATCCCCATTCAAAGCCCCAAATTTTTAGTTTTTTAATTTACCTTCTCCAGGCTGCTGCCTTCACCAAACACAGAATCCCACAAGTCTCAATTAACTACGGCCTCCCCAGCTGTTTATCCAATACACATGATTCTCAAGGAAAGATAAATAATTCACAAGTGACTAATTCAATTGGTAAGAATTCTTTTCTTCTTTTAAAAATTTACCTCGACTTCAAAAATCTCTTTTCAGAATAGTATAAATCCTTTGAGGAAACAGTTGTCACCTATGTGCACTCATAAGATGAGTGGCTTAAAGAGGCATTTTTCTGACAGTCTAAGTTCCCCAAATACGAGTCATAAGGTCTTTCATGGATGGTAAATTTCACACACACACACACACACACACACACACACACACACACACACACACACACACACACACACGCCCCGGAAAGAAAGGAAAGAAACATACCTGGTCATTTTCTAAACAGGTTTGATAGGTTTGGTTCCCTTGTAAGAGCAGAGTATTTACTTACAATCTTTTAAAGCAGAAGTGGCAGCCAGAGCACTGGGTAAATAAAAACTTCAGAGAGGTTTAAAAACCCTGCATCTTAACTCACTTCCCCCTGATTCAAGGGGACGGCACTGCAAACCCCAGGGCAAATGAGATTATGTAACAGGTTTTTCCTCTCCACTTTATTCATCACAGGCTGGTTGGAGGTGTGCTTTCTCCAAACGATTCGAGGCACCCAGGACTTGATTTAGGATCTCTGCAGCTGACGTTTGATACACTTCCTTAGGATTTTGCAGGATCCATTCATTTTAAGATCTACTTGTATTTTCTCGAGTTAATTACCGGGTTGCTGCTGTTGTCGTTTTAAGGAAATAAACCCAGCAGCAACCTGAAAACTTCAGTTTTGCACCAATATCTTCCTCCCCTGTGTTTCATTCCGTGAAGCTACACATGATAACACAGACCTTCGGTCGTCTCCCTGGGCTTTTCCCTTTCTCACGTTTTACGACTGGTGTAAATAAAGAAGTCACTGGCGCACCGGGCCGGGCCCCCAACACCGGGCCTCAGGGGTCCCAGGAGGAAAAGCGAGTTGACTGAAGAAAGCAACCCCGTCACCACCCCGGTGGCCGCGCGGCTTACGCCAAAGGCGAGCTGGAGATAATGGGAACCGTCAGGCCGGGGCCCCACTTGGCAGGCGTGTTGTGTAACAGTCGCGCCTGGAAGTGAGCAGCTTCGCCCGCGAAGGGACCGCGTCGGCGGCGGCTCCTGGCGGCGGGACCCGGCCGCCCGGCCCGAGGCCCCCGCCCCCCGCCCCCCGCGCAGGCCCCCCCGCCGGGCGCCCCCCCCGCCCCCGCTTCCCACGCGCGCGCCGCTCCGGCCCGCGGTCGCCCCCCACCCCGCCCTGGACCCCGGGCCCGGCCGCCGGGAGGGCAGCGCCGGCGGGGCGCGCGGACAAGCGTCCACGCTACCGGCGCGGCGGGAGCCCGGCCCTGCGCCCTCCCACCTCGCCGTCCGCGCGGCCACTTACTTTTGGGGCCGCCGACCTCCCGGCTCCCTCGGGAGGGGGGAACGAAAGTCGTCACGGCGTCTCCCCGCGGGGCCCCCTCGCCTCCCGGACCCGCGAGGCGCCGCGACGGAGCCGGGAGGGCGGCTGCGCTCCCGCTCGCGTCCGTCCCGTCGCGCTCTCCTCCTCCTCTTCTTTTCGCTATATTATCTTCTCCTGCTCGGAGGGGCGGGGGGGGCGGGAGGCTCGGGACGCGCGGAGCCGTTTGCAACTTTTCTTCTCTCTTTCTCTCTAACCCCCCACCCCCGATCAGCCTTGAAAAAACACTGTCGAAAGAGGCGAGGAACCTGGGAGGTGGAGGTGGCGGCGGGGACGCGGAGGGGGTTGGGAGAGGTGATGGTGGTCGTTTGAAAACTGCTCAGAGCCCCCCAAACAGGGATACCCAGAAGGAGGGGGAAAGGCGGGGGGTTGGGGGGGGTGGGGGGTTGGGGGGAAAGAGAAAGAGTCGCTGGTCAGGAAACTTCAAGCGCGGATGAGGTCATTGGTTTAAAAATAAAGAGATGGCGTCACTTGAAACCAATCCCAGTGAATGAACTCAGCGGAGCCCCGGGGAAAGGAGGAGACAGGCGAGGGCAGGGCGGTGGGCGCCGGGCGGGGCCGTGCGCCCGCCCGAGCCCGGAGCGCGGCTCGGCGCTTGGTAGCGGCCGCTCGGGGAGGGGTCGGGTCCCGTTCCGTTCCGGGGTCTGGCCGCTCCGGGACAGGTTCCGCGGGCGCCGTTGGGAGGAGCCGGGCGGCCCGGGGAGGCGGCCCCGCGGCCTCCTCCTTCTGCGCCCGCGCGCCCGCCGGCCGCCCCCCGGCCGCCCCCCGGGCCCCTGATCTCCCCGACCCCCGACCCCCGGGGCCGGGGCTCGGCCGCGCGCCTTCAGCGCTGCGCCCCAACAGGTATTTCAGGGTGTCCCCCCCCCCCCCGCCCCTCGCCGCCCCAGCGAGGCGCAGAGCCTTTTCCGCCTCCTTGGGCTGTTTCCAGCTGCCTCCCCAGCGTGAAGAAACGCCAACAATGATTTGAGAGCATTACAACCGCTCTTTAAAAAGTGACGAATCTAAAACGCAGGGCGCTGCCGTCTCTTAGGAAAGAGAAGCTACAGGTACTTTAAGAAAGAAATCACACTCAGGTGGTCAAGCGCTCAGCTCCCTCTGTGTGTTTGTCGTTGAAAGCCCTCACCTGAATGCTCCTAACATTCATTACTTCACTGTGCTTATATTTACTTATTATTTCTATTTACATTTGTAAATGTAACGAGCGCGAGCAGGCTAAAATGCCCTTCACAGGTATGTTCTGTATCGGGCAGCACAGACCAGAGGTTCACCGCCCCTTGCGAAGTGCAAGAGCAAGACCCCGTTGATTTAACTTAACACACTTCGTGCATTTTTTATTTGGATTAATTAAAATAGCTTTGTTTTGAAACTACATTACACACTTTGGGAAACTAGAGACCTGAGGTGGCGACAAACCGGGGCTTGGAATCACTGAACAGGACAATCGGAGCTTTATTCTAGTGTGCTTTGAGCATTTGAGCATGAAGCTGCTTCTAACTGAGAAGTACTCACGTGGATATCACATAACAAAGATGTGATTAATGACGGAAAAGCACACTGCGAGCGGACTGCCCCATGAGCCAGAATTTGTGTGTAGGAATAGTAGCTCCTAAAATATTCCATTTACAATGTACTGGATTTGGGACATTGGTCCCTAAAGGCCAATCTTTGTTGGGGAATGTCCGTTTGGACACTGCCTGGGGCTTTTTGTTGTTGTCCTGTTTTTGTTTTTGATTCGTAAAAGAACTGAGAAGCAGGTTTGGGGTTCATCTAACGAAAGATGAAACATCTCCATACTCCTTTTCTGCCTTTAAATCCTGCAGCTTAAGTGCACTCGTTCTTATAATCATTTAAGGTTAGTATTAGGGTAAGCCTCTAGGAACTTCCGGCCCATCTTTTACAGGAGGAAAAGGAGCCCATCTGGAGAGGGGGAGAGCGCTGAGCACTCGAGGCAGTAAAAGACGCCTGAAGGCCATGGATGCAGAGCCGACTTTCTGCCTCTGCCTTTGACCTCTTTAAGACTTCTGCAGGGGGGAAGCAATCTCTCCCGCGGCGCCCTGCCCTCTGGTGGCCGGGGGATGTTACTGCAGCTCCAATGGGATTACTGCCTATGCTCTTAAAGAAAACCTCTAGAAATCGACTGCCCATATAGACCTGCTGTTTCTAGAACGGTTTCAAAGGGGTAGTTGGAGAGGATCTGCATCTCCAGTCTGACTAGCTGGAGGAGTTGGGATTTGGGGGAAGGAAGGAAAAGAGAGAGAATCCTTGTCCTGGAGGTGGAGAGCCTGGATCTTGAAGACTTCTTCTTTAGATGCTGCAGCTCCAGGCGCCTTATTCTGACACGTCTTGAAACCTCTCTCGACTTTCTTCATTTATACAATTAAATTGGAGCGCCTTCCATGTATGTGGTGCTATGATAGCTATTATGGGAATCTCCCAGTGCATATCATCTAACTAGGGAACGAGACATGCATGGATTAAAACTAATGAAAAACTAAATTAATGATTGAGTGGCATACGATATTGGTTAAAAGAGTCCAGCAGAGAAAAGGAGCGATGTCAGCTGGGGTTTGATAGTTAAGATCTAGTTTGGGGGAAGAGGGTTCAGCGGAGGGACGATTCTAGAGGGGAAATGGCAGGAGTGAAGACATGGAGATGGAATGCATAAGGGGTATTCAGGTGAGGGATGAGTAGACCCTTCTAACAGTAGTAGAGATTGGGGTGAAACAATCAAGAATTAGGCTGAATTTGAGATTTAGAGGCACACTGCAGAGGTACATGAATGGTAGGATACATAGCCTGTTAGTAGTCCAGCAAATAAATATTGAACAAGTTTGTGTCACTAAAGAGTACATTCCTCCTTGTTCTACTAAAAGAGCTTCTGTATATGCCAACAACAAACAGGTAAGAACAAATGTAAAACAGTATCATTTATTGATACAGTTGCTCCAAAGAATATGAAATATTTAGGTATAAATCTAACAAATCATGTACAGGATCTGTATGCTGAAAATTATAAAATGCTGATTAAAAAAAATTAAAGAAGACCTAAATAATGGGCTTGGAAGCCCCAATATAGTAAATATATCAGTTCTTCCCAAATCGATTTATAGATTTAACACAATTCCTATCAGTAATCCCAGCAAGGTTTTTTTGGTAGGCATAGGCCAGCTTAACCTAAAACTGCTTCCAGTATGTTTAAAGGATTGAGTGAGTGCTAGGTTCCCCAAAAGCAGACAAACGGCTCATGTATTTAGGGCACCAGCAAAGCAGGGGCTCCAAGGTCTTACAATCAGACCATCTGGAAAGAAGCTAGTTTTGTTTCAGTACACGCAAGTGTATGGTTTAGTACTGTTTCTGGTTAGAGTTTAATATGAGGGAGGCGCACCAAATTTTTTGGCCAGAATTAAAGATGGAAGAGGAGCACCATCATCTTTAGTGCTGAGACCCCCTTAAGGTTTTTGTTTGTTTGTTTTTTAATGTATTTTTTTTTTTTTTTTTTTTTTTTATGGCTGCGTTGGGTCTTTGTTGCTGTGCGCGGGCTTTCTCTAGTTGCGGCGAGCAGGGGCTGCTCTTCGTTGCAGTGCATGGGCTTCTCATTGCAGTGGCTTCTCTTGTTGTGGAGCATGGGTTCTAGGCACAAGGGCTTCAGTAGTTGTGGTTCACGGGCTCAGTAGTTGTGGCTCGCGGCTCTAGAGCGCAGGCTCAGTAGTTGTGGCGTACAGGCTTAGTTCCTCTGCGGCATGTGGGATCTTACCTGACCAGGGCTCGAACCCGTGTCCCCTGCGTTGACAGGCGAATTCCCAACCACTGCGCCACCAGGGAAGCTAAGACCCCCTTAAGGTTTTAATCTGTCCTGGCTCTGGGACTGCGGTTATAACTGAGAGGCAAGGCCCCTTCCCTCATGGAACTAACATTCTCGTGGGGAGAGAAGACAAAAACAGCCAGGGCTGTAACAAGATCAGTTTTACTGGAGAAAACTGGGTGTTGTGATAGCGCATGGTTGAGGGTGGGGTGAAGGTGGTTGGCGGAGACATTCCTGAGGAGGGGGCGCTTGAACTGAAGCCTGAATGCAAGGCGGGATGCGGTCTGGGCAGGGGCAGCAGGTCACTCCGAGACTGTTCAGCAGAAACAGAGTGACTTGTCGGGAGGGAGTTGGTATGTTCCCAGGGCAAAAGGGAGGCCAGTGGAGCTCAAAAGTATAAAGCGATGGCGAGCAGGAGCCAGACCACACAGGACTTTATAATGCACGGTAAGGCATTTGCATTCTACTCTGCAAGATTTAAGCAGGTTAGCACATGACCTGATTTATGAAGAAGATATTTACAAGTAAGCATAAGAGTTTAGTTTTGAAAAGGGAGTTTTGATAATATTCTGTAAATATTTAATTTAGCAGCTCCCTCTTCCAATGGGAAGTAAGCATTTCTGATAATTTCGTTTTATCTCCAGGGATCCCATTAATGTTCCCAAATCAAATATTCTTAGCCTAGGGTTCATGGCTTCCAGGGAGTACGTGGACGGGCTTCAGACGGTCTAGGAGCCCCCTAAAATTTTGTACGTATATGCTTATGTGTGTTTTCCTGTGAGTGGGTCCCTAGCTTTCAACAGGTTTTCAAAGCATTTTCAATACACACACAAAACGGATAAGACCTGCTTTACCTTTAAGTCTTGGCTGTTTTTTGGATGGTAGTTGCTGCTACTGTCCTAGGGCTCATGGCCCCATACAAACGAATCACAGCTCTGGAAGGAAGCAAGTTCTGCCTCAAAGAGGTGAGACACTATGTTGGAGGAGAGCACTCTTCTGGCAGAGTAGGAGGCAATATGCTAAGAGTTTGCCTCTGAAGGAAGTTCCTGGAAGAAAATCTTACCTCTGTGATGTGAGAACAAGAAGACACCTAAGACATTACCTGATACCATCCCACTCACTTTACATAAAAGGGAGCGCAGGTCCAGAGAGGTTAAGTGGCTTGCCCAAGAATGCACAGCTAGTTAGGGACTCAACTGGGATTAGAAGCAGTTCTCCCATCTTTCAGTACAGTGCTCCGTGCTCCTCACTGGAAGGTTTATGAAGAACCTGGACCAAGTATGGTGCTTAAAAGTCTAATGGGAATGAAGTGTTCAATTCCATTCAATTAAATTAAACAAATACATGCTCATTTGTAGGGAAACGGAAGGAAGGAGGGAGGTGAAGGCATTCGAAAACATACAATCCCCTCTCTGAAAGAGATGAAAAGCCTCAATGTCAAATTAAGATGTACAACCAAGAAAGAATAAATGGCAACAACACTGTTATCAGTGTATCTCTGATCTTTGTGTGGCAAATATATAAACAGACACAATAAGTTACAAAAACTAGATGACTTTTCATTTATCAATTAGGCAAAGATTTTTAAAACGGGTATGGGACTTCCCTGGTGGCGCAGTGGTTAAGAATCCTCCTGCTAATGCAGGGGACACAGGTTCGAGCCCTGGCTCAGGAAGATCCCACACGCTGAGGAGCAACTAAGCCCGTGTGCCACACTACTGAGCCTGCGCTCTAGAGCTCGCGAGCCACAACTCCTGAGCCCGTGAGCCACAACTACGGAGCCTGTGCACCTAGAGCCCATGCTCTGCAACAGAAGAAACCACCGCAATGAGAAGCCCACGCACCGCAACGAAGAGTAGCCCCCGCTCGCTGCAACTAGAGAAAGCCCGCGCGAAGCAACGAAGACCCAACGCAGCCGTAAATAAATAAATAAATAATTTACTCTTTAAACAAACAAACAAAAAACCAGGTAACCCCAGGATTGAGTCAGGAGTGTGGAGACACAGGTAAGCAGAAAGAAAGGCAGTGGACATGGCTGTTACAGAATGTGAAGAAAAAAGCGTTTCAAGCAGGGAAAGAGTGTGTTTCCAGTGTACTAATACTCAGAGAAGATAAGGTCTAAAAAGTCTTCCTTGATTTAGCAATTAAGTGACCGTGAAGAGGGTGGTTTCACCAAAGACAGTCTTGCAAGATTGCAGTGAGTTCACCAGGGAATGAGAAACAGTGGACTAGAAACTATTTTTTCAAGGAGATTGCGTGTTAAGGGGAGAAAAAAAGATCCTGCCCAGCTTCAGGCAAATGTAGGACATTTCAATCCTACAGAGATCCTAATGACCTGATAACTAGACTATTTGGTTGTCTTATTTTAATCAAACAATTCATAACAAACAGGTATTCGGGAAGCGCCCTGAGAAATGAGAATCTCTCAGTTGCAATCTCAGGAGAGTTGCGGATGGACTTTTGCTATCTACAGCCCAAACTTGATTTTCAATGTTATGTAGAACACACATTTGGGGGTTTTGTCAAGGTTGCTTTGACAAGTCTTTTAATAACTGTGAAATAAAATATTAAGAATAAAAGAATGCTCATTCCTAACATCAGATGTATTTATCTTTCAAAAGGCTGAAAAGTTCTTTTATAAATGATGGTGGTCGTAGGAGGGGAAAGTAAATCAAGGCTAAAAACTATTTGTGAATTTCGCTTCTATTCATCTGACTCTAAAGGAAAATAATTGGCGTGAATGCAGTAATGTCCTTTTTTTCCTCTGATATAAAGAATATGAAAAAGTGGTGTCTGTTTTTGAAGACCAGTGATCTTTAAATGGTTTTCTGAGTAAGTGTAGCTCTCAAAGTGCTCAGTGGTTTTCTGGACTAAAAATGACAATGTTCAATAATAATTCGTGTTTATAAATGTAAACATTACCTTTAGGAACAGTCTTAAACTAGTAACAGAACCTCTTATTCAACGTTGGTTAAACAGCAAGATAGTATATTCTGACCAAACAGCAAAATACTATTTTGATTAAAAAGTACTTTTTAAAATTTGTGTAAAGTCAGTGTTTTAATGTATTGAAGAAAAATATCTAGTTCTCTTTAGATCACTGAGTTTTTAGGACTATCTCAAGCCACTACTATATGGGAATCAGCCGCATAGCACAGGGAGATCAGCTCAGTGCTCTGTGACCACCTAGAGGGGTGGGATAGTGAGGGTGGGAAGGAGATGCAAGAGTGAGGAGATATGGGGATATATGTATATGTATAGCTGATTCACTTTGTTATAAAGCAGAAACTAAGACACCATTGTAAAGCAATTATACTCCAATAAAGATATTTTAAAAAAAAACACTACTATAAAGAAACTAGAAATTAAATGGAATTTGAAAATAAACTAATATCATCATGTTAAATCCAACACAGAAACAGCTCTTTTGTACAAGGTATATACTGGGTTTTTAACTCTCATAACAACCAGAAGAGTTAGGTATTATTATTTTCTTTTCTATTTTACAGTGGAGGAAATTGAGGCTGAGAAAGTTTAAGGAGTTGGCTCAGAGACACAGAACTAGGAAATCGCAAGTTAGAACTCAACCCAAGTTTTCTTACAGGAGGTTTCGTGGAGAAGATCAAGAAAATACAAAATATAAGTAGTTCAAAATAGTACTACAAGCAATGCCACTCTCTTAGAATGCACTTTTATGATTATGGGTCAAACTTAGATAAATAATGAAGTTGGAAAAAAGCTACAGAAGTTGGAAAAAATGAGGGCTGTCTGAGCTGGGGCAGAGCAGCCAGCTCCAGATTCCAGCTCTGCCGCATACTGGCTATGTAACTGGTGGGAAACTTAGTTTCCTCATCTTCAATATGAAGGTTGTTAACACCAACCGTCCAGAGCTGTTGTGGGTTTCAAATGACTACCAAGGAAAGCATCAAATAGAATGCATAATTCCACACGGGAAATACTCACTACATACTGATTCCTTCCTTTTTAGGAAGGGCTGAATGTAGAACAGACTCAGATAGTGAACAATAGATTGAATTGGGATATTAAAAAAGAAGGGGAAGCTCATTCCAGGAAGAGAAAACACACAGTTGGAGACACAGCAGGGAAAAGGTGTTTAAAATAGTTTAACTGAAGCAGAACATTTGTATTCAACAGTTTATAATAAGCCTGGAAAGCGTTTTGGGGCCAGATTACACAGGGCCTCAGCCAAAAAAACTAGCTTCTCTGTTATAAGTAGCAGGGAATGATCGATAATTTGGTTCCTTTTTAAAAATTATGCTTTATTGGTCTTATTTTCTATCATAAAGCAATACATGTCCATTGCTAAAAGTCTGTGAATTACAGAAACATGTAAAGTGTGAAGAAGAAAATTCAAATCACCTTATTCAATGGTTACCCTTGGGAGAGAGATAAAAGTTTTTTATTGCTATATCCTTTGATAGTATTTTGACCCAGTTTTTCTTTTACCATGTACATTTTTTGTCTTACCACTAGTAATGAAGTTTATAAATATATGGAAGCACTAAGCAGATTTACATAACCTTTTTTAATGCAAAGATTTGCCTCTAAAAAGTGGAATTGCATATTTGGAACGGTCAGACGACCAATGAGAGCTCCCCAATGCTGGAACAAATGAAGTTTGACCTACAAACTTACAGGGTATAATGTTTGCTTATCTTTATTATGTATCTGGCCCTATAATTTCAACCTATAGTTGTAACAGTTTTTCCTTTTAATTTTAATACAATGAAGTTATTTAATTTTTCAAAAAAATATTGCCACCATCACACTGTCCAAGGATAACCTTTGGGGACATTTGGACGTATCTTCTCTAGTTTAAAGGTTTGAACTCAGAAAAAGATGGGATAAAAGTGGGATTTTAGGTGGCTTAGTCTGACCAAAGCATATTAGAAAGATCTGAGGAAGGGGAATCATAGAACAAGAGAGACCGTATTGGGCTCTCGTGATAACTGAGGCATAAGTCAAAAAGAGCCAAGGTTGATACAGTGGCAACGGACATGGAAACAAGTGCAAGAAATAGTGCAGAGGGAGGACTGAGAGAACCTGGTGATTCATGCGCTCTGGAGGGCGGAGGAGATGAGTAATTAAAGATGATGCTAAAGTGTCACCTTCGGCAACTTACATAAGCTTAAATTTCCTCAGCTATAAAATAGGGTTAATAATCGTACCTTCCTCATAGGGTTGTTGGGAGGATTCAATGGATGACGTCTAAAACACATAGCACAATAACTGGAATGTATTCCCAGTAAGGGTTCGCTGTTACTGTTCTTATAGCTGCTGAATCTAGATGACAGGGTTAATGATGAAATTCTCAAAAGAAATACGAAAGTCAGGGTGGAGGTCAGATTGAGGTGAGGGAGGTGGGGCTGAGCTATAATTTAGACATGTGAAATTTAGGTTTATGGTGGACAGGGAATTAAAAATATTCAGCAAGTAGCCACCACTGGCCAGTGATGTTCTTGACAACAGGTACATTCTAGGAAGACTCCACATTCGTAAGAAGCAGACATATGGAGAGTGGATACCCACTGCAAAGTATTAGCTGCACCTCTCCCCACAACCTCCACTTATTAGAGAAATTACCTTAACTAATGAGCAACCTCTGTAAGTACTGACTTCCTAGTTGGATGGCTCTCCGGGCAAGACAGATATCAAAGTAGTGAAGTACCTAGAGTTTGGGACCACATCTGTGAATCTCAACTCTACTACTTACTATTATCTGATTTTAGAAAAATTAACTCTAGGGAATTCCCTGGAGGTCCAGGTGTTAGGACTCTGCGCTTTCACTGCTGAGGGCCCGGGTTTGATCCCTGGTCGGGGAACTAAGAGCCCACAAGCCATGCGTCGCGGCCAAGAAAACAAAACAAGAAAGAAAGAAAGAAAAATTAACTCTCTAAGCTTCAGCTTCCTTGTTTACAAAAATGGAATAATAAAAATTTCCACCTCATAGAACCGGTGGGAGGATTAAATGGAAATATTAAAATGAAACTCTTTATAAATTATGTGACATCAATACCAAGTATGGCTCTCGGTCTCCCGCTGTGTCTCAGTCCCTTTGGGAATTTTGTTGCCCGTGATTGTGTGAAACCCCAGAATTCCAGGCAGCACCTTTGGGGCGAGACGGTGTGTCAGCCTTTGTTTGGAGAGACTCTGTTAGTTTTCTATTGCTGCCGTAAACAAATTACCACAAACAGTATCTGAAAACAACACAAATGTATTATCTTATAGTTCCAGAATTCTAAAATGGGGGGGTCACTGGGCTAGAGTCAAGGTGTCAGCCGGGCTGTGTTCTCCTCTGGAGGCTCTAGGGGAAAATGCATTTCCTTGTCCTTTCCAGCTTCTTGAGGTGCCTGCATTCCTTGACGCGTGGTCCCTTCTTCCATCTTCAAAATCAGCAACAGTGGGTTGAGTTCTTCTCACATCATCAACCCGCTCCCTGGTTCTACTCTGCCCAGCCTTCCCCTATTAAGGATCTTTGTGATTACATTGAGCCCACCTGGATAACCCAGAATTCTCCCCTTTTGTTAAATCTGCTAATTTGCAACTGTAATCCTCCCTTGCAGTGTAGCCTAACATTCACAGGTTCTGAGCATTAGGACAAGGACGTTGAAGGACCATTATTCTGCCTACCACACCTTCCACAAAGGAAACTTCAGGGAGGTTTGCCCCTGCTTCGTCCCTCTGCCTTGCAGGACCTAAATGATTCACCAAATAATGAGCTGTCAACCACAATTGGAGGCTGATAAATAGTCACAATTAGGAGGTGTTTCACACTAAGATTTTTCTTCTAGACTAATCCTGGTTCTGCTCCATACTGAAAGATATGTTTGCAGCCAAACACAATGAATATTAGCTAACTAAACATTTTCAAAGAAATAATGATCGCAGTGAATCTTCTCCAGCATGAGAAAGAAAGGTTTATCATTAACCCTTAAATTTTACAAAAGATACAAATGTCCGTTTCATTTCTGAGACTAAGCCACCCCACAAGTCCCCCATGATCATTACCAATACATTTTTTATTTTTTAAAAAAACTTTAACAGCAGTGTTTTCATTTTAGCTCCAATTGATGATGAATGGATAGCAGAGTATGTCTTAAGAAAGACAGGTGAAAAATATCAGGTTGCAAAGCAAAGCATGTACATATATCAGAGACTGGAATTTTTTGTTTAAAGGGGTAAAAGGCCATCAGTACTATTTTAGGAGTACCAGGAGTTCAAACACTGTAGTTGGAAATGGCTAAAACCTCAACACCTTTGAATTTCACTCTGAAATTCAGTATTCCTGTCTTTTATCTCTGAGGCATATAAATCAGCTCAAAATAAATTGGTCCAAATCACCAGTGAAAGTAATTTTTATTTATTTATTTGTAAATATATGATTTTTTGCCTTAAACTGTCCATTTTTGAAAATTAATTAATTTATTTTTGGCTGTGTCAGGTCTTCGTTGCTGCGCGCAGGTTTTCTCTCGTTGCGGTAACCGGGGGCAGCTCTTCGTTGAGGTGCGTGGCCTTCTCATTGTGGTGGCTTCTCTTGTTGTGGAGCACAGGCTCTAGGTAAGCGAGCTTCAGTAGTTACGGTGCACGGGCTCAGTAGTTACGGTGCACCGGCTCAGGAGTTGTGGCTCGCGGGCTCTAGAGCGCAGGCTCAGTAGTTGTGGTGCACAGACTTAGTTGCTCCGCGGCATGTGGGATCTTCCCGGACCAGGGCTCGAACCCGTGTTCCCTGCATTGGCAGGCGGATTCTTAACCACTGCACCACTGGGGAAGTCCTCTCCAGTGAAAGTAATTTTTAAAAATTTTAATGGTTGATCTTAATTTTCTAGTAAGAGGCTAGCCTTGGTATGTAACTGAAAGAATATTTAGCTTGACTAACAGGAGAGGCCAGCACTAAAGTGTTCGATGACTTTGGGCAGGACACTCCAGAGAAGGAAAGGCGAGACAGCCCACATGTATTGAGCATCTCTATTGCCAAGCACTGTATTTACACACATTATTTCACTTAATTCTCACACCGACCCCCATAGGTAGGCACTATTATCCCCACTTTAAAGATGAGGAAATTGAGCCTCCAAGACGTGAAGAGACTCTCCCACAATCACACAGCAGAAGAGGGACAGCACTGGGATTCAAGTCCAGTTCTACCCGACTCCAAAGCTTATACATCCTGTCTCCACCACCCTCAACTGCTCTTCTCTGAGCCCCAAGTTTCCTCATCCACAAAATCAAGGAACTGAGTCAGCCAGTCTCTGATGCCCCTCATAGCTCTCACTGTATGGCCTTCATGGTTGGGAGGGGAAAGCGGAATCGGGAAGGGGTCTCAGGCACTGGGTAAAACATCTTTCTCTCCTAGGTGGGAAAGCACGGGAAATGTGTGTCCTGCCTGTACTGTCATGACTCCCTGACCTGAGAAAGGAGGCTGCTGGTACTGACAACGACACCAGCGACGATGGGGCTCCAACACCCACCACTTTAAGAAGAAACAGGCCTTCTAATTCTCCTCTGTGGAGCCACTTTCTATGAGTTTGAATTTCCAAAAACAAATTCATCAACACTTATTGTTGAGAATCTTATTGTGCCCAGCACTGAGTTAAATCGTATTGAGAGGCTCCACACGGGCCGGCAAAGAAGTATAAGAGATAGTCTGTATTCTCAGGGAACTCGCAACTAACACACAAAGCAGTTTCTAGAAGAGAGCATACAACCAGGACTGAACTGTGTAGTCTAGACGGTATGGACTACAGGATCCAGAGGCGGAGAGATCAATGCGGCTGCTGTACTCTGAGAAGGCTTCGTGAGAACTGATGTAAAGACAGTGTTCTTAACCTTGCCTTCTAGACTTGGTCTTTCCTGGCCTTCTCTGTCATTGTGAAATCCTGGTAGGAACCTTTCACATAGTTCAAAGATTCTCAGTTTTGGAGGCCGCAGTGATGTCCTTCATATCACGTCATCTGAATGCCACTTCACCCTTATTGGCACACAGGGGAGGAGTAAAACCCCAATGGTATGCAAACACCGTCATGGATACTTGCTCCAAGCCATGGGAGGTTTCATGCAAAACCGGTTTCTCAATAGGGCAAATGTTGTGCAAAGATGTAAGAGGCTTGAGAAACTGGGTAAAGGCAAAACCTGTCATAGCAAGAACCAGATTCAAATAGGGACACTTTGCTGTCTGTGTCAGCCATGGTCTGCCTCACCTGGGCTTAAGCATTTCTCCAAACCTTTGGCCCAGAGGCCATAGGTCCTTGGCCCACCTACTAGGAGACCCTT
Source organism: Balaenoptera borealis (assembly GCF_965194805.1). Classification (NCBI taxonomy): domain Eukaryota; kingdom Metazoa; phylum Chordata; class Mammalia; order Artiodactyla; family Balaenopteridae; genus Balaenoptera; species Balaenoptera borealis. Next base: position 10,790,460 of record NC_138870.1, read on the forward strand.
ACCCCCCCCCATCTCCTCACCCTCACGTGCCACTCTGTTGATAAGAGACTCTAGGTCTGAAAAGCTGTTTCAGAATTCCAGACCCTTCCTCACCCTCAGACACCCTCTGTCCCTTTCTCCAAATTTCACCCTCAATACAATCTGGGAATGCAAACTATCCCAAGAGATAGTCTGAATTGATAAGGTCATCTAGTAGTTTAAATATCCACTACATTTACTGTGTATTCTGAAACAATGCTAGACTGAGGAATATTTTCCAAACTACTTGAAGACATAAAACAAATACACAGGAGACAGCATCTAAGTGTACCAGATGCTAAATTAAAGGTAACTGGCTCGGAGAAGTGAGAAATCAATACGTACCGAAGTGATGAGGGAAGGTTTCATGAAGGCAGGGTGTAGGACGGACCTTAGAGAGTGGGAAGACTTTAGGGCTTCCCTGGTGGCACAGGTGTTAAGAATCCACCTGCCAATGCAGGGGACACGGGTTTGAGCCCTGGTCCGGGAAGATCCCACATGCCGCGGAGCAGCGAAGCCCGTGAACCACAGGTACTCAGCCTGTGTGCTAGAGCCCATGAGCCATAACTACTGAGCCCGTGTGCCACAACTACTGAAGCCCGTGCACCTAGAGCCCGTGCTCCGCAACAAGAGAAGCCACCACAATGAGAAGCCCGCACACCGCAACGAAGAGTAGCCCCCGCTCGCCGCAACTAGAGAATGGCCACATGCAGCAACGAAGACCCAACACAGCCAAAAAGAAAGAAATTAAAAAAAAAAAAAAAAAAGGAGTGGGAATACTTTGGATAGGCAGGGAAAATAAATTATGACAATCTAGAAAAAAGACGTGCCGTAACCAAAGGCAAGAAAAGTGGGAAATATATTCATGAAAAGCCAAGGTAGTCAGCCTGTCTGGAGAAAGAGTGGCACAAGAATGTGCATAGCAAGAATTTGCGGGAAATGAGATCATACGGATAAAATGAATTCATCAACAAACCTAGTAAACATTTATTAAGTGCTGATCAGGTGTCAAGCACTGTGCTAGGTCTCTTGCACATAATAATAGCTTATGCCCAGTAGAGCCTACATTGTGCCAGGCTCTGTGTTAAGCACTTTACATGCATTATCTCATTGAATCGTCACTACAGACCTATGAGGTATGTACTGGTTGTATCTGCATTTTACAGATGCAAGAGATGAGGCCCAGGGAGGTGAAGGAACTTGCTCCAGGTCACACAGCTGCCAGGTGAGAAAGCCTGGATTTGAACCAAGGCAGTCAGCTCAAATGTGGTTTCTGAACACAAAGCTAACCTGCCTCCACACACCTCATTAAATCCTGGCGAAATTCCCTATGACGCTTTGCAAATGGGGATCCAAGGCTCCAAGAGTCAGCGAGTTCCTCCAGGTGGTTCTGCTGAGGCCAGAGCTGGGATTTGAAAGCAGGTCAACTAATCGCAAATCCATTAAACTTTCCATTACAATATAACTGCCTGGCAGAGGAATTGTCTAGACTGGGATCAAATTAGGGGAAATTTAACAGCCGGATATGGGCAAGAAGCCTATAGATAGGGATAGGGAAGAGCTTCAAGTTTCGAACAGGCATGACTTAATGAATGAAGATAGGTCTGGCATCAGCCTGGCACAGGGAATCGAATCAGAAAAGAGTGGACGTGAGCGGTAGATGACATTAGAGGTGGTAATGACCTAGAAATGGGCACAGGCCGGGGGTGGGGGAGCAGGGGAGGAAAGGAAGAATAGAAACGATCAATATTTGGAAGAAAATCTGATTGTTCTTAGGGCTGAGAGCAAAGAAAGGAGATTAGATCAAAGAGGACTTTTCTTCTTGTCTAAATGACTCAGCCTATTGACAAGGGCTGAGAGGTTACAGGAACGGCTGGTTTGTGGCAAAAAAAAAAATGAAGGTTGTTTTGGGACCTGTCACAATCTGCTTGGAAGGACAATGAGCGGCCCATGCCAGAGGAAATGATGAGTAGGCAGCCAGGGACGTGGGACTGGAGCTCAGGTAGAGAGCAGAAGCTGAGCATCACATCTGACACAGAAGCAATGCAGGACCCCTGAAGGGACAGACAAGTCAGATCCCAGGGAGAATAGGTTTTTCATAGCCAGAATAAGCCAGGAGTCTGCAAAGAACAAAAATGCAGCGTAACAAAAGAAAACAGGCCCAAAGGCAAGCCATGGGTCTGGACAAGTTCTTAGGGCCAAGACAGAGATAAATATAAAAGGGACACAGTAGCAAATGAGATCTCACCCATATCGAGGAGAAATGACCACTAGAATAATTTCCCGTCGTGTATGTGGTATTTTGGGGTGTTTTCTTATTGCAGGAGCCAGACCTACCTGAACCGTTAGGACCCTGCAGTCTGACCCCGCCGGCCAACCAAGAACTTTGCTAGCAGAGAGTACACAATCTACCTCAGCACAGGGAGGGAGCTGAAGTCATCAAAATGGGCCTCTCTGCTGAATTATACATTTAAAAGTGGTTACGATGGTAAATGTTAGGTTTCGTATATTGTACCAGAATAAAATAGGAAGGACTCTCTCCTGAAAATATAAATGCCTACAGATCCCACAAAAATATCCAAAAGCCCATCTAATTTAGCATTTCCCAGATTTACCCTTTTTGTCCAAGGTTTTGATTTCCTTGCCCCAGTTAGTAGCTGTGCTGCGTAGGAGAGGAAAGTACCCAAACAGCCAGGGGTGCCCCTGGCTCCCGGGCCCCTTCCCATCGGGGAAGAGAGTGGGCTAGTCAGCTGTGGTCCATTTGTGGGGTTACTCTTCTTCTGGCCTTTCTGCTACCTCTCTCTTTTTCCAGAACATGGTCTAGTGGCCATAGCCCCCCTCTCTGTGGCCTCTTCTGCCCGACAGAATGAAGAAAGTGAGACTTGGACAAACTCAACCACTACCTGGGAGGGACTTACCTGAGGCAGGAACCCGGCAGTCCTAGGATTTCAGTTCTTGCTTATTGCCCTTCAAACACTTCTGTTCTAGGGTCCTTCTAACGGGCTACACGAAGTTCACCTGCAAGCCTATACACAACTCCTTCCCTGCTCAGTATATGACCTGGTCCTCAGTCAGGGGTCCTCCGTGAAACAGGGTCGGCTAAAAGGATTCCTCCACCCTTGAAAGTAGCCAGGTGGGGTTTCTCCTCATTTTACAAGTGAGGAAACAAGGGCCCAGGATTACTGAGTGGCTCGCCCGAAGGCATACACCTGGGTAACTGCAGCACGAGAAGGAGACGCAGGTCTTTTGATCCACTCTCTAAATCTCTTTTAGCTAGACAAAGAGATCCCAGCTGAAATATTTGGAATTCTATTTTTATTAAAGCTTGGCTTTCCCCCTGATTGTTCTCTTTCGCTGTCCTTGTCTCAAAAGATGTTTAAAATGCTGGCAAATGCCAGATGAGGGGGTCCAGAAGAGAATGGCAGCCACAGTGATGAAGGGGGCAAGCTCACTGGTTGCCCACAAAACCATCACAGGCTGCCCATTACACTGGGATCCATGCCCTCCCTCAGCCCAAAGGCAGGAGAGCCTAGTACAGGGCCTGTGTCCTAGGGCTCTCTAGTCCTTTCCGTCATGGTCCCCTGTTGACCTTGATCTCTGCATCCCAAATCCTTGACTACCAATGTCACTAAACAGCCAGCCAGCTTGGGAGGGGCCCTCCAAGGCTATGGCGAGATAGAAGAATGACAGTACAGCTCACCCAGAAACATATTTATCAGGCAAATTTCAGGAAAAACTGGTTGCTCAAGCTTGCCACCTCAAGAGAAGTAGTTTTGTGCAAAGCCTGACCTGGTGCGAAACAGACACAATTTTGCTCCCATGTCACGTGCGCTTCAGGAGGTCTCCGTGGGGGCACATCAGCACACAAAAAGATTTTCCCGCACTGGAGAGAATTTAGGCTATAGAGTTAAGCAAAGAAATGAATTATCTGCTTTCATCAAGCCTATATATCTTGAACGTGGTCATTTCCTGAAAATGCAGGAATTCAAGTTTAGAACTTTAAAGTCATAGAGTCATAGACTCATAAAATCGTAGAGCTGTATGGGACTCGGAAATCATCTCATCCAGGCCCTAAATGTGCAGATGAGGAAACTGAAGTTTCCCATTACTTGGATATTGTACTTCTACTATGCAGAAAAGGGTCACACCCGTTTCTCTACAAGCCAAAAATTGCACTGTTGACTCCAGGGAGCTGGCAGTTCACCTAAAACCCATGGTATTTTTCATATAAAGCACTGTTCAGCTAGATTTTCCTCATCCCAGGTTTACTGTACAAATTTCCTAAAATTTTGTTCAGGCATTTACATTTTCCCTTTCTATTCCATTTTGCTAGTTTTATACCTCCATATTCCATTCTATGATTTGGATTTTGGTTCTGCCTTAAGCTCTGTAAGTGTGTTTGGGAACGGGGAAGGTCACGCGTTAGGACACACTTTGCAGTGTGCTTGCTAGCTCATATTTAACAGCTAAATTGTTCTAAATAAAACTCTACAAAAAGCATTTAATTTGGAATACCTCCACCCAGTTTTTCAGATCCTCGGGGAAGGTAGATAACTTTTCTCCCTTGTTACAAGAAGGAGCTCTAGCATGGGCCTATCCTCCACAGGGCAGAAGAATATTCTCGGAGCTTGTCTCCTGCTGGAAGCTGGTGAGCCTGAAGTAATGTGGTGAAAGGCCACCCTCTAAACCACAGAGTCGGGGAGTCTTCTTTATGTCCATTTTGATGGATCGTCTTATAGTTTATCCTCCATTAGCCATGAAAGCTAGAGGGGTCAAGAAATGTAGGAGAGGGGAGGAAAGAAAGGAAGCCTTTCCTAATCTCTTTTGTACTCAAAAGGCTATCTGCTGTATGCAAAAGGAGAATTAACTTGAGTGAAATTCTTATGATTACTTTATATATAGTAAATAGAAACCTAAGAATCGCCCCTGATTTCTTTCTCTCCTTCATCTCCCATATCTAATAATAAGAATTGCTAGCATTTATCAGGCACTTTTTATGTGCCACGTACTGTGCTTAGTACTTTATAAGCCTGACTGATTTAATCCTCACAAGTATCATGATTTTACAGATGGGAGGACTGACACTTTCAAGAGATTAAACTACTTGCTTGAACTTACATATCTAGGAATGGTGGGGCCAGATTTGCACAGAGGTTATTGTGAGTCCAGAGCCGCAAAGCTTACTCAGTCCAGGTTCTCTGCGAGAGCCGTCAGACCATGCGGTGGGTCTGACCCTTAGGAATCATGGCAGGGAGGGAGGGAAGGAAGGAAGGAAGGAAGGAAGGAAGGAAGGAAGGGAGGGAGGGAGGAAAAAAGGAAGGAAGGAAGGGAGGGAGGAAAAAAGAAGGAAGGAAGGAAGGGAGGAAAGGAAGGAAGGGAGGGAGGGAGGGGGGGAAGGGAGGAAAGGAAGGAAGGAAGGAAGGGAGGAAAGGAAGGAAGGGAGGGAGGGAGGGGGGGAAGGGAGGAAAGGAAGGAAGGAAGGAAGGGAGGAAAGGAAGGAAGGGAGGGGGGGAAGAAAGAAGGAAGGAAGGAAGGAAGGAAGGGGAGAAGGTTGGTGGAGTGGAAGAATCTTAGACTGCAGTGCAGTTCTAAGGAAGTCCAGCAAAGCTGATGGAACATCTTGGAGCTAAAGTTGTCCATCAGAGAAGTGCCACATTTCCCAGGAGTGGGTCTTTCTTAGCAACCAACACCCCCCCACCAACCCTGCCACACACACATTCAGTCATGAAACGGCCTTTGGGAAGCATGACCTCAGTAAGAAGCAGGGATGGATTTCAGAGCAGAGAAGCTGGGGTTATCAGTCAATTGTGACCCATTCTGAGAGGTACCTTTTCATTGCTGCCACATTATACAACCAACTCTTTTAGCAAATCTGCTGATTTTGTCTTCAACAGCTGTCTCTACCTAGAGCCCTAGTTCAAGCCTCTGTCATCGTTCACCTAGACAATTCCAAAAGTACTTTAACTTATTTCTCTTCTTTCAGTCTCAATACCCTTAAAATGATTTCCTGCAACATTAGTGGGATGATCTTTCCAATATGTAAGTCCAGCTATGTCATAATCCAGTATAAGAAGCTAGATGGAGACGACCTTTGTCAAACTTAGAATATAGGTATGATGATCCCATAGCATATAAATAACAAGATTCTCACCAGCTTTCACCAATTAGGGTAAATTCAAAATTGTCTTGTATTCTTTTTGGTAAGGTCATCACTATGATATTTATATATGGGGCTATCCCAGTTACCATATGTCATTCATCTACTTCAAAGCCCTTCAAACACTTATAAGACCCAAGTTTCTCATCATGGGACACCAGGACCCCCAGGACCTGGCTACTCCCTACTTCCCCAACATCACCCCTGCCACCTGTTACATTTAATACTGTGAAAACACTGTACTAAATTATTTGTATCTCTCTCCTGCTATGCTGTATCATCGCATCTCCATGCCTTTGTTTATACTCTTCCCTCTACCTGGAGTGCTGCTTTCTCTTCTCCTCTCCCTTTCGTGTCTCTTTAATCTCATTTTAGATTTGGCTCAGCTGTCACCTCCCTGGGGAGACTTTCCATGACTCATACACAGCCCAACTCAAAGATCATTTAGTCCAATCTCTAGCCCAATGCAGGAAGTCTACCTAAGGCTTCCCGGTAGAAGGTCATCAAAGGAAGAGTCCATGTCTTCACAAGGTAACCACCGGCTCTGAACTTTTCTATGGTCACATAAACCAGTCAAAGCCCCTTATTATTCTGTTTCATGAGAGAGTCTGTCAGCTCCTGTTTCCCCAGGTTTTCTGTGGATGGTGGTTAAAATAATACACCTGCAGCTTCAAGATGGAGAGTTAGAAGTTGGGAGCCTAACTGAGAAATTCTCTTGGCAGGTCCTGTAGAGGTGATGTCTAGCTTTGAACTTTCAGATCTTGTCAGGGAGAGGGGGTGGTAATGAAAATGATGATGGGGAAGGACAGAGCTTACCAACAAGCCAGTGGTCATTTCCTTCTGGATTTAATTTCCGAACTTTCTGACTTTTCATTTTTAAACCCTCTACCTGTGACTCACAGAGGTTTCGAGAGACCTTCAGAATGCCTGTGGACTTCAAGGAGGAGGAGGCACAGATAGAAGAAAGATGTACCCTCTGGTAAACCACATATGGCTTAGAATTCAGCCACCGTGACTACAGTCACTAAGATTCCAAATGTATGCTTAGTGCTTTTGGCAAATCTCTCTTTTTCCAAGACTGAAAAGTTACATCTCTAAATACAAAGATAGGAGATACCTGGTATGGAGAAAAAGACAGTAAAGGCTGATTCTGGGATCCTGCTCCTATTGGGATTGTGGGAGAAGAGGTAGGATGAACATGAACTTTCTTTACCCACACTCTAGCACAGGCCTAGTGTTTTCGGCTTTCAATAAGCATTCCCTGTTTCTGTGCATTTTAAAGGGTTCAGTATAGTGACTGAGAAAACACTGGGAGATTGTCAAATAGTCCTTAGTCAAAAGTTTATTTGGGGGAAGCACAAGAAGGAATTATAATACATATGAACAAATCAGTAAAATAGATATGAATCAATGTTATTCACACTGCAATGTTGGAAATGAAAACAATAAAATTATAGTGGCTACTGAGCCATTAAATCATCTTACCAGCCATTGTCACTGTATGCAAACAGAGCACACAATTACATTTTTATTGGTATTTGAGTATAGATCATCTGGAAATATAAGAATGAGAATAGAGGCAAAACATTCTCTGACATAAATCGTACCATTGTTTTCTTAGGTCAGTCTCCCAAGGCAATAGAAATAAAAACAAAAATAAACAAATGGGACCTAATCAAACTTACAAGCATTTGCATAGCAAAAGAAACCATAAACCAAACAAAAAGACAACCTACAGAATGGGAGAAAATATTTGTCAATGATGTGACTGATAAGGGCTTAATTTCCAAAATACACAAACAGCACATACAACTCAACAACAAAAAAACAAACAGCTCAACTGAAAAATGGGCAGAAAACCTAAATAGACATTTCTCCAAAGAAGACAGATGGCCAAAAAGCACATGAAAGGATGCTCGACATTGCTAATTATTAGAGAAATGCAAATCAAAACTACAATGAGGTACCACCTTACACCAGTCAGAATGACCATCATTAAGAAGTCTTCAAACAACAAATGCTGGAGAGGGTGTGGAGAATAAGAAACCCTCTTACACTGTCAGTGGAAATGTCAATGGGTGCAGCAGCTGTGGAAAACAGTATGGAGGTTCCTCAAAAAACTAAAAGTAGAGTTGCCATATGATCCAGCAATCCCACTCCTGGGCATATCCCCAGACAAAACTATAATTCAAAAAGATGCATGCACCTCTGTGTTCATAGCAGCACTATTTACAATAGCCAAGACATGGAAACAAACTAAATGTCCATCAACAGATGAATGGATACAGAAGATGTGGTATATATATATACACAATGGAATATTACTCAGCCATCAAAAAGAATGAAATAATGCCATTTGCAGCAACATGGATGGACCTAGAGATTATCATACTAAGCGAAGTAAGTCAGAAAGAGAAAGACAAATACAATATGATATCACTTATATGTGGAATCTAAAATACTATACAGGGGCTTCTCTGGCAGTGCAGTGGTTGGGACTTTGCCTTCCAATGCAGGGGGTGCAGGTTCAATCCCTGGTTGGGGAGATGGGATCCCACATGCCTCATGGCCAAGGAACCAAAAGACATAGAACAGAAGCAATGTTATAACAAGTTCAATAAAGACTTTAAAATGGTCCATATCAAAAAAAAAAAATCTTTAAAAATAAATAAATAAATAAATATGATACAAATCAACATATCTACAAAACAAAAACAGATTCACAGATAATAGAGGACAGACTTGTGTTTGCCAAGGGGGAGGTGGGGAGGGGAGGGAAGGATTGGGAGTTTGGGATTAGCAGAGGCAAACTATTATATATAGGATGGATAAACAACAAGGTCCTACTGTACAGGGAACTATATTCAATGTCCTGTGACAAACCGTAATGGAAAAGAATTTGAAAAAGATTGTATATGCATGTATGTGTATAACTGAGTTCCTTTGCTATACAGAAGAAATTAACACAACATTGTAAATCAACTATACTTCAATAAAATTGTTTAAAAAAGAATGAGAGTAGAGGGATGAAGGGAAATTAGTGCTGTTAGTTTTAAAATTATTTTATTTTATTTTTAAAAAGATTTTGTTTTTCTAGAGCAGCTTTAGGTTTATAACTTGAAAGGGAGGTACAGAGATTTCCTATATATCCCTGCGTCCACCCATGCATAGCCTCCCCCACTATCAACATTGCTCATTGGAACGGTTCTTTTTTTAACCAGGGATGAACCTATATTGACACATCATAATCACTCAACATCCACACTTTACCTTAGGGTTCACCTTTACACAAGTTTGGAAGATGTATAATGACATATATCCATCATTATAATATCACGTAGAGTATTTCCACTGCCTTAAAGCCAACAGATTTTTAAATTTTTTTAAATTTATTTTTTATATGTTTATTTTTGGCTGTGTTGGGTCTTCGTTGCTGCACGTGGGCTTTCTCTAGTTGCGGAGAGCAGGGGCTACTCTTCGTTGCCGTGCGCGGGCTTCTCATTATGGTGGTTTCTCTTGTTGCAGAGCACGGGCTCTAGGTGCACGGGCTTCAGTAGTTGTGGCTCATGGGCTTAGTTGCTCCGCGGCATGTGGGATCTTCCCGGACCAGGGCTCGAACCCATGTCCCCTGCATTGGCAGGCGGATTCTTAACCACTGCACCACCAGGGAAGCCCAAAGCCAATAGATTTTTTTAAATGCATTCTAAAGCCACACTAATTAATAGTATAGTGCTGAAATAGGCAGGTCAATGGGGAAAGGTAGACAGTCCAGATATGGACCCAAGTGCAAACAAAGTAAGTTTATGATAAAAAGGAGCATTCCAAATCAGTAGGAAAAATATTCAGTAAACAGTGTTGGGATAAACAGTCTTTTAGACACAGTCTTTTAGAAAAAAAAATAAAAGCAGCGCTCTATGTTTCTCTGCACATCAAAAATAAATCCAAGGTGGACAAAAGACTTAAATACAAAAATGAAATTATAAAAGTACTAGGATAAAACAATGAATCTTTGTATAATCTTGTCATGGAGAAAGCTTTTCCTAAGTATGACATAAAATCCAGAAGTCATAAAGAAAAGATTAATACATATGACTACTGAAAAATGGAATTTTCTGAATAAAAAATACAATCAACAAAGTCAAAGACAACAATCTGGGCAAAAAATGGTTAACATATATGATAAGAGCATTAATTCCTTTAATATATATGGAGCTTTTAGAAATCTATAAGTAAAAAACCAACCACCTATAAAAGAATGAGCAAAGAATATGAACTGGTAGTTCAGAAAAAAAAAAAAATGAAATCCCCACCACATATGCAAAGAATACCCCATCTCACTGCTAATTCAATAGGTGCAAATTGAAATATCAACCAGATACCATTTTTAACATACCAAGCTTTAAAAGTTTGATAACAAACCATGCTGTCTGGCAACTGGGGAAACATACACTACTGGTGGAAATATATATTTTGTAACTCTTTTGGAGGAAAACTTGGCAATATCTGCCAAAATTCAAGGGCGTATGTACCTCATCCAGAGGTTCTCCTGCTAGGAATCTGTCCTATAGATAAAGTTACACAAGAACCGAAAGATGTATAACCAAAGTTGTGTGAATATTTTTACATTGTTTAGCTAGTCAAAATAAAAAGTAAAACAAATAGTAGATTCTGAAAGAAAGGAAAGAAAAACAACAGTGAAGGAGAGTGTTACATATAAAATGATATGGAATAACATCCAGTACATATTTTTTAATTGAAAAAAATGTACAACAGTGTGTGTAATTTATTTTTTATTATTTTTTTAATAATTAAAAAATTATTTTACTTATTTATTTTTGGCTGTGTTGGGTCTTCGTCGCTGCGCGCGGGCTTTCTCTAGTTGTGGCGAGCGGGGGCTACTCTTTGTTGGCGTGCGCGGGCATCTCATTGCGGTGGCTTCTCTTGTTGCGGAGCACGGGCTCTAGGCGTGCGGGCTTCAGTAGTTGTGGCTTGTGGGCTTCAGTAGTTGTGTCTCGCGGGCTCTAGAGTGCAGGCTCAGTAGTTGTGGCGCATGGGCTCTACAGCGCAGGCTCAGTAGTTGTGGCGCAGGGGCTTAGTTGCTCCTCCACGGCATGTGGGATATTCCTGGACCAGGGCTAGAACCCGTGTCCTCTGCATTGGCAGGCGGATTCTTAACCACTGCACCACCAGGGAAGCCCCAGCGTGTGTAATTTAATACCATCTGTGTAAAAATGAGAGGGACATACCCATACTCCTTGTAGTGTGTCCAACATTTCTGGAAGGTTATACAGTGGTTAACTCTGGAGAGTGAGTCCGGAGGTTTTACTTTTTACCTTATAAACCTCTTTGCTGTTGGAATGTTTTACCATGGGCACATGTTACTTCTGAAATAAAAAGTACTGTTTTTGTTGCTGTTGTTGTTACTTTTACAAATCAAAAAGAGAAATTCTATCTGTTTAAGGAAAGTTTCTGTAGACAACATTGAGGGGTTTTTTTTCACCTCTCTTAAATAACATATTTTCAATTTTATTGAATAAATGGAAGATTCTAAATTCAGTCTCTTTGTCTAACATTCACTCCATCTGCCCATCCATCTCTTCTTGGTGATATTTGTTACAGGCATGGCATGGGGAAAATGAAGGGCACTGAGAAATTTTAGTCTGTCACCTTGCAAAAGGGACATAGTTCAAGAAAGTTGAAAATAAAAGCTCACTCCAGAGTGAGTTCCACGTCTCACTAACATTTTGAAACTTAATGTCCTTCCCCAGAGATGTCACAATTGGTTGAATGAAAATTCTGGGTGACGGAGGGATTAAGATAATTTCTGGAATATGTATTGGGCACTGTCATGCAGCGGCAATGCACCCCCATGGAGACATCCCAACCATTCTTCTGCCACTTGTTGCTTGTGGGTGACAGAAAGAGCCTGGAGGGAAAGGGAGCCCAGAGGTGTGGCCGGTACCACCTGCCGGTACCACCGACATCTAAGCAAGGGTCAGAGACTGTGTCAGAAACTATATCAGTCATCAGGTATTAGTAAGAGCGGACTAGACGCCAGGCCCTTAGACTACAATGGTAAATCCCATACACCACACCATTGTATAGCATACGTATATCACAAGCATGACATAATATAATAAAACATTACAAAATAAAGGAAAAGTTATTGAGGAGCTGCCAACTGCAGGTGAAAGAGCCAAGTTCCCCCAGATTTAGTTGTCACTCTCCTGCTTAAACTCTCAGTGGCTCCCAAGCAGCTTCAAATTAAGTCCCCGCTTGAATTCAATGCGCTTCACCATCTAGCTCCTGTGTATGTCTTTGGCCTTAGATCGTGACGCTGCTCTTCCCATCTCCTGAGATGCCTGTGTTACACCCAAACCAAATTATTTGCGGTTTCCCATTGTAATTTCACACCAGGCTGCCCTTGAAAATATTTCTTTTCTTGCCTGCTTGAAAAACTTGTACTCATCCTTTGAGACCTGGCACAGAAATCAGCCCTTCGGGAAAGACTTCCCCTAGATCCCCTCTGTATTTTATGTGTAGCTTTATTATCACACTTTACACACTATCCTGCGCATACTTAGAGAGCTATGCCCGTGAATCCCCCATCAGTGTGTAAGCTCCTTGAGAGCAGAGACCCTGCCTCGTGAATCTTGGTGTGTCTAGCATACAGCACAATGCCTGGTGAGAAGGAGCTGCTCAAGGTGTTTTATGAATGAATGGATGGATCAAAAAATGAATCAGTCATCCTCCAGCCGAAGGATTTCTTTGTAGTACAACATTTCTGAATATTGAGACAAATCTGGTAAAACTTGCATCTCTCTTGGGTTCTATCTCCACGCTACTTCAGTCCCAGGGCAACAGGCTCTCCCCAAGGCACTCTAGTGAGGTTCCTGTAACAATTACGAGAGAATCAACTGTACTGCCAGCGCAGTTTTGCGTAGGGAAAGATTCACTTCACAGCGCACCAAGTCACCGATTAGGTATCATTTAAATCTTGACCGCGTACTTGTAAGCCTGATGCCTGAGTTCTTCTTCCTTCCCATAGCTAGCCTCTCTCCGAACAAGCTGAGATAACAACCTGCTTTCTTTGGCAAATTGATTAATGGGGACATTACTCAATAGGCCTGGTTGTATGACACGTCCAATAACATTGCCATTTTGTTTATGGGGTTTTGGGTAAAAATACCCAGGAATTTACTACCAGTAGAGTGACCACCTGTTTGCTGGAAACATTAAAGAGGGAAATCTGGGGAGGCAGCCCCCCGAGGGATTCCATCACCAGCCTCCACTCTCACAAGAAACTGCCTCTTCTAAGCTTGGCAATAGCACCTGTGGAAACAAGAAGACAGCAGTGCGGGTACCTTAGCACTTCGCTTGGCTGGAAGGAGGGCAGAGCTGGAGAGGGTGTCAAGCGCTGCTTCAGAGGCGACGAGAGAAGTGCATCTTGGTTTAGGAGTAGAAACAACGGAGAAAAGGAGCATGCATGAGAGAAGGGATGGGAAGTGAGGAGGAAACACAACTGTAGGGCAGGAAACCGGGCAAGTGCAGCCAGGACCACTCCCCCCTTACCTCGGGGACCCTGCGGGGGACATGGGAGGCTAGGGGAAGGGGAGGTGTGATCCTGTCTGGAAGCTGTGGCGGAGCAGGAAGGGAGCTGGCCTCTGTTTGAGTCTCACCTGCAGCAGCCAGAACAGAGCTGATCAACAGACACATTCCGTGCTGAGTGGGAAAGGAGGCTATCAAAGCGAAACACGGAAGAAGGCCTGAAGTTTTCTAAGACAAAACAAACTGGAGAAAATCCTCCAGGTTTAGGGAAAGGATAACCGCCTCCCAGGACTCGCTGTCTGAAAACACAAAGCAACAAGAAGAACAGAGCACAAGGCAAGAACCGTGTGAAAAAAGGGAAAGGGTGAGGCGCAGAGGAGAGGGTCAGAGAGTCCATGGTGATGTCGGAGGTGCCAGACACTGCGGCAAAAGAGTGACATTTCTTGCACAACCTCTAATGACGTGCGCATCAGCCAGTGCAAGGCCATCCTGAACTGGCCACGGTACCATGCGAGAGGCTTGTCTGAGGCAGGCAGCGTCACTTAAGACAAAATGACTTTCTTTTCTGGTTTAGAAAAACATCTAGAGACTAGAGCTGAGATGTAAAGTGAATCTGTAAAATTCGAAATGACATGTATGTACTCCTGGTAGGAAGCGGAAGGAAAGGGTTGCTACTCGTGTTTTGAATCTCATAATTCTGAGAGCAGCAGGTGTGTCGGGAGAGGTGCAGCACCAAGCTAGGCTCTTACGTGCCTACACTGCACTCTAAAATGAGCCCTGTAACAAAATTAGCTAGTCGTGTAAACTCTCAGTTCTGATAATACGGTCTATCTTGTTAGGGAGACAAAGTGGCTGTTAAAAGATCTGACTTAAAGGGAAAAAATGAAAGGCACAAAGAGCTTAGTAATTGCACGGAAAGTATGTATATGCTTATACAAAGTTCCTATAGATCGCTGTGGGTAATCCATCCCCTGAAACTTCTAGTAGAAGGCCCCAGAAAACGTTGGGCAGCAAAAAGTCCGGAACAGAAATGAAAAGAGAATAATTCTTCCACTCAGATTAAAACACAGACAAGCAGAACCGTGGCTGCTCCGCACACGCCCACACCCATGCGAGATGGTACCGAGGCAGCTCTGCGACTGTCCCTGGAAAGAGAGGTGATGGTGTCAGAAACCGCTCAGAGAAGTCCACTGCAAACCCTGACAGGCCTCAGGCGTGGGGAAAGACTTTTTAAAACAGTACGTTTCATTTGGATATGTGACAGCTGAGAAATAGCACGGTGTGACTCTCTAAAGACCAGAAACAGTGAGGGCACAATCACCATGGCTTGTTTACAAGGATCAAAGGATGTCCTTTGAAACTTGTTTGAGATACGCTTATAATACATATTTTTAAAGAATTATTTCACATAGCAAGCAGGAAAAAAATCTTTAATGACTTGGACACACTTACGAATGACAGAGACAGAAATGGCTACTCAGCAGAAAGATGCTATCTAACTTTTTTTTTTTTAATTTTTTATTTATTTATTTATTTTTGGCTGTGTTGGGTCTTCGTTTCTGTGCGAGGGCTTTCTCCAGTTGTGGCAAGCGGGGGCCACTCTTCATCGCGGTGCGCGGGCCTCTCACGATCGTGGCCTCTCTTGTTGCGGAGCACAGGCTCCAGACGCGCAGGCTCAGTAATGGTGGCTCACGGGCCTAGTTGCTCCGCGGCATGTGGGATCTTCCCAGACCAGGGCTCGAACCCGTGTCTCCTGCACTGGCAGGCAGATTCTCAACCACTGCGCCACCAGGGAAGCCCCTAACTTTTAAGGGCAAAACCATGCTGTTCTGCCAAAGGACTGCTGTTGGTGACAAAAATACCCTTAGCACAATCGGTCAGATTCCATGTGGCAATCCTTTAATTCCTATGTGATAAATTTCATGCAAACATTTTTGGAAACTGAGTGGTATTACTACTACTAATATTATATTTTATCTCACAAAATATGAGGTGCTATACCATTCAAGTACCATTGTATTGACCAAAGAAGACTGACATTAACCATCTTCAGGCTTAAATGTTTTTGGAAACAATTCTAATGTATAAGCAAAATGGTTTAAAGATATATCTGGAATGGAAGCCTTCTTATGCAGACAAGGAAGCCTTTAAGGGAATTGAAAATATGCTGTAAAAATTCTTGACTATGTAAACGAGTCAAAAAATAGATGAAGATATGTGATATCAAATAGAAAAATCAGAATATCCATAATATTAAAAGTAATGCCAGAAAGAGTCAAAGGTGTTTACATCTAGCAGTAGATAACACCTAGAGACAGGAAATATTAACACTTAAATTCTCATAAATATTGTTTGGAGCTTTTTGAAAACATCTTGACGGTCGTAAGTCTGATAGAGTCCCAGTAGTAAATTTTAGGTTGCATTTTTTTTCTTAGAAATGGAGAATATTGAAGCAAACTTTGGAGGAGTTAAGGCTATTCATAAAATAAGAAATAGGTCCCCTGCTGCTCTCCTGAAGTCACAGGTACCAAAACCATGCTTTCTCCTGCATAACCCAGGATTCCAGTCTTCTGTTCCTTAACAATGTAAGATCTGGAAGATGAGCCCTGTCAGATTTCCATTCAGCAAACAACTCTGGGTTTACCAAAACTTACACTGGAAAAAACCTCAAAAGTGAACTTTGATGAACGGAAGCTGGTTTTTGAAAAAAAAATGTTCCTAAGCAAACATGCAGGCTGAGTTTTTTTTACTTCCTCCATCACAAGTGCCATGGTAAGTTTAAGCTTCTTCAGGTCTGAGTCAGTAGAATAAATGTGCCTGTCATACGCGTGTCTGTTGGGTAAACCCTCAGGAGAACTGTGAGAGACGGTACCTGGTCACTTGTTGGTTCTTCATCTGTCTCCTATCTCCCCTGCCCTAACCTTCATGGGCGTCCACTGTTTACTGGGCTGCGCTTTAAATGCTCAAAGCTCCAGCACAGCAATCAGATCTACACAGATCTCTCCCCTTCTTAGATCACCTGTCCTTCAAACCCATATGTGTATTCCTCTTTTCTCCCAAACCTAAACCTAATCGTCAGGTAGCAAATACAAGGAGAAAGAAAAACAAAAAAGAAGTACATTCATACTAAAGTGTAAATGACTAATAGTGATGCTTAGCAAGCCATCTCTTATAAAGGGTGGTTTAGTTTTAAACAGTTGCTTATTGGCCAAATAATTTCCCATTTTTTTCCTCAAACAAGGGCACACTTCATTCTTTCCTACAGTGTGAGGTACATAAGGCTTAGTATTTTCAGTAGAAACGGTAGTTGGGAGGATACTGAGAAAAGCTGTTGCTGAGTTGGAGGTGACACTTTCAGTACGTTGGTGAAGGGGAAGAGGTAAGGGAAAGTTTGAACGTGGAAGGTTTTGGTTCCTTGAGCTTCATTTTCTCTTCCTTATTTTTATGCTGATCGGATCTTTTTCCTTCCTCGGCAACAGACTGTTTCAGTACTTTGTGGCATCATTTATTTCTTTTGCTCCTGCTGACAAGCTGGAGGCTGAATTATGTGCTCATTCTGAAATTGTTCCTTTAGGCTCTTGCTTCTGAACTTTCTAGCCAATGCAGAGAGTAAATAGGTACTGTGCTGTATGCAAATGTAGGCATATTTGTCCGTGTAGGCAAAGGGGTGGGGGGAGCATTTTGCAAAATGCCTTTAGAACAGAGCCAAACTTTTGAGACGGAATATTTTATAGCCTCATGACAATAAGCTAAACTTTTCGGAAACAAGGACAGAGGGATACTTATCTATAAAGTACGTTGGAAAAAACACACACACAAAACAAAACAGGACTAATACTTCAACAGTGAGTTCACCTCAAGCATTTCATGAATTTCACATGACCCACCCACTTTTTCTCTGTACCTCTGAAGATTACCATATCAGCGGCAATAATACTCTGTTGTTCTAGTGCCAGATTTACATATCAGTGTAGCCATGGCATTCCTGAATGTAGAATATCGTACTGTTCCCCTTGTTTGTGGTTTCTAAATAAGGTTAATTTTTGTTCCCTTACCCTCCTCTCTTAATCTCATGCCACCCCCTACCTCTCTTCAATCAGTGGTTTGTTTTTTTTCTTTGAATAGTTTTCCTCCTTTTCTTTCCCCGTCTCTGTGTCATAATCGGGACTATCCACAAATTCACTGTACAACCATGCTGCGTTTTAAAAATCTTTATCACTCAGCCACAGATGATCAACTCTTTGAGAAGACAGGCCAGGGACAGAGAAGTAACGACGGGTCACTTCTGAGGTGACTCTGGGATACCTTCTTCCCCAAATGTACGGTGTGTGTTAAGGTGGGTCAGAAGTTACCATGGTCGATTTCACGGCCACCTTTGTTTCTTTCTTGGAAGGTTTTGTTGTTCATTATTGCTATTTCTAGATTGGAGATGAGTCTAGCACAAATTTGCATGGCAGAATTGAATCAACCAATTTTCATTTCCATTGATCGTTTGGAAAGGGCTGGATAAATTTTAAATTCTTAGACTCTTATGTGTCAAACTCAATGGAAAGCCAGCTGGAGCCTAACAAGCTATTTTAATGAGCTTCCTTTCTCTCTGATGTTCCCCAGGGGCTAGTGCCAAGCACACCCATGTGGCCCAGGGAGTAACATGATCATCTTGGCTCTGTTTAGACACCTGTGCTCTTTTAGCCAAGCAGTAAGGGGAGCAGGAGAAAGAGAGAGATGAGGGCATGGAAGGCATGCAGATCAAGTAGGAGTGGGTGTGTGCCATGCTGCTTAGGAATTCAGTACAAGAAACTCCACAGCAACAGCAGAGACTCGACGCATCACAGGCCAACAGTGCCTCTGTGTGGGGTGTCTGAGAGCACATGAAATGTGTTTGTGTGCGCTGGGGAGGGAGGAGAAAATTATATGCATTTTTTAAAGGAACTGAATGCTTCGGAGGTTCCCTTCGAGAAGGCAATATAGGAAGAAAAGATTGAAAACCATGGATACAAAATATGTCCAGGACCCTGAGATTATATTCTTCATCTAAGCTTCCTCCCACTCCTTTAAAAAAAAAAAATTGCTGTGTTCACTTTTCCTTTCCCATGAATCAGCCTGATGCTTGGCTCTCCCTACCCACTCTGAACAACTTAGCACATAGATATTAAACTTGGTCTGTATCGTTTAGTGATTGTTCTTAGTCTCCTGTATGTGTGAATTTCTCCTTCCTGGATTATAGGCTCCTTGAGGATTTAAATTTACAGAAGCAAATACTTTTCTTCTGTTCTTCCTCACCCCTTTGTTACCAATCCTGGGTACTTCTCAGCAAATGTTTAACATATGACTATACAATACTTCTTCGTAAAATTTTCTTCCCTTTACCGAGTCTTATTTTATGATGTGATTGTTTGTTTTTATAAATTAAATATTTAGTAAATAATTTAAAATATTTCCACACTTTCTAAAGTGAGCATGTTTATAGTTTCTCAATGTACAGAAATACGAAGAAAACAATACACTGTACTCTCCACCACGAGATTTCACATATTTGCTTCATCCCTTTAAAAGTTAAATCTACAGCTAACCACCCCAAGACCCTCTCCATCCCATTTCTCTCTCTCCCTCCCTAGAGAAAACCACTCTCCTGAAGTTGGTGTACATACTACCTCCCTAGCACGTGTTTAAATTTCCATCACTTGGTTCAAAAGGTCTTAGTCCTCCTTCCTGAGGGCACGGCGCACTTCTGTCAGCAGGGATGCAGACAGAGTGACAGAGGACTAACCCCGGGGGCAAGGCAGTTCCACCCCGAAGAAGAGGGCTTAGCAGCGGCAAGGGCATAGCTGGGGAGGAGGACTGAGGCCTTACTGGGCGCGGAAAAGGGGTATTAGGTGAGGAAAGAGGAGAAGAACCTGCAAGGAGCACAGGCTTTGCTCCCCTGATCATCAGAGAGGATGCGGCTAGATGTCTCTGAGACTGCCTGGAACGCGGTTTGGAGGTTACAGATGCCCCCCTACCCTGGCTGGGCCAAAAGTTGCAACCCCGCATGATGACCTGGTTAGGTGGCATTTACTTCTGAGGGACTGACCTGCTTTAGTTCCTCTGAAGCATTGTACAGATCGGACAGAGACAATTCTGCTTTTCTATTATTACTCTTCCTCAATTTGCAGTTGTCAGATAAAATAGAAGACACATAGTTAAATCTGACTTTCAGATAAGCAATGAATGCTTTTTTTTAGTAAAAGTGTGTCTCAAGTATTGTATGGGACACACTTACACTAAAAAGGTACTTGTTTATCTGAAATTCAAATGTGAGTGTCCTGTATATTTATTGCTAAATCTAGGAACTCTACCTCATTTGAACTTTGGAAGGGTTTAGCAAAGCGCTGTAGGAGTCTGAAAAGGAGTGAGTCAAAGGGCTCTCCAGAATAACATTAATGAAGACAATCTTTGTCAAATTCTCAATGGCCTAACACAGGCCAAAACAACAAGCTCACTGACTTTACTAAATCAGGAGGATGCCAAGACATTCTTTGTTATTTACTATTGAGATGTAATTCACATACCGTAATAGTCACTCATTTAAAGTACACAATTCAGTGGTTGTTAGTATATTCAGAGTTGTGCAGCCATCCCTAAATCAATTTTAGAACAGCTTCATCACCTCAAAAGAAACCCAGTACCTATTAAAAATCACTCCCCACTCCTGGCCCCCCTCCCTCCCTGCTGCTCCCCAACCCTAGCCCCTGCAGACACTCACCAGCTTTTTGTTTCTTTAAATGTACCTATTCTGGACATTTCATTATAAATGGAATCCGCGATACGTGGCCTTCTGGGTCTGGCTTCTTTCACTCAGTGTGTTTTCAAGGCTCATCCGCGCGCATCCACATTGCAGCATGTATCAGTACCTCATACCTTTTCATTGAGGAATAATACTCCTTTGAATATAAATACCACAGTTGGCCAGCCATTCATCCACTGTTGAACACTTGGGTTGTTTCCACTTTTTGACTACTAAGAATAACGCTTTTAGGACAGAACGTTACTGCACAAGTTTTCGTGGGGACACACGGTGTCATTTCCGGTGGGATTGCTGGCCATACGGTAACTCTATGTCTAATATCGGGAGGAACTGCCAAATGGTTTCCAGAAGCAGCTGCACCATTGTGCATTCTTAGGTTTTTTGTTTGTTTGTTTTGTTTTGTTTGGGGGGGGGGTTGAATTTTTAAAATAAACAACCTTCAGGGTTTCCTCGGTGTCTATGAGGAGGGCCTGCTCCCAGGGCCCCTCCTTCAGGTCCGCCTCTGCGGGGCTCCTAGGGTCCCCTCCCCACGCCCAGACCACTGGAACCCAGGGACCAAAACATTGTGGGAAACGTAGTTTCGGCCCCTCCTGCGTAGCGCTCGCCGGCAGGAAAACGGACGCCTTTCTGAGGCTCTGTGGACATTGTAGTTTCCTTTTTGGTTCGCCGCGCAGAGACCGCGGTAACGAAAACTACAATCCCCAGAATGCCGCGGTGCTACGGCAGCCGAAGCAGCCAATCCGCGCGTCGCGCTGCCGCCTACTCTCCGGTCCGGGCCTCTCTCCAGGGCGTCTGTAAACACAGCCGGAGCTTGTCATGGAGGGGGAGGAGGAGGCAGCGGCGGCGAAGGGAGGCGTTCTGCGCCGCCTCCAGGGTCCGCTCTGCCATCCCTGAACTGGTCCCTCGTCCCCATAACTGTGGCATCAGGGAAGCGAACTGTTAGGCGAGAGGAGGAGGCAGTCAGAACCTTATCCCGTTCTTCCCCCGGGGCTGGGGCCGGGCCGGACCAGGCCGGCTGAGCCGGGGGAGGGCCGGGGGAGGGAGCGCCCGGCCGGGCCGGCCTGTCTGCCGAGATGGATGACAGTAAGGTAAGTCCCGGGGTTTGCACGCGCAGCTGCTGCCGCCGCCGCCTGCTTGTCGCTAAGTGCTCGTCCCGCCGCTGAGCCTCAGCTCCGTAACCCACGCAGCACCCAAGAGACACCGGCCTTAGACATCTCTGCGCCTCCAGCTATGACCCCAGCTACCCAGACAGGAATTGAGGGAACAGCGGGCTGCGTTCTTCCAGCAAGGGCCCACTCCTCTGGAAAATCACACCCAGGGCAAGCCTGTTGGTCAGCTTTTCCAGGTAGTGTAAACCCTAGTCCTCCCGAGATAAGTGAAGAAACTACTGTGCCTTTTCTTTTTGCCTTCCTTTGTCCCCACCCAGCCTTCCTCCACGTTGGAGACCTTAACTAGGGCACCCTGAACCGGCCCTGTTCCCCTTGACGGTCCCCCTTTCTTCTCCCAGGCTCCCTTACTCAATGCCCCATTCATATAATCGGTTCACTCCCCCTCTGAGCTGTTCTGCTAAGCTCCTGTTGCTATTCGTCCAGAGTCTGGAATCTAACCTCCTCTAGAAAGCCTTCTCCAAGAAAAGGAATGAATTCCTTCTTGTTAATCTATCTTAATATTCCATCCCCATCCCCCTTTCCCTATCCAGATCACTTATCCCTATGATGATAAGATGACCGACAGTATTCATTATTGGTTAATTCATATAGTTTATGTATAACCTTTGTCTATCCACGTTAGTGTTGTCTAGTTATATGTCATGAAGATAGTGATGGTCAGTTTATTCATCATCAGCTTATCGATGTTTTAGAGTGTTTAGGAAGTTGGACTTTTTTTTTTTTTTTAAGGAATCAGACTCTAGAGTTTGCCAGTTTTCAAAATAGACACTCTTCCCTATGCTTTCCAGAGGTCTTACTTTCCACACTCTCTGGCATGCCGCTTGTGATAGCTTTTTCCTTCGTTTGGGTACCCTTTCCCCCTCCACCTAACCAGTAACATTTTGCTGCTATCAAGTTTTTGTTTCACCCATCCTCAGAGAGATTGAAAAAATTTCCATCTTCTCTGTGCTGCTTGTGTTATTCTACCTTATCTCCTCTTCCTGTTCCCGCAGAAGACTGAGAGAAATGAAAACAGGGAAAGCCCAAGGCAGTACTCTGGAATCAGGACTCACCTAGAGGAAGCATATTTGTGAAGTAGCAAACCCCTCCTAATAGGAAGTGGTATTTCCCAGACAGAAAGGAGGAGTTCTGAAAGTTTTCCAGAAAAATCAGAAGATAATTTTCCATAACAACCTTTGCTAGCTTGATCTTTCAGTGTTAATTTTGAAATTAAGTCCAAATACTGTGTCCACTATCTTTCCTAGATATGGCTGGGAAAGGATGCTAAAGCAGCATATTCTTTCATGTCCTCAGTTTGAGACTCTCACAGTATATTCTACATAATTTTCAGTTGTTTCTTTTTTGAACCTTTGAAACATGTAATAACTTTCTCAGAGTCTTTACTAATCTCAAATAAATTCAAGAAAAATACATAGGATTTTGAGTTATCTTATCTACCTATAAAATAACATAGGACTCATTTCTAGAAACAGGCAAGCTCTAGTGGAAGGTATAAAGTGTTATGGTTTTGCCTAAAGAGTGAAGTTAATTTTGGGGGGTAGGCTCTTCATAACTTCTTAGAAGGTTCATAGCTAAGCAAAATGAATTCAGTACTCATTCTTTATTAATTCATTGTATTGTGGCGGTATTTAAAAACCAGCAGTTTCTTCAATCTTTAATGATTACGGAAAAGAAAAACCACTTCAGATGTCTCTGGATGGGTAGTGCCTCTGTGAATACACTACTTTCACTTTGAATACATGTCGTAGCTGTGGTTGAGTAACGTTTAAATGCCACGTACAGCAAGACCGGATTGCTCTTTCAGCAGTCAGGTGGTATGAAACAGTCTTTTAAAAAGGCTCCTAGTCCTGCCTTTGCCTTTGCTCTAGTTGTTACCGTCCTGCAAAATTGTATTCTCCTCCTAGTAGATACATACACACTCACACAGAAAACACACTTCTCCCTCACATTATGTATGGGTGATGGAGTCTCAGGTTCCATTTTCTCCTGTATAAGGGGAAAGTTGAGGCTTGGACGTATATGGTGGTTGTGCTGGTGAGGGCATAAAAGATGACAAACTGGCTGACAGCAAGGCCAGGGCAACAGGAGGAGGACAGAGTGGGCAGGAGCAGCAGTTACAGAGAGGCAGTATTTGAGTGAGCAGGTCAGGAAGCATGATGATGATGTGATGACCTCCCTTTATAAAGATTCTGTATTCTGAGTTGTTTTCATCAGTGGTGGTGAATGAGTTTGCCAAGAGCTTTCCACCTTCTGCCACCTAGTTTCCTGGAGTCAGGGCAGGACAGTTTTGAATGGGAGTGCAGCTTTGCCTTCCAGGTAGGTAGCAATGTGCCTGGTATGTTACATCATAGAGTACTGGTTAATAGTGATTGAATTGAATTGGAACAGAGTGGCATTAAGGAGACTGCCCTAGATGTACCTGGGCTTTATTAATCAGTTTGCTCTATTGAGCCAGCCAGGCAGAGTATACAGACTACAGCTAATGGGAAAAATAAAGCAAGAGACAGACTGGGCATCTAAAAGGGGGGCTTGGGGAAGTGCTAAGTAGCAGATCTCAAATTCTGATTGAATAGATTTCTACTTAGGCTAGTTGAGAAGGAAAATATCTTGGCTAAGTTATTTAACCTTTTTGAGCTTCCATTCTATCTGTTAGATGGTCAATACCTTCTTCCCAGGCTTTGTTGAGGATTAGAGATAATGCATTTGAAGCATCAAATACAGAGTCTAACACATGATAGGCACTCAGAAAATATTATCCTTATCATATTATCTGTCAGTGACTTCCTCGGTCTTTAACACAGTGCAGTAGGCACCTGAGATGCTCATTTTAGTAATTTTTAGGTGTGCGCTGTTGCATGACATTTGCAGCTGTGTTTCCCCCACGCTACCCTCTGCTCCTAACTATGCCCCCCAGTGGGACAGGGACAACGGGATGGGGCATGAAACGACCTTAAACTGTGCCCTTAACTGTCAGATTGTGTGAGAAAGGTAGTCTCCTGAGCCTACCTGCTTGTCCACCACTAAGAAAAAGCACTTGTTTTTATGAAAGCCTCTTCTTCCTAATGTGCTGCATTCAGTTACAAAGAAAATTGAAATGTGTTATTTTCAGAGGCTTTGATCATAGTCAGAGGGTTTCCTATTTTCTATTTGACTTTCATGTTTATCGAACGAACGAATGAGTAACTTGAAATATCCTAGACCAGCTGTGTTCCTGCCGCAGACTAAGCTGGTAAAAGACCACCATTCTGTATTGCCCAGCCTGACAGTTTAGGGCACCAAGTTCCAGCTGAGGGACTGGTGAGAGAGCGGGTCAGCCACTGGCCACAGGATGCTGATATGGGCTGCCCTTCTCCTGCATACTTCCTTTCCACCTGTGCTCCACATGATTATCTGAAAATGAGGTTTCTTATACAGTTCTGTAAATCAACTATACTTCAATAAAAAAATAATAATCTGTCCAAAATCATAATAGCTTAAAGTGGTGGAAATTAGATTTGAACTCTGGTTATATGCCAAAATCTATGTTCCTTCCTAATTGGACCATTCCTTACCATTCCTTACCCCTTAGGTCATTTGTTCCATTCAGTTCTGAGTAATGCTGGTTCTCACGAAAATTTTAACCTGGCCAAAAATCTCTTTGACATTCCCAGAGCTGTCCTTTGGCCCCTGAAGTCCCTCCTGTTGGCCCCTTAGCCATCCTTTGCTATAGTTGGAACTACCCTCCTTGGGCAGTGCCATGAAGCCCAGAGACTTTCTGCCTTTTCTGTCCTCCTGCTCTATCCATGCTTTCCATGATACCAAGACAGAAGAGCCAGCTCGTTTACCAAACTAGACAGTAGATATTCATGTTTTAAATGTGCCTTCCTTACCTGCATAGGCTATGTGTACATTTTAACTAGGGTACCTCTACAGATATCAGTTGAAATCTTAAGTTTAAATAACCTTATTCAGAAGGTTTTCTCTTTAAGGTTTTCCTAAAAGTTTGTTCATTTATTCATTTATCGTCAAACATTTGTTGGACACCTAATATGTATGTAACACGAGGCATTGTGCTAGAGATACAAAGACAAGTAAGAGTTTATAATTATTCTCAGGAGCTTATGTTTCAGTGGGCTAGACAGACATACAGAAAAATAATTACAACGTGGTGAGGTAAGAAAGGAGGGCAGTCGTGGCAAAGTGCTTTGGGGGCACTAAGAATGGATGGCTAGCTGGGTATGTCAGACATGGGTTCACACAGTAGGAATGAATCTGTAAGGAAGAATAGGAGTCCCTCAGAAAATGGGAAAGAGGGAATATCCTATACTAAAGCGTATTGCACTGGGAAATAAGTATTTTGGTACAAGCTAGAGCAGGAATTGGGGAATTTTCTTTAAAGGGGCAGATAGTAAATATTTGTGGGCCACGTGATCGATCTCTGTTGCAATTAACTCTACCACTGCAGCGTGAAAGCAACTGTAGGCAGAATGTAATGCATGGATGTGGCTGTGTTCTGATAAAACTTTATTTCCCCAAACAGGCAACAGGCTGGCTTTGGCTTGCCAGCTGGGCTAGAGTTTGCTGATCCCTGAGCTAGAGCATAAGGCACAACTAGAGGTGTGGGCAGAGATAAGGATGGAAGGATAATCAGGGGCCAGATCATGATTTGCTTGGCAAGTTAAGCTCAGAAATTTGGGCCAGTATTTTTCAAAGTGTGAAATAAAGAAGACTGAATCAGAATTTTGGGGAACAGGGCCTGGGAATTTGAATTTTGTTTGAAAACCAAGGCACCATAGTTGTTGAGGAGCTATTAAAGGATTTTAAAGCAAAGGTGATAATATCAGATTTGTGTTTTCAAAAAAAATGTTCATGGCTATATGGAGACTGGATTAGGGTAAAGATGTAGGAACTGGAACAAGACTAGAGGCAGATGGTCCAATTAGGAAGGAACATAGATTTTGGCATGTAACCAGAGTTCAAATCTAATTTCCACCACTTTAAGCTATTATGATTTTGGACAGATTATTATTTTTTTATTGAAGTATAGTTGATTTACAGTACTGTATTAGTTTCAGGTGTACAGCAAAGTGATTTAGTTATATATATATATATTTCAGATTATTTTCCATTATAGGTTATTACAAGATATTGAATATGGTTCCCTGTGCTATACAGTAAATCCCTGTTGCTTATCTATTTTGTGTATAGTAGCATGTATCTGATAATCCCATAATCCTAATTTATCCCTACCCCCCTCCCTTTCCCATTTGGTAATCATAAATTTGTTTTCTATGTCTGTGAGTCTGTTTCTGTTTTGTATATAGGTTCATTTGTATTATTTTTTGATTCCACATTAAGTGATATCATATAATATTTGTCTTTGTCTGACTTACTTCACTAAGTATAATATTCTCTAGGTCCATCCGTGTTGCTGCAAATGGCAATATTTCATTCTTTTTTATGGCTGAGTAATATCCCATTGTATGTATATATATACCGCATCTTCTTAAGCCAGTAGTCTGTTAATGGGCACATGGGTTGTTTCCATGTCTTGGCTGTGGACTGCCATAGTGCTGCTGTGAACATTGGGGTGCATATATCTTTTTGAATTAGAGTTTTCCTCTTTTCCAGATACATACCCAGGAGGGGGGTTGCCCGATCATATGGTAGTTCTATTTTTGTTCCTTTAAGGAACCTCCATACTGTTCTCCATAGTGGCTGTATCAATTTACATTCCCACCAACAGTGTAGGAGGATTTCCTTTTCTCCACACCCTCTCCAGTATTTATTATTTGTAGACTTTTTGATGATAGCCATTCTGACAGATGTGGGTGATACCTCATTGTGGTTTTGATTTGCATTTCTCTAATAATAAGCGATGTTGAACATCTTTTCATGTGCTTGTTGGCCATCTGTATGTCTTCTTTCGAGAAATGTCTATTTAGGTCTTCTGCCCATTTGTTGATTGGGTTTTTGTTTTTTCGGTATTGTTGAGTTATATGAGCTGTTTAATATTTTGGATATTAACCCCTTGTCATTCGCATTGTTTGCAAATATTTTCTCCCATTCTGTAGGTTGTCTTTTTTGTTGATGGTTTCCTTTGCTGTGCAAAAGCTTTAAAGTTTGATTAGGTGCCATTTGTTTATTTTTGCTTTTATTTCTTTTGCCTTGGGAGACTTACCTAAGAAAATATTGCTATGGTTTATGTCGGCCAATTATTTTAATCTTTTCAGAACTGTATTTCTTTACCTATAAATTGGATGTGTTAATAAAGCCTTATTGAGTTAGTGTGAGAATTAAATGTTATATATGTATTTTAAAAAATGTAGTACATAATGGGTTCAAAATAAATGCTGGACCTCTGTGACTCCTCACCAGCTTGGTTAGATTGCTCAGAAGAAAGGCCTGAGCTGAAGACCATGCTAGAGACCATTACAATGTAGGCTGTGGTTGATGCAGCATGTATAAAATCCTTGAAGGATAAAGAAGGTGGACAGAAGAGAGAGCTAAAGAGACAGAACCCTGGAAAACTTTAAAATGATCAGAAGAGGCCAAGGAATATGACTCAGCAAAATAAACTGAAAAGGAAAGGTTAGTGATACAGGAGAACCAGAAAAAAAAAGGTTGTTATTCCATATGAAGTAAGTAGTGAAAAAGTATCCATTGGACTTCAAAAACAGGAGATTGTTTATGAACCTAGCATGAGAAGTTTCAACAGAGTGATGGGGCAGAAGCCAAAATGTAGCGGTTGAGGAAGAGTGGGTGGTAAAGAAGCAAAGACAGTAAAGTATACAGGCCGATATACTGGGTTCATTTCCAGACTACTGC
Organism: Balaenoptera borealis; assembly: GCF_965194805.1. Classification (NCBI taxonomy): domain Eukaryota; kingdom Metazoa; phylum Chordata; class Mammalia; order Artiodactyla; family Balaenopteridae; genus Balaenoptera; species Balaenoptera borealis. The sequence continues at coordinate 10,818,946 of NC_138870.1, forward strand.
AGTAAAGCAAATATGTAATAAAGCAAGTCACATGAATTTTTTGGTTTCCTAGTACATATAAAAGTTATGTCTACATTATACTGTAGTCGATTAAGTATACAATAGCATTATGTGTAAAAAAAAAATACATACCCTACTTAAATAATACTTTACTGCAAAAGAATGCTAGCCATCATCTGACAATGCAGGGTTGCCATAACCTTCAGTTTGTAAAAAAATGCAGTAAAGTGAAGCACGATAAAATGAGATATGCCTGTAGGCCACTCTTACTGAGTCAGTTTGTAACAGTTTGGGGCATTGCTAAAATACATGTAGTATTATATTTAGCTTCAAACAGTAATAGGCTGGGGAAGGGGAGGAATAGGGGTTGGGAGAGGAGAGGCAGGAGTTAACAGTCAGAAATGCCTGCTTTATCTTGTTTCTCCTCTGTTAATGAGAAAAACTGGCAGAAGGGTTAGCAGCAGGAAGATGTGATTAGACTTTCTCTCTTTCTGAAGATCTGGTAAATAAGAAAAGAGAAGAGCCTAACCAACAGCTGTGAAGGAAGTTATGGGAGCCTTAACACCAAATGAAAGTATAGCTGCTTGTTTTTTTTCTTTAAAGTGGTAAAGAGCAGTGGCTGGCCGCATTCATATCTGTCTTATTTTTCTTTAATCGATGGCAGATAATGTTTCACTTTATGTTTTCAAAAGAAAAGTGAAACAAGCTTTCCTGCTATTTTACTTCTTAGCTGGGGCTGATGCTGCCACTTCATGTGAACGCAGTAATTCTCTTAGACTTCACAACTTGAAACTTTTATGAGTCGCCTTAAGAATTAGAGCATTAGGGGACTTCCCTGGTGGCGCAGTGGTTAAGAATCTGCCTGCCAATGCAGGGGACATGGGTTCGAGCCCTGGTCCGGGAAGATCCCACATGCCGCGGAGCAACTAAGCCTGTGCACCACAACTACTGAGCCCACATGCCACAACTGCTGAAGCCCGCGCGCCTAGAGCTTGTGCTCCTGAACAAGAGAAGCCACCACAATGAGAAGCCCGCGCACCACAACGGAGAGTAGCCCCCGCTCGCCGCGACTAGAGAAAGCCCGTGCGCAGCAATGAAGACCCAACACAGCCATAAATAAGTAAATATATTTTTAAAAAAGAATTAGAGCTTTAGGATGTAAATAAGTGCTAAAAGGGTGGTAAAATAATAAGAGTTATTGATTGGTTTTTGAGATTTTATATCCCTTATGAGAGAGGTTTGTTGTTTTTTTTTTTTTTATCAACTTCTATAAGCTGGTGGTAGTGGTGGTCATAGTAATACCAATTTAAATTAAATTGCAAAATATAAATGGCAAAATAGTAAATTAACTTGCAAAAATATTTTTAAAAATTGCTAATTTTTCTTGGCATTTATTCATCCAATCATCAGTCTTTTAATAAATGCCTGGCTCTGGGCCAGATAACGGTGGGGATTGGAATGGAAAACACAGCTTCAGTGCCTGCAGTGCACGCATCACTTGGAGGAGATAGAACTTAAATCTGTGAGGCCACTAAGAATAACCAGTATACCATGTACGTTCAGCGTCATGGTGACTATATGTTCCAGAAATTCGGGGATGAAAAATAATGTGTGGACCGAAGGAGATTGTCAGCAAGCTTCCCAGAAAGAGGGCCAGGGCTGACCCTAACCAAAGGGAGCATAATGTTTGCAGGTTTGGATCGGGCGGCAGGGGCCGGGTTGTGGAGAGGGAGCGTTTAGAGAACTGGTCAGTATAGGCAGGAATGCAGGGCGTGGGGTGAGCTCCCCAAGGACACAGGCATGACTTGTTGGGAAAAACGAAAGAGAAAATTGGCTCGGTGAGCAGGAGCCTGGATGTAGCGGGCTGAATGGTGGCCTCTAAAAAGATACACCCATGTGCTAATGGAACCTGTAAATATCCCCTTATATGGTAAAAGAGTGAATATTATATGGCCCAAAATGTGACTTAGTTAAGTATTTGAGAGGAGGAATTTATCCTGGGTTCTCTGGGTGAGCCCTAAATCCAATGGCAAGTGTCCTCCTAAGAGTGCGGCAGAGGGGGATTTGACAGACAGACGTGGAGGCAGGGTGACCACAGAGGTAGAGCTTGGATCGACGTGGCCACAAAGGAAGGCGTGCTCACAGCTGCCAGCAGCCGGAAGAGGCGAAGGACGGCTTCTCCCCTAGGGCGGCTGGAGGGAGCGCAGCAGCCCTGCCAGCCTTCTGGCCTCCAGAACAGAGAGAGAACACATTTCTGTTGTTTTAAGCCACCGACGTCGTGGTGGTGGTTACAGCAGCTACAGGAAATCAGTATTCTGGATTTGGTGACCTGGTAAGCAGTGCTGAGCCAGAGGCCTGCCCTTGAGCCGGAGCGTGACATGGCCAGAGGGCCGTTGAAGTTTGTTCTTTCTATAATGATCAGGTACCACCTTTTTACAATGAAAAAAAAATACACTAAAGTTATTTTAATAAGCTGAAAAGAAAGGCTAATTTGGCAGTTCTTTGCAAGATAGATTAACCAGGGAAGTAAGGAGGGATGGGAGGGAGATCCACTGGGAAACCCACGGCAATACTCTCTAAGTAGGGTAGTAATGTAGGTAGTAGGAATAGAGAAGAAGAGCTAAATCAGACATGTTGTAAAGGAGTAAACTGGCATGACTTCAGTGGGTGGCACAGAGAGTCGCAATAGCAGAGGGAAATTTCAGAGACGCATAAAATGAAAAAATTTGTTAGTTAACCTCCTCACCGCTGCCCTCCATCAGGTGACTAATGTCACAGTGAGCTGGATTAAATGAATCCAGTCATTAAATGACTGACTATATAGCATTAATATAGCACTGCATTTAAAGCATCTGTCAGTTTTAGAGCCTTTTCAGGGAGTTATATGTTCAGGTTAATGAGTCCTACCTAGGAATCTAGAAGGGAAGTAGTCATGCTTGATGATAGTGAGTCATCTTGTGACAACTGAGCATCTTGGGTCAGTTGCTGTGATGCTAGTCAGGGGACTTGGGCTCTATCCAGATTTTATATCCATGAAATAAAGAGATCACTATGCTTATCTGTGTGTGTGTGTGTGTGTGCATCCCTGTACCAGCAGCACTCCTGTGTGTACTGATATCCTGCCCTTTATAATGGTGTTTATTTCATGTCTGCTGTATTTCAGAAGTCTGATAAATATATTAAAGATAAGGACCCTATCTTCTTACATTAATATTCCTAGAGTTTGACAGTGTTTGGGGCACAGTGAGTGTTCAATAAATGGTTGTTAAATAAAGAAATTAATTTTCCCCTCTTTACCTGAAAAAGATGAGGGTAAGTGTTTACTTCCCCTGGTGTGAAATAACGTGAGCCTGACATGTGGAGGCCTAGCTCACGGCCCTGCCCACAGTGAGTGCTTGCTCCCTGCACGCCCAGATTTAGCTCCGAATTTGTTTTTGTTGTTTGTTCCTAAAAAGCCGAAGTAAAATGATCCAAGAATCTTTGGAATAAGATTTAATCTGGACACTGGAGTCCTCCTCATTTGAAGAAGCCCCTAAAGAACATGCATCTACAATCACACCTCTTCTTTCCACAGACGTTAAACCCGTTGACTGGGGAGCCTGTGGCATCAGGAACTCCCTCTTGGCTAAATGCAGTAGTTTTATCTTAATTCTCAGCCTTTTAAAACTCATAAATTAGGAGCTTTATGCTTGACCCCTCCCCTCCCTCGTGTTCTTTCTCATGTGCTTGTGTCTCTGTGCCACCTTGATTCTTCCTTTGCTGCTATTCTTTCTGCTCTCTAAGGTTCGTGTCATTTTAAAAAATAGCCCATACCATAAAATTCATCCTTTTCAAGTATATAATTCTGTTATTTTTTAGTGTATTCACACAGTTGTACAATGATCCCCACTATCTAATTCCAGAACATTTTCATCACCCCAAAAGAAACCCTTATAAACAAACTATTATACTCATATAATGGAATGTTATTCATATTATTTAGCAATAGGAAGAAACGAGCTATTTAGCTACAAAAAGGTGTGAGGGAACTTAAATGCATATTGCTAAGTGAAAGAAGCCAGTTTGAAAAGGCTACCTACTATATGACTCCAACTATATGACATTCTGGAAAAGGCAAAACTGTAGAGTAATAAAGGTCAGTGGTTGCCAAGGTTTCACGGGAGAGGGAGGGAGGAATAGGTAGAGTGCAGGGGATTCTTAGGGCCGTGAAAATATTCTGTATGATACTCTAATGGCAGATATATGACACGATGCATTTGTCAAAACCCATAGAATTGTACAGCACAAAGAGCGAACCCTTGGGCTTCCCTGGTGGCGCAGCGGTTGGGAGTCTGCCTGCCAGTGCAGGGGACACGGGTTCGAGCCCTGGTCTGGGAAGATCCCACATGCCGTGGAGCAACTAAGTCCGTGAGCCACAGTTACTGAGCCTGCGCGTCTGGAGCTTGTTCTCCGCAACGAGAGGCCGCGACACTGAGAGGCGCACCGCGATGAAGAGTGGCCCCCGCTTGCCGCAACTAGAGAAAGCCCTCGCACAGAAACGAAGACCCAACACAGCCATAATAAATAAATAAATAAATAAAGAGAAAAAGATGGTTCAATTAAAAAAAAAAAGTGAACCCTTAAGTAAACTATGGACTTTACTTATTAATAATATATCAACATGGGGTTAATCACTTGTAACAAATGTACGACACTAATGCAAGATGTTAATAGGTGAAACTGTGCAGAGAGAGAGGGGATATATGGGAACTCTGTACTTTCTGCTGAATTTTCCTGTGAACTGAAAACAGCTCTAAAAAACAAAGTCTAGGGCTTCCCTGGTGGCGCAGTGGTTGAGAGTCTGCCTGCCAATGCAGGGGACACGGGTTCGAGCCCTGGTCTGGGAAGATCCCACGTGCCGCGGAGCAACTGGGCCCGTGAGCCACAATTACTGAGCCTACGCGTCTGGAGCCTGTGCTCCGCAACAAGAGAGGCCGCGACAGTGAGAGGCCCGCGCACCGCGATGAAGAGTGGCCCCCGCTTGCCACAACTAGAGAAAGCCCTCGCACAGAAACAAAGACCCAACACAGCCATAAATAATAAATAAATAAACAAATACTTAAAAAAAAAAGTAAAAGTCTATAAAAAAATTTAAAAAAAAAAAAAAAAAAAACAAAGTCTATTAATTAAAAACAAAACAAAAAAACCTTTAGCAGTCACTCCCTATTATCTCCTTCTCCTTCCAGCCTTAAACAACCACTAATCTACTTTCTGTTGCTATAGATTGCCTATTCTAGACATTCCATGTAAATGGAATCATATAGTATGTGGCCTTTTGTATTTGGCTTCTTTCACTTGGCATAATGTTTTCAAGGTTCATCCATGTTGTACCATGTATCAGTACTCCATTCCTTTTTATGGCTGAATAATATTCCATTGTATGGATATACCACATTTTGTTATCCATTCATCAGTTGATAGATATTTGGGTTGTTTCCATTTTGTAGCTGTCATGAACAGTGGTGCTCTGAACATCTGTGTACAAGTTCTTATGTGACATATGTTCTCATTTCTTTTTGGGATACACCTAGAAGTAGAATTGCTGAGTCATATGGTAATTCTGTGTTTAATATTTTGGAGGAACTGCCAAACTGTTTTCCAAACTGGCCACCATTTTACATTCCCAACAGCAATGTATGAGGGTTCCATTTCTCCACATCTATACCAGTTCTTGTTCTTGGCTGTCTTTTTGATTATATAGCCATCCTAGTGGGTTTAAAGTGGTATCTCATGATTCTGATTCACATTTCCCTAATGACTAATGATGTTAAGCATTTTTTCATATGCTTATTGGCCATTTGTATATCTTCTTTGGAGAAATGTCTATTCAGATACTTTGCCCACATTCTAATTGGATTATTTATCTTTTTATTGTTGAGTTGTGAGTGTTCTTTATATATTCTGGATGTAAGTCCCTTATCATATCTATGATTTACAAATATTTTCTCCCATTCAGTGGATTATCTTTTCACCTTGATGGTGTCCTTTGAAGCAGAAAATTTTTAATTTTGTGAAGTCCAATTTAATTTTTCTTTTGTTGCTTGTGAGGTCATACCTAAGAAACCATTGCCTAATCCAAGGTCACAAAGATTTATTTGTGTGTTTTCCTCTAAGAGTTTTATAGTTGTCTCTCTTACATTCAGACCTTTGTTCTGTTTTGAGTTAATCTTTGTGTATGGCATGTTGTAGGAGTGCAACTTAATTCTTCTTTGTAGATACCCAGTTGTTCCAGCACTGTTTATTGAAATGACTATTCTTTCCTCATTTCTCTATTGTTTTGGCACCTTGTTGAAAATCAATTGACCGTAAACATAAAGGTTTATTTCTGGATTCTCAATTCTTTTCCATTGATCTGTATGTCTGTCCTTGTGCCAGTACCACACTATCTTGATTAGTGTAGCTAATAAGTTTTGAAATCAGAAAGTGTGAGTCCTTCATCTTTGTTCTTTTTCAAGATTGCTTTGGCTTTTTTGGGTCCATTGTATTTCCATATGAATTTTAGGATTATCTTGTCAATTTCTGCAAAACGTCAGCTGGAATTTTGATAGGAATTGTGTTGAATCTGTAGCTCAATTTGGGGAATATTGTCATCTTAACAATATTAAGTCTACCAATCCATTAACATGGAATGTCTTTCTTTTTATTAGGTCGTCTTTAATTTCTTACAGTGATTTTTGTGGCTTTCAGTATATGTCTTGCACTTTTTTTTTTTAATTTTAGGCTGAGTTGGGTCTTAGTTGCGGCACGTGGGATCTTTGTTGCGGCATGCAGTATCTTTCGTTGTGGTGCATGGGCTTTTCTCTAGTTGCGGCACGTGGGCTCTCTAGTTGTGGTGTGCAGGCTCCAGAGCGCATGGGCTCTGTAGTTGTGGCGCGCGGGCTTAGTTGCCCTGTAGCATTTGGGATCTTATTTCCCTGACCAGGAATCCAACCCATGTCCACTGCATTGGAAGGCAGGTTCTTAACCACTGGACCACCAGGGAAGTCCCTGCACTTCTTTTATTAAGTTTATTCCTAAGTATTTTATTCTTTTTGATGATATTCTAAATAGAATGTTTTCATAATTTCATTTTCAGCTTGTTCATCGTATATAGAAACACAACTGATTTTTGTATATTGACCACCTTGTGTCTTGCAACTTTGTTCAACTCATTTATGAGCGCTAATAGTTTTTTTGTGGATTCCTTAGGATTTTTTATATATAAGATCATATCATCTTCAAATAGAAATAGTTTTACTTTTTCCTTTGTAATCTGAATGCTTTCTCTTTCTTTTTCTTGCCTAATTGCTGTGGCTAGAACCTCCAGTACAATGTTGAATAGAAGTGACAAGAGATGACAAAAATCCTTGTTTTGTTTCTGATCTTTGAGGGAAAGTATTCAATCTTTCACCTTTAAATGATGTTAGCTGTGGTTTTTTCATAGATGCCCTTTACCAGGTTGAAGAAGTTCCCTTCTATTCCTAGTTTTTCGAGTGTTTTGGGTTTTTTTAAATCATATAAGGGTGTTGGATTTTTTTTTTTTAATTGGCATTGGGTCTTCGTTGCTGCATGCAGGCTTTCTCTAGTTGCGGTGAGTGGGGGCTACTCTTGGTTGTGGTGCGTGGGCTTCTCATTGCGGTGTCTTCTCCTGTTGCAGAGCACAGACTCTAGGCATGCGGGCTTCAGTAGTTGTGGCACACGGGCTTAGTTGCTCCACAGCATGTGGGATCTTCCCGGACCCCAGGACTTGAACCTGTGTCCCCTGCATTGGCAGGCGGATTCTTAACCACTGTGCCACCAGGGAAGCCCCAGGGTGTTGGATTTTGTCAAGTGCTTTTTCTGAGTCTATTGAGATGAACATGTAATTTTTGTCCTTTTTTCTATTGATATGGTGTATTACAGTAATTGATTTTCAGTTGTTAGACCAACCTTTATTCCTGGGATAAATCACATAGTTATGGTAGATAATCCTCTTTATATGCTGTTAGATTTAGTCTGCTAGTATTTTATTGAAGATTTTTCCATCTATATTCGTGAGACATACTGGTCTGTAGTTTTCTTATGATATCTTTGGTTTTGGTATTAGGCTAATACTGGCTCATAGGATGAATTGGGAAATGTTCTTTCCTCTTCCGCTTTTTGGAAGAGCTTTTGAAGAATTAGTGTTAATTCATTAAATGTTTGGTAATTTACCAGTGAAGTCACCTGGACTTGTCTTTATGGGAAATTTTTTGATTACTCTTTCAGTCTCTTTATTTGTCATTGGTCTTTTTAGATTTTCTATTTCTTCTTGAGTCAGTCTTGCTACTTTGTGTCTTTCTAGAAATTTGTCCATTTCATTTGTCCATTTCAACTAGGTTATCTAGTTTTTTGGCAATTTTTCATAATATTCCCATGAAACCCTTTTTACTTTGGTAAAGGCAATAGTGATGTCTTCTCTTTCAGTCTTGAGTTTAGGATTTTGAATGTTTTCTCTTGGTCAGTCTAGCTAATGGTGTGTCAATTTTGTTGGTCTTTTTGAAGAACCAGCTTTTGGTTTTATTGATATTTTTTTCCCTGTTGTTTTTCCATTCTCTGTTTTATTTATCTCTAGTCTGATATTTATTATTTCTTTCCATCTACTTGTTTTAGGTTTAATGTGCTCTTCTTTTTCTAGTTTCTTAGGGTAGAAAGTTAGGTTATTGATTTTAAAATCTTTCTTCATTTAGGTGTTTATGGCTACTTCTGAGCACTGCTTAAGCTGTATCTCATAAAGTTTTGGTATATTGTGTTTTCCTTTTCATTCATCTCAAAGTATTTTTCTTATTTCCCTTGTGATGTCTTCTATGACTCATTGGCTACTTAGGAATGTCTTTTGTGTTTTATCTGTCATATTTATTAAATACTTATTGTGTACTAAGGTAAAATATGACAGAGTCCTTGGTGCTTACTTTCTAAAAATCATGACCTTTAGTTTTAGCTTATCTCAAAGGAGAACGTGTTAAAAACAGATAGTTAACAGAAAAGTAGGACCTTCATTCTTACTTTAACGTTTTTAACATATAATGAAGACAGAATTAGAATTGCAGAGGCCCTGCTGAAATCTAACATCTCTAATATCCTACCTTTGTGAAATAAGTTCCCTGTGCAGGGCAAGACAAAATCAATGGCTGGCAGGTTGCTTTTCTTGGTGGTATGGGTTAGGGAGACAGGCCTTGTGAGTGTTTCCCTTAGGACCTTTTCTCTGCAGCTCACAAATGTGTTTTCGGGAGGAAGAGGAGGTAAAATGGATAGCCGATAAAGAGGTACCTTGTTACAAAAACAGCTATTTAAATTTTCATGTGGCCCTATGTCGGTAGAAATAAAACTACAACAGAAAAAAAGTTAAATTGGGGGATTATTTTCATAGTTTTCTTTTTGGCGTTTGTGTTGGTGTGTAAAAATCAGTACTTTTATTTAGCCACATTAATGTGCTTCCTCACAGAATAAGAGAGAGCAAGGGGACAATGTGGTTAGCACTGAGTTTGTGAAAATTCTAAGAAACATTGGTAAGACTAATTTTTGGCTCAGACATATTTAAGGAATTTGTGGGGTTGATTTCAGTTTTAGTTTCTGGTTCCTCATTTCTTTTCTTTTTTTTTAAATACAGCATGTATTTCTTTTTTTTTTAATTAATTTATTTATTTTGGCTGTGCTGAGTCTTAGTTGCGGCATGCAGGAGCTTTAGTTGTGGCATGCGAACTCTTAGTTGTGGCATGCATGTGGGATCTAGTCCCCTGACCAGGGATCGAACCTGGGCCCCCTGCATTGGGAGTGTGGAGTCTTAGCCACTGGACCACCAGGGAAGTCCCCTGGTTCCTCATTTCTTATTAACTTCCCTTATCCGTTCCCCAATCTTTATGGCTCATGAAATATGTAAAGTTCAGTTGTTCAGGTAACTAGTATACTAACCTATATTTGTATAATATGCTTTTTTTTTTCTAACAAAGTGCTCTCATACATTATTTTACTTAAGATTTATAATAATCCTGTGATGTGTTTCACTTTCTTGAAAACTGGCACACTAATCAGATTTTAGCTGACACCAAAAGCCAATAATTCAGGCTATTACTGAGGAAAAATTAAGCTAGAGAAGTGGTGGTTATGTGGTCTTAAATATAATTTTACAGATGACATAAAATGCAGGAACCCTGGATTCATTTACTGTGCCTTTCTAATTTAAAAAAAGGAATAAAATAGTTCCAGTTTAAATATTTTGCTACCATGAAAACTAAACAAAGGGTTATACCTTTTGTTTGATTTTTATGACTATGCTAGGTTTGTGTAAAAAATCAGTGAAGTCTGTGCAGTACACTGTGTCCTCTTGCTGGCTTCTCAAAGGCAGCCATTCCTGAATTAATTAAAAACAGCAATATATAAGGTATTGGATTATAGTGAGTGGTATGTGACTGATGACTCATTTTACTACATAAAGAATAGATGTGATTACCTTTTATTTCACTATAGACATGAGTTTAGGCTATAAATATATTGCTTTTTAAAGACTGTATCAATAGCAAATACACTTTGTTTTAATCTAGGGTGATTTCAAAATACTTTATTAAAATTGTGCAGTTGATATAATATAGGCATAATTTAAAATTTAGCCCATAGTAATATTTGGATCAACTAGTTATCCTTCAAGTGCTAATCATATATTTGATTTTGAAAAAACATTACCTGAGGTATATATTATTATATTGGAATCAAAACATGATGATACAGAATAGGAAAGCTTTGAAAGACCAGTTTTTGAAAAGTTAAAACTAATTTGGGAGTAGTACTGAAGCAGCTAGCTTTTAAGATGGTGGCGGAAAGGATTTTCTTCCTGAGACTCAGAGTATTCAGTCTCATTTCAGAGCCCCCCCTATAAAATGCTAGGTGCAGTGATTAGCCATCTTGTTATGACACAGTTTCTGGTAAATGTAGCTGATTAACATTTGAAGTTTGGTTTTCCTGACCTAACCATGATACCAAGTAAAGATCTGATCTTTATAGGGTACTGGGCATTGTTGGTTTATGGTATTAATAGTGATTCCAAACACACAAACAAATTAGAGTTTTTATATCCAAATGGAGATTGATCCTTTTAGTTTTGTTACCTGGTAAGACTTCTACATTTATTCCAATGATTTGCCAGTGTTTGAGTTTTTCATCTTCTCTTTTAGAATTGCCTTTAAAGCCTCAACAATATTCCTTTCAGTATACTAAGGTAGTGACATTTTTATTCTCTGAGGGTAATTTTCAGAAAGACCTAGACATCATTTGGAACCTCGTCAGGTAAACAAAGCGGACCATCAGATTGGGAATTTAAAGAATAACGTATCATTCGAAAGTAATACGGCGAAGTAATATTGCGTTGTGGCTTGTAAGAAACTGGCTCCAAAAGCAGCTTCCAAGAAAGCTTATTCATTGGAATAAATTTACCCTTTTCAAAGTGACTCCTTTAAAGGAAATTCATTTGATGTATAAGTTCCGTTTCATGTATTTTAAAATTCGTCATCTTTATCTCATAGTTACATCTTATATAAGAACTTGGGGAGGTTCCAGAGCTAAACAGTGAAGAAGATTAAATTACTCTGGCAGTCACCAAAAAACTGTGCCTATGCAGGTAAATGAATAACAGGGATATTGAGAAGATGTCTCTGACACCAGTGGGAGCAGGTAGAAATCTCCTGAGACAGTCTAGGGTTATAATTATAGACTTCTAAAGGCAGGAGACAATTATCCTGAAGATTTCAGGGACTTCTGTGTGTTCCTTTGGTCTCAACAAATTTGAAGAGGGAATTGATAGCCAAATTGTTTAGGATTCTTATTTATTTATACACATAATTTTATATACAAATTTTATGTTTTTCTAATTGTAAATATTTAAAAATCATAAAAAAATACAGATGAGAAAAAAGCTCTTGATAATCACACCTATCAGAGAAATCCTCACTGACCTTTTTTTTTTAATAGATCTTTCTTGGAGTATAATTGCTTCCCAACACCTTGTTAGTTTCTGTTGCACAACAAAGCGAATCAGCTGTATGCATACATATGTCCCCATATCCCCTCCCTCTTGCGTCTCCCTCCCACCCTCCCTATCCCACCCCTCTAGGTGGTCACAGAGCATGGAGCTGATCTCCCTGTGCTATGCAGCTGCTTCCCACTAGCCAACTATTTTACATTCGGTAGTGAATATGTCGATGCTGCTCTCACTTCGCCCTCCCACCCCATGTCCTCAAGTCCATTCTCTGTGTCTACCTCTTTATTCCTGCCCTGCCACTAGCTTCATCAGTACCACTCTTTTTTTTTTTTTTTTAGATTCCATATATGTGTTAGCGTATGGTATTTGTTTTTCTCTTTCTGACTTACTTCACTCTGTATGACAGACTCTAGGTCCATCCACCTCACTACAAATAACTCAGTTTCATTTCTTTTTCTGGCTGAGTAATATTTCATTGTATATATGTGCCACATCTTCTTTATCCATTCATCTGCTGATGGACATCTAGGTTGGTTCCATGTCTTGGCTATTGTAAATAGTGCTGCAGTGAAATTGTGGTGCATGTCTGTTTTTGAATTATGGTTTTCTCAGAGTATATGCCCAGGGGTGGAATTGCTTGGTCGTATGGTAGTTCTATTTTTAGTTTTTTAAGGAACCTCCATACTGTTCTCCATAGTGGCTGTATCAATTTACATTCCCACCAACAGTATAGGAGGGTTCCTTTTTCACCACACCCTTTCCAGCATTTATCGTTTTTCTAGCTTTTTTGATAATGGCCATTCTGACCGGCGTGAGGTGATACCTCATTGTAGTTTTGATTTGCATTACTCTAATAATTAGTGATGTTGAGCATCTTTTCATGTGCCTCTGTCTTCCTTGGTGAAATGTCTATTTAGATCTTCCTCCATTTTTAACTGGATTGTTTGTTTTTTTGATATTGAGTTCTATGAGCTGTTTGTATATTTTGGAGATTAATCCTTTGTCTGTTGTTTCATTTGCAAATATTTTCTCCCATTCTGAGGGTTGTCTTTCTGTCTTGTTTATGGTTTCCTTTACTGTGCAAATGCCTTTAATTAAGTCCCATTTGTTTATTTTTGTTTTTATTTCTGTAACTCTAGGAGGTGGGTCAAAAAAGATCTTGCTGTGGTTTATGTCAAAGAGTGTTTTTCCTATGTTTTCCTCTAAAAGTATTATAGTGTCTGGTCTTACATTTAAGTCTTTAATCCATTTGGAGTTTATTTTTGCGTATGGTGTTAGGGAGTGTTCTAATTTCATTCTTTTACACGTAGCTGTCCAGTTTTCCCAGCACCACTTATTGAAGAGGCTGTCTTTTCTCCGTTGTATGTTCTTGACTCCTTTGTTGTAAATTAGGTGCCCATATGTGCGTGGGTTTATCTCTGGGTATTCTAGGTATTATAGCTGTTAGCAGTTGCCTTATGTATTGAGGTGCTCCTATGTTGGGTGCATATATATTTATAATTGTTATATCTTCTTCTTGGATTGATCCCTTGATCATTATGTAGTGTCCTTCCTTGTCTCTTGTAATTGTCTTTATTTTCAAGTCTATTTTATCTGATACGAGTATTGCTATTCCAGCCTTCTTTTGATTTCATTTGCATGGAATATCTTTTTCCAACCATTCACTTTCAGTCTGTATGTGTCCCTAGGTCTGAAGTGAGTCTCTTGTAGACAGCATATATATGGTTCTTGTTTTTGTATCCATTCAGCCAGTCTGTGACTTTTGGTTGGGGCATTTAATCCATTTACATTCAAGGTTATTATTGATATGTATGTTCCTATTACCATTTACTTAATTGTTTTCGGTTTGTTTTTGTGGGTCTTTTTCTTCTCTTGTGTTTCCCACTTAGAGAAGTTTCTTTAGCATTTGTTGTAAAGCTGGTTTGGTGGTGCTGAATTCTCTTAGCTTTTGCTTGTCTGAAAAGCTTTTGACTTCTTCATTGAATCTGAATGAGATCCTTGCTGGGTAGAGTAATCTTGGTTGTAGATTTTCCTCTTTCATCACTTTAAGTATATCCTGCCACTCCCTTCTGGCCTGCAGAGTTTCCACTAAAAAATCAGCTGATAACCTTATGGGGATTCCTTTGTATGTTATTTTTTGTTTTTCCCTTGCTGCTTTTAATATTTTTTCTTTGAATTTAATTTTTGTTAGTTCGATTAATTTGTGTCTTGGTATATTTTTCCTAGGGTTTATCCTGTATGGGACTCTCTGTACTTCCTGGACTTGGGCGACCATTTCCTTTCCTGGTTAGGGAAGTTTTCAACTATAATCTCTTCAAATATTTTCTCAGACCCTTTCTTTTTCTCTTCTTCTTCTGGGACCCCTATAATTTGAACGTTGGTGTGTTTAGTGTTATCCCAGAGGTCTCTGAGATTGTTTTCAATTCTTTTCATTCTTTTTTCTTTATTCTGCTCCTCGGCAGTTATTTCTACCATTTTGTCTTCCAGTTCATTTATTCATTCTTCTGCCTCAGTTATTCTGTTATTGATTCCTTCTAGTGCATTTTTCATTTCAGTTATTGTGTTGTTCATCTGTGTTTGTTCTTTAGTTCTTCTAGATCTTTGTTAAACATTTCTTGTATCTTCTCAATCTGTGCTTCCATTCTATTTCCGAGATTCTGGATCATCTTTACTGTCGTTACTCTGAATTTTTTTTCAGGTAGATTGCCTATTTCCTCTTCATTTATTTGGTCTTGTAGGTTTTTACCTTGCTCCTTCATCTGTGACATATTTTTGTGCCATCTCATTTTTTTTTTTTAATGTGTGGGATTGTGTTCTTGTCTTACTGGTTGTTTGGCCTGAGGCTTCCAACACTGGAGCTTGTAGGCTATTGGGTAGAGCTGGGTCTTGGTGCTGAGATGAGGAACTCTGTGAGACCTCACTCCAATGAGTATTCCCTGGGGTCTGAGGTTCTCTGTTAGTCCAGTGGTTCGGACTCGGAGCTCCCACCGCAGGAGCTTCCCCCCGACTCTGGGCTCACAAATCAAGATCCCGCAAGCCACGTGGGGTGGCAAGAAAAAAAAAAAGGAGAAAAATAATAAAGTAAAAAATAAAATTAGACTAAGAAACTAACAGATATGTTAGAAAGAATGTAAAAGTAAAAATATAGATATGTCAGTAACCGGAAGGTATATCAGTACCACAATAGTAAAAGAGAGGAGGAGGGAAAGGGAAAAAAAAGAGGGAGGGGAGGCCTTGGCTGTGGAGGGCGGGGCCTAAACAAGGGCGAGTTTTGGGTGGTGGGCGGGGCTAATGCTCAGGACCCACAGGGCTGGAGAAGGCCCTGGGCACTGTTGGGGGTGGGGCTTAGGCTCAAGGAACAGAAGGGGCCCAGGCGTGCCCCCCACCTCAGCCTCAGAGGGCAGGGGACCTCACCTGGGAGCCCAGCAGGCTCCCTGGGCC
Organism: Balaenoptera borealis; assembly: GCF_965194805.1. Lineage (NCBI taxonomy): Eukaryota > Metazoa > Chordata > Mammalia > Artiodactyla > Balaenopteridae > Balaenoptera > Balaenoptera borealis. Next base: position 10,834,394 of record NC_138870.1, read on the forward strand.
CGAGTGGGCAGGGCGATGGCCCTCCACTCCTCTCCTGCTCTTCTTGGAAGAATCCCTCCCACCTGCCTCTCCTGATCTTCCTGGCCTCAGGGGCGCTGATCCTGTCTGGCCTCCACTTCTCCTACCCCCTTGGTTCCCCTACATCCTACCGGTTCACTTTGGGGTTCCTCCTGTCTCTTTGGGGGTCAGAGTCTTCCCTCACCAGTGGCCGTCAGGCACCCTAGTTGTGGGGAGATACTAACCCCGCATCTTCCCACACTGCCATCTTGACTCCTCCCTGCCACTGACCTTTTACGATCCTTTCTTCTGTGTGTTGTTTTATAAGATTGAGATCATACTGAACTTACAATTTTC